>NC_049209.1:22767592-23367592 GCF_013347855.1 Anguilla anguilla
AGCCGCTGCAGAGGGGGGATGCGGCTCACGCTAACGATCGCCATTTCAGATTGGTGCAGTAGGAGGCTTAATGCTCGCCTCCTGTTTTCGCATTCTGCATTCGATGAGAACCGACGCGGAGAAGAAAATCTTTATGCGCGACCAGGAAATACATTAAAATGCACAGGGACAGCAGGGCCGCAGTTTAAAAAAAGAAAAGAAAAACAATGGCCGTAAAAGTAATTGCTCTCCATTCAATACGTATCCGGGCCTGGCTGTCATGCCTTCCGCGCGATTCATGGATATGAAGTTTTAAAGTGGTGAGAATAGCACTTTGTGGCCTCGTAGCGCTTTGATTTAAAGACGGGGCATGCATCCTCTCTGACAATTATGCCCGCGCCAGTTGTTTTTCTAATTGCCGGAATTGTGAGCTAGTGCAAAGTTGTATCCTCTGGTCTCCAAGCCTAGTTGCTTAATTATTAACAACAGAATCAATGCATGGTACCGTAATTACCCTAACGAGGAGCCGCAATCCCAATAAAGTATGCTTCAATTCATCTTGTCTTATTAGAGTGCAGGTAGGAGGTCTGTTTTCCCTCTCCATATGCAGTAGTCAGAGTTGTTTTGGAAATTAATTTTGAATATGTTGCATATTCAATTGTCTGAGCAGCACTTGTCGTAAAACATGTCAGAACAGGCTTAAAACACAAGAGGACCAATGTTGTGATGTTGATTGGTTGGATGCACGCCGTGTTGGACATGAGGATGTATTATATCATATATGAAGTCTTATTAACCAAGATTGTGTGAGGCTAGAGGGTCAAAACATCTCTTCTGAGCAACGGAATGGCCCGCATGTGATTTCTGTCTTATGGGTACTTCGATGCTTGCCAAACTCCAATTAAACTTTATACTTTTCTAAACAACAGAAAATGGACTGTCAATAGATGTATGTACAGTAGATCATCAAAACGCAGAGCTACAGAAGCAATGTTGGAAATGGGGAGGTGCAGAAAAGTATAGGTCAATAAACACAAACCTAACAGAGAATTTTAAGGCCAGCACTGTACCGGTGATAGTAAGGCTCAGGTCTTGCTAAAAAGCTCATTACAAGAGTAATGCTGATTGGTGGAAACTGCTGAGGATAAGCTTGCAGAATAGGAACTGTAAATGCAGGTTGTGAACACATTTTAAAAAATGCAAACAAAATGTAACATCATGTAATATGCTATTAATAGGTATGCACGGCTGGTACAGCTAGTGCTGTGGAGTCTACCAGCAGTTGGAATTCCGCAGCAGTAATATGTTGCTAAGCGTCCACCTCGATAAACTCCTACTGACTAGGAAAATCCTGTCTCAGAAGTCGTTCCAAAATATTTGGTAAATGCTTGATTAAGTTCAGGTTTAGCTTCTGAGTAGGCCATAGTTTATGGATAACATCAGTGTCATGCTCCTCGAACCTTTGGGCGACTATTTGTGCACTGTGGGTGAGGGTAATGTCTTTTATCTTGAAAGGCACCCTTTTCTACTGGAAATAAATGCTTTAGCAATGACAAAACAATAATGATGTTAAGTAACAACTGATATTGACTGTAATTTAAGGGCATGAGAGCACCCAGTCGATGCCACAAAGACACACCACATACTCTTGTGAGACCACCAGTACTCTTCAGTGTTGGAACACTGCCATGCTTACTTTTTCTGTTCACTAACTGTATACAACATCAGAATACACTATACAGTATTTCGATACACAATATAGATGCTAATTCAATGAATGTTTATGATCATTCATCTTCTTATTGTTATAATTGTTGATGTTGTTAAACCCTGATGGACCACGATGTTCATACTGTGACAGGATTTTGAGCGCTCACACACTCATTGAACCCCAGTCGATATCGGCGTTCATTCACCAGCATAATGCTGGACACGGGGGGGCATCCACAAAGTAAAGGTTTTAATGACGCAGCAGAGGACTGGAAAGTCCATATCACACACCACAGGAGGACTTTTAATTTGACAGCTAGCGGGGGGGCAGAGACGGTCGCTATGTGAGCCTCCGTGATGCGTCATAAACTGCAACCATTTGCTGATGCAAAGCTTTCTCAGCATCCTGATCTAAGCATCCAAACAACTCTCATTCTTTGAGGCTGCGTTCTCTCTGTGCTTTTAACAAACATCTGTATTTTTAGGGTCATGTCTGTTAAAATGTCAGTGCTAAATGGCCCTTGGCAATACAGTACAATTTTTATCAGAGCCAAGAGGTTGTTGGTTATGTTTATTGCATTACATGACATTCACTTAGCAGATGTTCTTTGCCAGGCCGACTTACAATGAAAGGGAACATAAGTACATCCCCCAGAGTTATGTGAGCAACTGTAACTCTCATCAGATGACTAGTTCTCTGTAATTTGATATGAAAGATGCATGATTCTCTTTTTTTTCAACTCCAACGAGACAATGCCATGAAGTGGCTTATCACACAAGCGTTTTTCTGTGACTCTTTGTTAAATAACAGAACTTACTTGACGGCAGAAATCCTGCTTATTGTTGCCGGTTCTGCAAATATGAACACATTGCGAATATGCTGGTGATCTCTGGGGCCTTTTTATGTGAAAATGTTTTGAAAGGTCCTACATTATCATACAAAAAGGAAAATCGGCAAAAGATTTTCCTTTTTCTGAGTGTAGTCAAATTCGGCAAGTTCTGGAACCCCTTTCCTGAGCTTTTCCCATCTGGAGGGGCTTAAAAGTCTGCATACTTAGTCCCAATCAATATTTTGTATGACCAACAAATTAAGGGAACAGATGAAAATCAGAGCATTCAAACTCTACGCTGATACATACGGAAAATACGTGCGGAAACGTCGCTGCAAATGTCTTCTGCACCGTGGCCATTTGGCTTACACCACCGCACAAAGTCTCGTTCGCGCTTGGCTCCCGCCCACGCCCACGCCCCCTGGCTCTGCAGGTGAACGAGGGGGTGCGTTTCGCTGCGACGCGGCGTCAGCCGGGGCTGATTCGGGGGCTGCCCCTGGCCTCCGCGCAGGATTGAGCTCACGACATGTAGCCTGGGGGGCGGGGTGGGGGTGGGGGTGGGGGGGTGGGTGAGGCTCATCAGGAGCCGCGCAGCGGGAGCCGCGGCGGAGCGGGCGCTAATAAAGAGACCGGGCGTGTAGCGGGCTTGATTAGGAGGGCAAACACACGCGCTGCACCGCGTCCCCAGTGCGCCGCGAGGCCTGTCAAAACCCATGCTGATGGAATAGGCTGTTCTTTCAACCGACCGACACATTAGAGAGCGAAGAGCCGGGTTCTCCTCACACGGAAGGGCGGGCGGTGAATAGGCTACGCTACGCTAATTTGAACCGTTTAAGGCGTCTTGGGGTTCGTCCACTGCAGTTCCGCTGTAGTTTCATCTTCAGCTGTCTGGACAATGTGAACATAAATGGGCTATGACAGTCTTTTTGCTTAAAAATAATAATTCAGTTTCAGTTTTTAATTCAGTAACACTTAGAACAAAACAGCTAAAAACAGACAAAGGACAAAAAACTATACAAAAAAAAAAACCAAGCACGAAAACCCTGTGTGATTTGTTCTCTTCATCCTCCTTTTACCGTCCGAGTTTCTATTAGCCTAAAAGATAGACAGCATTTCCATCGCCCTTACTCTGATTCATGGAGAACTGTTATTTTCTGCTTTCAGGGAGAGGAATATCTCTGTGCTGATTCTTGACTCTCTCCTTAGGCTTGTAAATCTTACTTTATGGGGGCTTTAATGACACCCCAGTCAATCGTTCCAGTCCTCTGCAGTGCAGATATGTCTGATTCCTACTGTCAACCACTAGGGGCACAAAAGCATTTGATTTGCCTTGTTAAAGGGATAGTTCATTTTCAGGGTTTTTGTTCTTGGAGTATGTTTTCTAATTGATCCAGATCGTATTTTTATGCAGTGAAGGATATTTTAGATACTTGCAGAAGTTTCCCATTACCTTAAATGCTATGTTATGTTATGCTAATGTTATGTTTCTAGAGGATGTACAATGTGAACAAATTCATTTTATAGCTATTCTTTACTATTATAAACACATATATTCCTGTTTTTATCATGCCAGTTATTCTTTCTTGGAGAGCAGTGGTCTTAGGTTACATGCACCATTGAAAATAGTTCTAACAAAAATAATATTATGTGTAATTTCTTGAAGACTAGTTAGGTAATGTAAGTGTGTGACCTCTGCTGGCATAACATTGCTGTAGGAGCTACTTGGGAATTTCTTTAAGTTTATTTTCTTTCTTTAGACCACAAACCCTGAATCACCATATACTAGCCATTGTAAAATTGGCAGGTCATAAAAAAACTTCTGTAAATATCTAAAATATTCTTCGTCACACACATAAACTGTCAGGGTCTATTGAAAATACTCTAAAACTGGAGCAATGTCAAAAAAGTGAACCATCACTTTAAACACTGTTCAGTTTGACTGCGTAACTCATGCAGTTTTACCAGTTCTGAAATAGATCAGCTGACATGCTCCACTATCCCACGTGCAGCAGCAGGATTGGAAACATTCTTTATTTGGCTGGGCCTTTTGTTGTATTATATGTTGGGGCTTTGATATTTAAGTAGACTCTAACTGTGTTCTATGAGTCCAACACGGAAGACATGTACTCTAGAAAAAACACTCTGGGTTGATTTCACCCTGAAAATGTAGCTGTGTAGCTCTGTACATTACCCCAGTAATAAATATGAAATCAAATGTTTGATTTAGAAAAAAAGAAGCAGATTCTGTTTAATGTTTAGGCTATTTAGTTTGGGGAGCAGGTTCTATATATATATATAGATGTTGCCTTGACTGTTTTTGTCTCATAGAATATAACATGGGATGTTAGCCTGTCTGCTCCATACATATGCTTTTGCTGCCAGAAGGTCTGGAGGAAGCTGTGTTACTGTAAAAAGGGGAGGGATATGAGCAAATCCCATTCCATGGGCACCCCATTTCAGATTTGCTGTATACAGTAGGCCTGCTACCGCGTGGAACCTGCAGTGGCAAAGCGCTATCTCTGATGAAAGAGGCAGGCCACGGGTCCTGATTCTTTCCCCCAAGCTTCTGGACTGAAGCCCGATCTAGCCTTCCTCAGAGAGCCAACGTGGGACTCCAGGGATAAATAGCGTGGAGCTTTTCATTTTCAACGGTCTGGGCAGCACATTTTCAAAGGTTAACAGATTAGCTTTGCCGCCGCCCTCTATGTCCAAGCCCTTTTTCATCAGTGGGGGGAAAAAAAAACTGCAAGGGTTATTTAAACTTTTGGAGTGGGTCACAGAAACAAGAAAGGAGAGTGGACTGGTGAACGGCCGCCTTCAGCCATATGGCAGTATGCATGATCTTACAAAACTCTTTTGGAATAAGAACATTTTTCTGGATCTAAAAGACAGCATGCATTGTTCAGGCCCAAGTGAATAAAATGTGTTTTTAGAAAATCAATGTTGTTCTGTGAGTTCCTCTCCATTGCCATTTGTTGAAGCTGGGATTTGGAAAAGCAGGTATCGTGGCAGGCTGGGGCTTAATGAAGCCGCCAACACTTTGAACAAAAGGAATGATTCCTTATTGTCCTTTCTCCCCCTATGGAAATGCTCTTCTTCCCTCAGCTTTTTTCCTCATTGTTTATTACTCTTAGATTCAGGTTTATTTTTACACCTCTGTATGGGTAGGCTACGGTTATGAGACTCCCAATAATGCCGGTGTTTACTCTCCGATGAGGCCTCTAAATCCCAGAAGTCCCGCGGTGCCGTGTCTCCATGGCAGCGGCCCGTGGGCCCACCGGCCGCTGTGTACAGAACAGCACTGTAAACACACAGCCGTGTGAGTGCAGACTTGGGCACCTGAAGCCAACGCTCACTCCAGAGCCGTGCTCTCCGAATATCGCTCAGCGCATAAGCAGCGCTGCCTCAGTGTAGGCAGTTACGGCTGGACTTAGATTCAGTTTATTATTACGAAGTATTAGACACGTCTCTAATATATTTGTGTTTTTGTTTTAATATTGAAACAAAGATGACAGTTAGAATTTGTTTTCAGCTTTTATTTTTCCTCCCAGATAGATGAACGATATTTAAAAAGACAGGGATTTTATTTTAGTCGGTTGATCAGGGATGCAGCAGCAGCTAGGTCTACGATTCAGTGAGGCGGTGGGGGTAGTTGTTACCGGTGTCCTGGCGGGGGCGCCAGCGAGTCGGTGTGTGAGTCTCATTCGGCCCCAGGGCTCCGGAGTCTCGAGGGACTGCAGATCAGAGCTCTTTGCGGCTAGGCCTGCTTAGCATTCCTCTCACACGCGCTGAAGGGAGCCGCATTAAATTGGGATCAGGCAGATTAGAGTCTAATATACCGGGCTATTAAAGGCTGCAAATGAGAGCGATGGGTTACAGCCTGGGCTGGGGCGTGCTTGCTGGAGCCTCAGCTTTCCTGTGTGCCCACACAGACTACAACTACCACCAGACTGCCCCCCCCCCCCCCCCCCCCCCCAAAAGCTGGACATATATGGGCAGGGCAAGGGTCTGTTTCCTGAATTCTTTACTGGTGAATATTCATGTTGTTCAAACTGTGTCTGAAATGCACCTTTTGTTTTCAGTTGCACAGCTGCACCGGAGTAGTGTGTTGTGCCTTGCACTATATATACTCAGACATTTGTTTGCTGCGGTATGTTGCTAGTGTTTCAGCTAGAATTTGGCAGGATAAAAGCTCGGCATTGAGCGCATTGCTGATACCCTCAGGGGTCATTTGTGAATGAAAGCGGTTTATAGGGACTTTATTGTAATTTCTCTCTTTCTCTTAAATGTCTTTGAAATTGTCTTGAAATTGTCTCTTCTTGTCTTATTTACTGAGGCATTAAACATTTGTGCTTGTTGTTGATATACTAACATTCTCTCTAACAGAATGTGTACCGAAGTGTCTGATAAAATTATATATCACTTTTTGTCACTTACCCCCCCTACTCCCCCCCCCCCCCCCCCATTCCCACCTCTATAGACACCCCCTTTTCCCGCTGCTTGCCCTGCTGTTTGAGAAGTGTGAGCAGGCCACACAGGGGTCGGAGTGCATCACCTCCGCCAGCTTTGACGTGGACATCGAGAACTTTGTCCACCAGCAGGAGCAGGACCACAAGCCCTTCTTTAGCGAGGACCCCGAGCTGGACAACCTGGTCAGTCCTGCCTTCTGCCTGAATTTAAACACCTCAACTCTCACGATACCCCCTGCTGGTGGCAGGGGGGTACAGCCACATCACCCCTGCGCAGCACTGAGCTCTGCTGCTAGTGTGATCTTATGCTTAGCCTCCTGAACGAGCCCTGCGGTGCGCTAAGCCCTGCAGACAAGCAGGGCAACTCAAAAAGTCTAGGGGATGGCATTAAAGAGCGGGCTGTGCGCTCTGTCTTTTCCTCTCTTCCTCTCCCACTATTCCCCTACCCATCTCTCCTCGAGCCTTCCTCCCTCCGTGACAGCTAACTGTAATTAGAAATTAGGGGAGAGAGGGAGGGGGGGGAGGGGGGGGGGGGAAAGGTCAGCGTTCGTCATTACGGGGGCGCTCGGCCGACAAGTGGCGAGCAGTCAATTACCCGCGCATCTGTGTGCTTTACGATGCGGCGGTCACGGGCGGCCTCCGCGCGCCGTAACTCTCGGCCAGGACAGTTATAGCGGGCGCCCGGGCGCCGGGGCAGAGATGGCACCGGGCCCTGATTAAATGAACTGCGGTAATTGGCAGATTTATCCCCTCCTTGGCGAAGCGGTTTACCGCCCATTCCCGTGCCCTTGAGTGCTGACTTTGAGAGTGCACCGTGGGCAAAACAGCAGAAGGGCGGGTTCAAAAAGCCAGCCCCCTGATTAAAAGCCGGTCACCCACTGCTGGGCTCAAATCTCGCAGAATGTCAAGCAGGGCCCGGAGTTGAGGGGCCCGAAATGGCCTCTGAGGGAAACGTCTGTTCCGCCCACACACTGATAACGACTTTGACTATCTGGCTCTGCGAATTATAAAAGTGCACGCAGAGAGCAGAAAAAGGTAAATGTGAATTATATTAGGACAGATTTATTAAGATGCGTTTTTTATTGAGATTGAATATGAACGAATTCATTTTTTTGATTCGATTTGATTACCGTAACATTTTATTTAAAAAGAAATAAAATGTTCGTGTTCATAGCATGAATGTGCTTCTGTTCTGTTTAATATAACTTTGTGAATGACTTTCCTGAGTATTATCGACTTAACTTCAAATGAAAGATTAGGATTGTCACCAGAGGCTGCTCTGTGACCAGAACTGTTGAATTAAGTAACCAGAGGGTAGGAAAGTAATGTTAACGGGTTGGCCTATGGCTGATACCTTTGGGATACCCACGTTTCATGTGACAAGTACCTAAATTCCCATATAGTACAGACCCGAAAGCAGTGACAGGAGAGTGCAAGTTCATAAACCTCAGAATGGGTGGCGCTGTCATGCAATGTCAGTTGCTCACTGACAGAACACGCATAATGGTTTCAAGCTATCAATAATTTACAGTACACTGTATCTCCACACACTCTGAGGTTCACGGACCCTCACTTGCCTATCAGTACCTTCAAAGACAGTAAGCAAGAGCGCCCCCTTCTGTCCTCTTAGATGGTGAAGGCCATCCAGGTGTTGCGGATCCACCTGCTAGAGCTGGAGAAGGTGAACGAGCTCTGCAAAGACTTCTGCAACCGTTACATCACCTGCCTAAAGACCAAGATGCACAGCGACAACCTGCTGAGGAACGACCTGGGTGGGCCCTACTCCCCCTCGCAAACCTCCCTGAGCCTGCAGCAGGTGAGACAGCGCCACCTTTCTGTATGGCTGACAGATGACACCACACTAGCATAAAAACTTCTGTCTTACAGGCACGCCTTCACACCAGATCCATATTACACCTCAACTGAAATCATTTTGAACATCTGTGAATAATGTTGACTCTCGATTAAAGACAAAGTCATCTGTGCACTTGTGACAAGCTTCGCTGAATTAATCAGCTGTCTCTCAACCTCATTGTATACTCTTAGCACCAGAGTAAACTTGCCAAGTGTTGTCCGTCTATGTAACTTTAGGAAAGCTACTGGTTTTACTCTTGTTAGTTTCCATGGAGTTCACCTGAGAAATCAGAGACCGAGCACAAAAGCTTCTTGAGCGAGTGTTGCCTGTCTTACTGATCCTCCTGTCTGTTGAAAAGATGTAAGTAGTGCTGTATATATGCAGGTGTGATGGCTACACAGCTTCTGAAGAGCCTAACATCTCACCTGCTCTCTGACTCCGCCTCCATAGCATCCAGGCTCTGAATGTTCTCTGATAGGCTCCCAGTGAGGAAGTGAGAGGGTGGGGATTAGCATAAGCAAAGGCAATGTCATTCCTCAGCACTCAAGGCCTCTTTGAGAGTCTGTTGTAGCTTACAGTTCATATGTTTGGGCAGACAGACCCAACAGGCTGATGGGTAACTTTTATGCTGTTGTTTCCGCCATGTCGCCACATCTCCCTGCGCCCGTTTCCACAGCAACCATGCATCTGATTGGCGCTGTGCGATAGACGCAAATTATCAGAAGGAAGGGTGAGGAGAGAGAGAGAGAGAGACAGTGACAGCAAGCAGAGAAATCGGACTGAGAGAAGGGGATTGAGAAGGGGTGGAGGAGAAGGGAGATGTCAATTGGCTGATGAGTTTCGGTGCCCCGGCAAGTTCAGACGCACATTTAATTTTTAATAGGTAATTTTCCAGAAAATAACAAGGAGGAAGTTAATGAGATGGAAATCCTGCCTGGCGCCTGCTCGCCGGTGGATTTCTCATCCCTCTGGAAGGCAGGCGCGGACTGTAGGCTGGTGATCAGGGCGAGCTCGCGGTCGGGACGCGGGCGTCGCGTCAGGGGTGAGGGCAGCGCGGGAGGAACGGGCTCGTCTCTCCTCGCCGTCCTCTCCGGCTCTCTCCCGCCGTTCCTACGGCTCGGCTGAACGGCTAGCGATCCGCTATTAGCCGCGAAGGCCGCGGCTGTCGATTTCAGCGTCCGCCGATGCGAGGAGCTGACGCTGGGCGCAAAGGCGTAAGAATGCACAGCGGTGGGACCAGCCCGTCTGCACTCAGCATTTACATACAGAACTCGACAGCATCCAGCACTGTGCCAAGCCTGGACTGGAACGCCCCTTGCGTCTTAGTCTCCACTGTGCAACCTGTGAGCTGAGCCACAAATTCTGGAAATCCGTGCAGGGTTTTCCTTTATCTTATTTACGCCTTGTTCTACTGAGAGGACTCTGAGCCTAACCGTGTGACACATAACTCAGGTTGGTTGAATTATACAGAATGAGGAATTGCATTCTGGGAGGCACTGACAGGCACGTCTTGTGTCAGCTGGAGCTCAGAGCTGCTCTTTCAGGGAAGGGTTTTGGGTAGGAATTTCTGGCAGTTTCTGCAGGTGTCATCCTATGTTTTGGAGTCTTGCTCACGCTCCTCTTTTGAGACAGCCTTTGGCAATACTGAGCTAATGACTTGTGTTTGGTTGACTTGGTAGGTAGCACAAATGCATTTTTGATTTTTCGATCTCCTGGTGCATAGTGTATCCTTGACAGGAGACCTCCCGTGGACGGAATATTGTTTATGTTTATGGTGTTCGGCTAGCGGCGCACGGGATTGTGGGATCTGTTCCCCCGCTAGTGTCTCAAATGAAGCGCAACGGGGCCCACGGTAACTACAGAACGGGCTTTTTGGGGGCACCTCCCTGGTTTAAAGCCCCCCTTCCCCCTCTCTTTTTTTCTCTTTCCAGGAACTCTTGCAGAGCTCCACCCCCTCGGCGGTCTCCAGCTCCGTCAACCCCTCAGGCATCGTGGTCCCTGCCAGCGCCCTGCAGCAGGGCAGCGTTGCCATGACGACCATCAACTCGCAAGTGGTGTCAGGTGGGCCGGCTTCACTGGCAGTCTCTCCTTCCCTTTTCCGTCTTACCTGCCCCTCGTGAAAAAAACCCCCTCCCAACCTGTGGGACTAGAGGTGTTTTTTTTAGGGGAGTTCTGCAGTATCCTGTCCTCAAAAGTAAGCAGGTTTTCCATTGCCAACAGTGATACTGTATACAAATAATAATAAAGTATACTCTACTATACTTTAGGTATTAGTGCTTCTTGCAAGTGGTTAAGTGCTACTGAATTAACTCAGTATACACACAGTACATCATTCCTGCATCTGGATTGATTTTTTTGTGCTAACGCAGCAACTGTAACTGGGGGACTGCATCATTTATGGAATAAAGACACACGTGCCCCAGACACTGCCCTCTGTGACCACGGTCTTTTGTCAACCAGGTGGAACGTTGTATCAGCCGGTAACCATGGTGACATCGCAGGGGCAGGTGCTAACCCAGGCTTTGCCGCAAGGGACCATCCAGATCCAAAACGCACAGGTGAGGGGTGACTTTCACCTTCCCCCTCCCCTCCTCAGATCCCCTAAACCCCCGCTCGCCCACTCCCTCCGTTCCCTTGAGGAGATACAGGAAACTTAGCGTCTGAAGCTCTGAAGAGCTCGTAAAGCCAAACGGTGACTCTAACGAGCAC
This sequence comes from Anguilla anguilla, assembly GCF_013347855.1. Taxonomy (NCBI): domain Eukaryota; kingdom Metazoa; phylum Chordata; class Actinopteri; order Anguilliformes; family Anguillidae; genus Anguilla; species Anguilla anguilla. The sequence continues at coordinate 22,779,145 of NC_049209.1, forward strand.
TGCATTTTGCCCCCCAAAAAAGACCCCCCCCCGACCCTCCTGTCACATTGGAGCGTCACCCACCAGGGAGGCGACCCACAGGCACCCCGGCGTCAGGCTCAGACCTCGGGCAGGAAGCTGAGGCTGCCGCTGACGTTCGGCAGTCAGGGAGTCTGGCGGGAGGATCCCGTGTTTGACAGACAGCAGCGGGTCTCGGCGAAAGCGCCAGGACCGCGCCGGGGCCGCGCGCTACACGCGGGCGGGGAATAGCACACAGCCCGCAGCTACGTCCCCGACAAGCGCCTGGTAATGACACCCCGGCTCCGCGCTGCCAATTAATTCAGCCCGCTTCCTGGAACATGCATTCCCAGGGCTGAGGGGGCAGGGGGGAGGGATTTCCACGTGACACCCCAGCTGCAATGGTAATGAGGGCTGTTTTTATGTGCGATTATTATTTATTTATTTTACCATCAGCGGGGAGCTGTTTTTCAGAACTTTGCCTCGCCAGTGTCTGCATGAAATTAATTACGCTTATTCTTAAAATGGATATTTATTTATTTATTTACTTGCTTATTTTTTTATTTATGCGGGCCCTCATTTGCCCCTTTTTAAGACTGTGCAGGGCAATGTTAGCCATTTTCTCTCCCTAAGCGGCCATATTTTGCACCTTCAAACAATTTACATTGTTGTAGCCACAGATGGATTATTAAAAATGTATGAATTCTTCTTACATAAAAATGCTCTTCTCAGCGCACATACAGTACACAGAAAAATGTTTGTCATGTACGGAGGGACGAAAAATACTTCCAATTAGGAAGTAGTCATCCCATGCAGCCGTTATTTCGCACTTTGAATCTACACCTAGCGGTGCCATGGAAAGATATGGCATGGTCCCATTGCACTATTATTATCTTGGGGAAGCAGGCAATGGTGTGAGAATCCAAACTGGCATGCAGTGCAGATGGCTTTTGAAAAGGCTTGAAATGAGCCCTCTTAGGCCTGTATAAATGGGTTGTGTTGGTACAGCTCCCCGCTGTGTTGCTGTATCCGTAGGTTTCACACACAGAATGGTGCGTGTTCCAGACAGAGTTCGGCCAGAAAGATCCACGCAGGTCTTTCGACACTCCGGATTAAGTTATTTTAAAGAAGCACCCACGTACTTACCAAAACTAATGAATCACTGCTAAGAAATGTGGCTACCATTCAGCTGTGGATAGTGCCATTTTCTCAACTTGACCCACATTCATGAACCTGTATTACAGTACAGAATTGGTCAAGTGACTACAAAAAGTTTACAGTATAGGTGACTACAAGAAAGTTTTACAGTATACACAAGTCTAAGACGGGTTTTGGTAAAAAGACTGCTGATAGAAGTTATTTTATACATGTGTTTTTTATTGAATGTGAATGACTGTTCTTTCATTTCACATTTTAATATCAACCCAGGGAAAATAAAAGATTTGTTGCTATGGTGATGCACGGTCTGGTAGCGAGAGAAGATAGAACCCGCCTGTTGTCACCGTGGCAACGCTTAGGCCTCCTTCCTCTGCTCTCTTCTCAGGTAAACCTGGACCTCTCCGCACTGCTGGACAACGACGATAAGAAATCGAAAAACAAGCGGGGGGTCCTGCCGAAGCACGCCACCAACATCATGCGCTCCTGGCTCTTCCAGCACCTCATGGTGAGGTGACAGAAGCGGCGTGGGGGGTTGTGGGTGGGGACAGTCATAGGTGTTGAGTTGATTCCATCTGGATAATTGGACTGGCTTTCTCAAGCACCATAATAACATGTTGTCTTCCCTAATTGTTTACTGAAGTAGCCATAAATGTAACAAGGACAATAACTTTATTTTTACTTTAAGAATCTGGCAAAATTTAACTTGGTGAAGTTCAGATGCACTTTAACTAATGTTGGCTTAGTTGTTCACAGTGCACAGTAGTATAATTTAGTTAGTAGAAGTTAGTAGTTCAGTTTCCTGATGTAAAAGACATCAGGGAATTTTATTTGCCATGAAATTGTAAATAATGAGCTGGCTGATGAAAGATTTTCATAAATATGTTTTTGCTTTCCGACCTTAGCACCCGTACCCTACAGAGGATGAGAAGAGACAGATCGCAGGACAAACTAATCTCACTCTGCTACAGGTCAACAACTGGTAAGTGTCCACAAGGCTATACCAGACCGCTACAATGTAAAATTGTACAGTGTTACTCCAGACAAAGTTAAAGATGATCGTTTTTTTGCTGTTATATTCTTTGCGGCCTTCGTCGGTTTTTTACTTTTCATTGTTGTATTGATAGCAGCATGGCTCCATCTACTGGTTGAATAATGTTATTGCATTACTGCTTTGTGTTTCACTGCTGTTCTGTTCGTTTCAAGGATGCTCTGAAACATTGGAGTGCATGAAAACTGCTTTACATCCGACACTTATGTAAGGGTGCATTGTGTGTATATAATGAAAGGAGTATCTTTGTCACAGCCACATCTCGCTCTCTTTCTCTCTCTCTCCCTGCTCTCTCGCTCTCTCTCTGTTTCTCTCTCTCTCCTTGCTCTCTCTCTCGCTGTTGCTCTCTCCTTGTTCCTCTTCTCTCTTTATCATATCATTCACATCACCTCACTCCCTTTCCCCTGGCCTCTTTCTCCCTCTGTTTCACTCTTCATCTTCCTCTTTCCATTCTCTCCCCTTATCTCTCTCCCTTATTTTTCTCTCTCCACCCCTCCCTTCTGTCCCTCTCTCTTTTTTATCTCCCATCATTCTGTCCCTCCCTTTTTCTCTTCTCCATATCTCTTCACTCTCCCTCCCTCTCTCCCTCTCTCGCCTCTGTCTCTCCGCTCTCTGCTGCCTCTTCCTCCCTCCTCCCCCCCTCCCTCCCTGTTCAGGTTCATTAACGCCCGCAGACGAATCTTGCAGCCCATGCTGGACGCCAGTAACCCTGACCCAGCGCCCAAGGCTAAGAAGATGAAGTCTCAGCACCGGCCGACCCAGCGCTTCTGGCCTGACTCCATTGTAGCCGGTGTCCTCCAGACGCACGGAGCGCACTCAGCCAACAACTCCGACAGTCAGTCTCTCCCTTCAGTCGCAGCTTTTAGTGCCAGCACCCTGTTTCTGTCCTACCTGGTCCCATAATCACACTTACGTCTCATCTGTAACTTCAGTTACTGTGTAATCAGTAAAGTCACTTCCTGTCTCGTTACTTCCTCACCCATAACCTTGATTACTGTCTCACGTATAACCTCAGTCATCATTTCATATATAAGTAGTTACTATCTCTACCATAATCTCAGTTACCGTCTGGGCAAAAATCTTGATTACTGTCTCACCTCGTCATATACCCCCATCACACAGAAGAAAGAAGGAGTTTTTTTCGAGACGGCTTCGATACCGCACTTATGTCTGTGTGAACACGTTGCGACGGCTTTTAAAATACCGCATCGAAAACGCCTCTCCCAGTGTTTTCGAGGCGCCTCGGCTACCGCATTTCTCCTGTGGGAACGGAAAGCAGCATCGACGACTGCTTTCTGAGAGGCGTTCAAATTAAGTTACAGATCTGCGTTCACACGCACCTATCTCTCAACCGAAAAAATGGCATACAGAGGAAATACCTGGACCCACATTGTAAATGCATTGAGAATGCGAAAACTAATAACATAACAAATGCGACCACTTGCACTTCAAAATGTAACATGTTTGTTTGATTGTTTTGCCGGAAATTACAAGAAGATTGCAACGAAAATAAATAACAAGTAACGTTATAGCTTTGGGCCTACATCAAGTGTGTTACTATGGTAACGGAAGGTAAACAATTCATTCACGAGAGTTGAGTTCTACTGTGTGTGAAAGGTAAAGACGGCTCGAATGCCGCATTACAAATTCTGTGGGAAAGGGAACCTGTTACCGCATCAGTGGCGGCTCACATGCGGTATTAACTGTGTGAAAGGGGCTTTAGTTACTGTCTCAGCTGTTATCTTAATTACTGTCACCCATAAACTCAATTTCTGTTTTAGCCGTAATCTCAGTTACTGTGTCACCCAGTCTCTTGTTAATGTTTCTCTCAAAAGTGATTTCATTTGCTGGCTTATTCATTCTTTTACTGTGTCTGTCACATCTGAAGTATTTATGCTGAGTCTGAGGACCTAAGAAAACCAAAATCTATATGCACTCTCTGTCTGTCTGTCTGTCTGTCTGTTTGCCTGTCTGTCTGTCTGTCTGCTTGCCTGTCTGTCTTTCTGTCTGTCTGTCTGTTTGCCTGTCTGTCTGTCTGTCTGTCTGTCTGTCTGTCTGGTTGCCTGTCTGTCTGTCTGTCTGTCCTTCAGGCTCCCTGGCAATGGACAACCTGCAGCCTCTGTCCTCAGACTCAGCTACGTTGGCCATGCAGCAGGCCATGCTGGGGGGAGCAGACGACTCCATGGACGGGACGGAGGAGGAGGAAGAGGAGGAGGAGGACGAGGAGGAAGAGGACGAGGGGATGGAGGAGGAGGACGAGGCGGAAGAGGAGAGGGGGGAGAGAGGGAGACGGCTGCACAGTGCCGCCATTCGAGACCTCGGCCTGGAGCACAACGAGGGCCTGGAGTGAGGAAGAGCAGGAGGAGGAGGAGCATTAGGAGGAGGAGGAGGCCACAGGACCGGAGCATCCACACTGCACAAACACAGCACACACAGTATGCATACCCCATCGTCATGGACAAAGACCACGCTCACGTTCAAACCGGAAGGCTCGCCCATGCTGACGCCTTTCAGCACAGCACAGCGCAAAACCCAAACCCTCAGACTTCGACAGAGCGCCGACGCGGAGGAGCCAGTCAGCAGTCCCGCGTTATCTAAGATTGTAAAGATGTTTATTTCCACTAGAGCTGCGCTGATTGGTTTTCATCAAGCTCTTATTGATTCGGTGTGTTCAAATAACAACAACAACAACAACAAAAAATAAACAAGACAACAACAACAACGATAATAATAATAATAATAGTAATAATAATAATAATAATATTTGTTTATGTATGGAAGTCAATGTTTAAGTTACAAGAGGGTGACATTGGCCAAGCAGCTGCAATTCTCTGGAATGCCAATGTCATTGTTTACTCAATGACTCATCGCTTCTCAGGTCGAATTCATTATGCTCTTTATCATTTCTTGTCTCAGATAGACATGAACTCTACATTGTCACAAATGGATGTTTTCTTAGACGCATGATTTATAATAGTTCATTATTAATAGGACAACAGAGAATTAAAGACAGCACAAAGTTGGTATATCTGACCTTCTGAGCTTCGCCAAACAATCGCTCATTTGAAAGGTCAGTGAACGCTTGTGTACATTACCGTTTTTTTTCTCAGCTTTTCGAAGGAAAACTTTATACTTCCAGTGCACCCGAAGGACTTAAGGACTTACAGCTCTTTTGCATTCTGTTAACCTCTGGTAGTCTAATCAGACCTACGTCCAGAGTGTGCGATCCTCAGCTGAAGTGGTGCAATCGGAGACGTGAGAAAAAAACAGACGAGTTTGATTCTGAAAGTGAGCCAGGACCGAGCAACACGGGTGACCTCTGAGCCCGTTTCTCAGACCGTTTCCCACTTCTCCCCCCCCCCCCCCCAAGAAAATGAAACAGATTTAAAAACTAGTAGGAAATAAAGGGCAGAGACACACTGTGCAATTTCCTGTTTCTCGGCCTACAGGACAGGAGGGTCTTATGTTAACGGTGAACTTCCGAAAGGATGAGCAGAGACTTACGGATGACTGTGAGATGGACTCATCTGGAACAGGAGGTGGAGCGTGAAAGGGTCCCGTCAATTTTGTGTGAGGGAAATTTGCAAACTGTGAAGGGTATTTCTGGCCTTTTTGTGCTAAACAATCTTCAAAAATCAAATTAACCTTTTCTGATGTGATGTTCAGAAGAAAAAAAAAAAAGAAAAAAGATAATCTGTTCTTGGATGTCCATTGAAATTGTTCTTTGTGAAGTCTGTTCCTCATAATTGTTTTATCGATCTTGCTTGCTTTTCGAAATTTCCTTTTCAAAGCAAGTTACACATAGGGAAATTTTTTATTTGTTTGTACACATTGTTGGCATAATCTATTGTGTTTCAATAGAATGTTTTTTTAATTATTAAAAAAGAGATTAATCTATTGGTTTCAATATTTTTTTAAAGTAATCTACAAGACTAAACATGTCCTGGGGTGCTTGGAAGGTCCATGGGTTTAACATGGGTTGTGAGACTGGCAAGATCGAATGGGTGTTGCTGGGTACCACATTACAGGTAATGGTGCAGTGATGTAGGTGAAAACCGCATTAAATGTAACCAAATGTGTAATGAGCCGCACATCAATATGATATTACATGTAACGCAAGATATAATTGATAAAGGCAAATACTATATTGCGGTAATTTATGTTGTAATGATATGCAGTGAGCTCCATAATGTTTGGGGACAAATACTTTCTTATTTGCCTCTGTACTCCACAATTTTAGATTTGTAATCAAACTGTTCACGTGTGGCTAGAGTGCACGTTCTCGGCTTTTATTTAAGGGTGTTTTCGTACATTTTGGTTGTACCATGTAGAAATTACAGCATTTTCATAAATAGTTCCACCATTTCAGGGCCTCATAATGGAATCACAGGTGTTTCCGATTAGTCATTGGTGTGTTCGATTGCTTCCTTAGTGCGGGTACTGTATAAGAGAGCTTTCAATATCTAGTTTTGATTCTAGCCTTTTGATTGGCATTGGTGTTTGTTATAGGCATTTGTGAACGTGAGGGCCAGAGTTGCGCCAATGACAGTCAAGGAAACCATTATAAGGCTGAGAAATAAATAAAAAAAACTGAGAGACATAGGCCAAACCTTCGGCTCACCAAAATCAACTGTTTGGAACATCATTAAGAAGAAATAAAGCACTGGTGACCTCACAAAGAGCCTGGTGAGCCATGCAATGTCATGGAATGTCTTTAAAAGCAGATGGATAATACAGGCAATGAAAGGTGTGGATATCATGAGTAGTGCTAGTGGTAAGAATAGATGTGAATACCATATTACAGGTAATGCAAGATGCATGTATATGAGTGCATACCCTAGACTCTCATTCAAGGTGCTGACAGTGTGCTCACAGCACTAATGCTCATGTAGAAAATATGACGCATAAGAGTGGCGTACTTCGCCCACAAATAATCACAATCAGCAAACAGAAGTGATTGCTTTTCCTGGAGGCGTGTTTCATCAGGGTTATGAGCAGTTCTGTTTATCGGAAAGCACATTTTATTTCTGCCCGTGTGTTTTTTTATTTTTATTTTTATTTTTTATTTTTACCTTTTTGTGTGTTTTACTTGAGTGCTTTTATTAGGCTGGGCGCAGCGGATTAGGCTCACTGACTCACTAGCGTGGCTTTTAAGCCGAGTCCTTGCTTAGGGCCGGGATCGATAGCATCCACGGGACGCTCTTTGCTCGCAGGTAATCTATAAGCCCTTCAGAAAAGCCCTGGAAAAGCTCCACTTCTTAAAAGAAGAAAGAAAGAGTGCCGCTCGAACGCGCAATGAAGTTTTGCAGCGTTGCGCCCCGGGGGCGTGGCTTTGAGTCCAGGCCGTGCTGACTGCAGCCCCATAGGATAGTGCATAATTATTGGGTGTGGCCTCGCCAGGGAGGGGAGGGGTTTAGCCAGGTGGGTCGTCTTGTCTATTGGGCGCCTGCAGTCAGCTCGTGGCAGCTGTGCAATGACTCTGCAACTCACGTAGTGCACTGCAGAGCGGAGGCTGGCAGGATGTACTCTCCCATCACACCATTGAGATGTGCCTACGAACAATATTGATGATGATGATGATGATGATAATAATAAAACAAGCTAGACAGTGTTGTCTTTATTCTTTAGAGTTTCATCACTAACTCTATGACAGGGTAGCACAGTTGGACCCTTGTCATCCCTCAGACCAGTCCGGTGGTGCTGCTGGGTTGGGGGTTGGCTTTCACAAATCAAGGCAAATGGTTTCTCTTGGTCTGGCATGATTAGATTTGGGGTTGTCATTAAGAGATCAGCAGTAAAAGTCAGGCCAGATTCAGAGGTTTTTACAGAGGTTGGGGTTGTCATTAAGAGATCAGCATTAAAAGTCAGGCCAGATTCAGAGGTTTTTTCAGAGGTTGGGGTTGTCATTAAGAGATCAGTAGTAAAAGTCTGGCCAAATTCAGAAGTTTTTTCACAAATACCTCTGACCGATTACAGGCCTTTTTGCATGCTCTGTAGCATCATAGCGGCATGTGCTCTCTAATTTTAGAAATTACAAAAGGAGGCCACATTTTCTTAATTAAGCATCTATTATGAAGCAAGAAAAGCAGTGATTTTATGCTTTCTGATACAGTTTTGCATCTCCTGCCAAATTTATTGGCTTTATTTATATATTATGCATTTTGTATTGATATTCCTGGCAACTGAGGTAGACCAACTAAAAAACAATACTGAGCACAGCGTGTGCTGCTACTGTACAACAGGCATGAATTCTATCTGCACCATATTAAGAACTGTTTCAGTGAAGCATCAATGCAAATCAAGCAGCCATGGAGCTACGTCTGAATAGCTAGCGCAGTTCACAATTACCTCACGTTTTTGTTTCAAAACATGTTTTGCTCATCAGATCAGCCCTATATCTTTTTGGGAAAGGGTCTTTTCATATTCTTTGATGCAGATTACAGAGGTTTTTGCATGTCTCAGTCTGCACAAAAAAAAAAAAAAAACTTGGTATAAAGTTGCCTCTAAATGCACTGTAAAAGCCTTTGTGGCTCACACCAGTTTTGAAGCTGAGCAAGCGCTTATTCGGTAACATTAATTGGAAACTTGCTCATCATTTAACAAGGGATTAATTTTAATTTGGCTCACGAATAATAGCACAGGAATAGTAATTACTAATAATAAAAGGAATCATTGGGCCACTGATGACATCGGTTGAAAGACCAGCAAATGGACCTGTTCAATATTTCTTGGAACAGCTCACTCTCTCAGTTCATAGAATGGGGCCATTTCAAATGAATGATTTTTATTAAAGCAACATGGTTATTGGTTGTCAAAATATTTTTCTCCGTACTATGAAATAGCCTGTTTAAATCATAGCAGAAAACAGATTACAGGGGCAGGTACGATGTCGTCATTTTTTTCATCAAGCAATTCTAACATGCCTGTAATTACAAAGTTACTAAAGATCCGCTCTCTTCCATGCCTAACAAAACCTGGAAATTTGATGGCAAAAAGCACTAAAAACTCTCAGTGCTGTAAAGATATAGGGCTGTACAATTCAACTACTACCTCACAGAGGGCAGATTCTTCCTAAAATGGTACAGTCAGGCTGAACATTTTCCATGTACTATTTATAAAGCAGCTCTGCTTTCCTCCCACAGTCCAAAGACATGCAGGTTCGGCTAATGGTATGAGGTATGAGTGTGTGAGTGAATGGTGTGTGGGCCCTGCGACGGACTGGAGACCTGTCCGGGTGTATTCCTGCCTCTCGCCCAACGCATGCAGAGATAGGCTCCAGCCACCCGTAACCCTGACCAGCAATACATGGGTTAGATGATGGATGGATTAATTTATAAAACAATGTCTGAATAAAACATATTATACGTGTACATGAATACAGTAAAGTAGATGCCTTCTCAAAGTATACATAACTGTTTCCTGTTTTTCTGTCAGTAGAGGGAGACATGCTGACACTATGGGAATGCAAATCTGCTGTTAGTCAAAATTTGTGATGCATAAAAATAATACAATACTTTCTTCTCAATGATAAAAGGGCCAAGAGAGGCCATGGGCTGAGTAACCCTGGTATAGAGTATTCCCTGCCAACCTGTAACTCCCAATAAAAGCCCTACCGAGAGAGGTTACAAATGCGTGTGCAGGCTGAGGTTACACTGGAAAAAGTAACATACCAATTACAACAAGCAAAAACATTAACATTACATGTATATTGCATTTAATGAACATATCCAGTGACTGCATTGGCTGAAGACTTGCTGAACTAAATATACACTGAATGGAACTATAAGTGGAGAGAGGGAGGCAGCAGGGTTTTTAAGGTGGAGTATGCAGTTGTTTCAGTGGTTTGTGCCATGTGGGGCATGTGGAGCCTCCTCACAGTGTTTATAATTTCCCCGAGCTTTAATGGCAGAGTGCCTGCTATGGGAGGCAGAAGGATGGGGATGCTGTGATACAGGAGGAGACCGTGAGGAATGGCCGGGTTCAAGGCCTACCAGGGCAGTAATTGCTTCAGTCCACTGTAATCCTCACAGCTCTACCCAGCGCTGGAGCCCGAGTGCGTAAAAATAGGAGAAAAATGACAGAATCCGGAAAAGCCACAAGTGGCTGGTGCGCTGTTTGAAGTGGGCCGGTGCCGCTGTACTGATGTGCATGTTTGGGTGGGGGTGCGGGTGGGGGCAGGACCGCGCTATGTCACTCCCCTTCCACCGCACGGTATCGTCCCTGCAGTCCGGCCTGGGACCATCTGGCCCTGGATCCCCTCTAATTATCCCTGGGGCCCGGCCCAGTTCGCGCTCTAACCGAGGAAGGGCACTCCGGACTACTTAAGGACCTCGCCAGCATCAGCCGAGTTTCACCATTACAGCTCTGGACTGAAAGCCTGCAGGAGGGTCTCTGGCAGAAGCAGCGGGATTATCGAAATAAGCAGCGGGACTATCGAAAGGTACCGTGGGAACGTTTATTTACTGCACCCCAAACCTTGTGTATCTGGTGGATGTAAACGGGAAGCTTCTTGCTTGAGGATTCACACCAGTGTCATTGCTGTGTTTTTCCAGGTGAAACAGTATGCACTTGTATTAATGATAATTTCCTAAGAAAAGCAATATGAGCTAAATATGAGCTAATGAGACTTGTAATGTTTTGTGTTTTTCCTTGATTGTTATTGACATGTAATGCATCACAAACATTTACAAATGTACTTGTTGATATACAGTAAACAGAGACCTTTGCAAAGTGAGAGAGGCAGCCCTACTTTATATTTTAAATCACTGCATTTACTTATTCTCCAGAATCTGTTCTGAGTACTATGTTTATATTGATATTATGGTGAAAGTGGTGTCTGTGTGTGTATAATGATTGATATTCACATTTTTGAATGCTTAATGTGAGCTGAAACCATTTTTCTCTACCCTTCCCCCTCCCCCTCCCTCCCTCTCCCCCTCCCTCCCTCCCTCCTCAGCCGCCAGGATGTCCATCGCCAGCACGGCGGCGCAGGCCATGCTGTCGGACTCGCTGCTGAGCGAGGGCTCCGGGGACAACCGCATACGCACCCTGGAGCTGGAGCTGCCCCTGGACAGGGTCATCAAGTTCATCTCCGTGGGCCTGCCCCTGCTGCTGGTGTCCATGGCGTTCGCCCGCGAGATTTCCCTGGGTAAGGATCCCACTCCCCCAGAGGGCCAATCCTGGGACTGTGGGCCCTGTACTGAGTTACCAGCTCAGTGATGCCAACTGAAGGCCTCTGGCCTTCCCTCCGGCTTACTGGCAGCCACTGACAGGCCATGAACCTGAATCACCTCACGTTACAGGTGTTAACAACTGTAAAATGTTTAGTGTTAATGCAACTCCAGTAGAGTTTATAAATGGATCCATCACATATATGAACAAAAATTCAATTCACATTTTCTTTCAGAGCAAAATGTAATCTGCCATTGTACTTTGTGCTGGTTGAGAGGCATTTTTAACTGGAGATGGGGTCAATTCCATTTCAATTCAGTCATTTCATAAATTAGCAGATTTTTGAATTTCAGTTCATTTCCTGAACTGGATTCAAATGGAATTTACCCCAACTCTGATCTCTATAACACCCAGGACCATATTACTGGGATGCGAAACCTGCATCAGTGCGCATATGGAGTCAGTCACCACAGATGGGTTTGGGTGGGGCAGCAATTTGGGGTGATGTAGGGGGGCTAGAAGAGCAGGCTAATTACAGCTGACCTGTGTCCTCTCTGTAATCTGCTCGGCTGGAAACAGGCAGATCGTTTAATTAAGAGCAGGGTCGTTAACAACACTTTAAGGGCTTCCCCTGTCTTTCTGCTTGTTTATGCATGCGCGCGTCTCAAATTTGATCCTCTTCGGCTGTCATGGCCACATCTGGGCGAAATTTGACTCGAAAGGATTAAAGAGAAGTTACACATGGAGTTGAGTAATTGCTTCAAGGCACATTTTAACATACAGTGAGTGAATAAGCAAATATGTAATAGAACGCATTATACATTAAAACGTGTGAAAGGATCACTGTGTTATTGACTGTACTGTTTCAGCGTGTTTGTCACATTATCCGGGGCAGAGATTGAGCACTTTGTCCCTCTGGATTGAATTACATATACACATGCATATAAATATAGAGCCCTAAAGTACAGTTGCATGTGGAGTTATCTTTAATGGCAGTGGGTGTGGAACGCTTTTGCTTGTACTGTAAGCAAATTGCGGGCTTGGTGTAGTTCTTGGACTGAGCTGTGGATGATTAAACTGTCCATAAAAATAGGGCTCTCTTCAGGATCTGAGGGCTCTCCCTCGTTCTTCTCAGAAGTGGGAGGTGGCACGCCCATTTGCTAGACCGCCTAGCAGGCCCTGATGGGTGAGGACTGGAGGGTGTTTCTCTCTCTCTCTCTCTCTCTCTTTCTCCCTCTCTAGTTCTCTCTCTTTCTCTCTCTCTGTGTCTGTGGTTTCTCAGTCTGCCTGATGTACCTTGTCCAGAAAAAGAACCATAAATTAAAATGTACCATGGGTGGTTCTGTAACCATAAACTAGGGAAATTGTCTGGTTGGATGTGCTTTGGTCTGGGCAGGTACATCATGTCTGCTTAAAATCTCTGCGTTTAGTTCTTTCGCAAAGCAAAAAAAAATATGGAAAACATATTTCATTCTCCTATACATACATATGTACGAACGTTTGTGCGTGTACGTGCTTGTGTATACACATACATACATAGATACATACTAATTAAATTTGATGTACATTTTCATGGAAATTGACTGTGTATTGTGAGCTGTAATGAACATCTCACACCAGGATGTTTTATTAAGAGACCTATTCTTTTTTTTTAGAGACCCACTCTTTTCTTTTTTAAAACAACCATTAAATCACTCTCACAAAGGAACCAGAAACAATAACTAAAACAAAGAAAATTCCAGCCTTACAATTTTCTCCGGAGACTTGGAATCAATCAATATTTACCCTCAGCCAGAAAAAATAAATAAAAGTAGGTGTTGCATTTTTCTTTCACAGTTTGGCAAGTTTGTTTAGGTAGACTGCAGAACTTGCCAAACAGTGCGTCAAAGCGAATGACAAATATCGATTGAATCCAAGCACTATTGCGGTCTTATTACTGAGCCTGCTAAGCTATGTGAGTGAGCATTCATCACTTTAGCAACCGAATGCATTCTATGTATTTACCCCTCAGGCCCTCAGATCAGCTGTTTCCCCCCAAATAACTTCACAGTCAAGCAGGCCAGCTATGTGGACACGTACTGCTGGGACTCGCTAATGCACCACGAGTTTGACGGCGATGGCAACTTTGAGGAGCGCTCTCTCTGGGTCCACAAAGTAAGGACCAACCAATGTAGTCTTTAAAAAAAACGCATGATGGCAAAGTATGTCCTACTGTATATAAGTACTAGAATGTAGGTAATGATTTCTTTAGAACATTGTATTTTTAACCCAAAGGGCTAAAATAAGAGTACATTTCCATTTAAAAAGTACAGTATGTACAGTATATATTCTTTCTGTGATGTTTGTACAGTTTATTATCTTGTATCATATGCTATATTGAATATATATTTCATGCTGTGTGGTACAGAATGTGCATTGAATTGTAACCCTTGTCTCTCAGATGTTCCCATATTCACTCTTGGCAATGGCGGTGATGATGTACTTGCCTGCTCTGATCTGGCGCTTCCTGGTGACACCCTGCCTGGGGTCAGACCTGCTCTTCATCATCGACGAGCTGGACAAAGGCTACAACCGCTCTGTCCGGCTGGCCCAGAGCATCCTGGAGCTGCAGCACACCACATCCAACCCGCTGGAGTTTCAGGCCGAGCTGGAGAGGTCAGAGTCTGAGGGTTAATGTAGCTTTATCGCTCTGTCGTTACACATACACACACATGCACACACACACACACACACGCACACGCACATGCACACGCACACGCACACACACCACTCTATCCAGCTTAATTTTATATGTCTCCTGAAACTCAGCAGAATTTTTTTTTTTTTACATAATACAAGTGTCTTAGAAGACAAAAATAGGTTGCAGTGAAAATATTTTCAAACACATTATTCATCTTATTTTTTGTTGAATATGTAGTGTACATTTCCCCATAGTACAATATATGGTTCTCGAGATTAAGACCCAAGACTCATAGGGGAGAAAAATGAAGTGCTGGGTCATAGGAGAATATAATGAAAACATATCAAAAGATATACACAGATGGAAAACAGATTGATTACACACAGAGACATTTGTGCAAAGTTTAAAAGTGTACCTATTGCCTTTGATAACAGTTTCATAATCCCTTTAATCAAACATATTTTCCCTGTTCCCTGTTCAAGTTTAATTCAAGCATATCATGAACTCTTAGAGTAATCTTGTTCACAGGAAGATAGAAAGACATACAGACAGAAATACACCTTCAGGGATGCTCACACTGCTGCTTCACTTGGCAATGTGGGTAGATAATCATTTGAACTTCACTGGTTGCATTCTTGACAGAGTTTAAATGAGCTGTCTGAGGAAATAAATATTTGTGAATATTTATCTGATGACAGAAATGTCATCTGTAAATAATTTCAAAGAGTGCTTCACCAAAAAAGAAGAAAGGTACATTTAGTTTTATCCATGAAATTGCATCTTTTAATGTATAAATCCTGACATGTCAGTAAGCAGTTGATGGACATTCCAGATCGTATCCCTTTCAACTTATCACAACTAAGGTAGGACAATCTTGGTTGTGACTGGACCATAAGCCTTTAGGAAACATCTCAAGTTAGTACATTTAGCATGTTTTGATGAAGTACTGAAAACCATCTCAATGTATTTTTATTTTTTTGGGGATAAATCTGAGAGAAATGTCTTCCCATCCTACAGAGCAAAGCGGAAGCGCTACTTTGAGTACCCCCTGCTGGAGAGATACATGCAGTGCAAACAGCGCTCCTACTTCCTGGTCAGCATGCTGTTCCTGCGTGGCTTCCTGCTCCTCACCTTCATGTCGGCCTCCTGCCTCTACCTGGTCTACTTCCACCTCTCGGCCTTCCTCCAGGACGAGTTCAGCTGTTTCGTGAGGACCGGGCTGCTCCGTGACCAGCCCTGGGTCCCCGAGCTGGTCCAGTGCAAGATGACCGGGCTGCTGGTCTTCCAAGTCATCAGCGTGGCCAACGGCGCCGTCTACGTACTCCTGGCTCCCATCATCCTCTTCAGCCTGCTGCGCCTCTTCTGCTGGGACACCGGCTTCCTGTCCCTGTACGAGGTGCTGCCCTCGCTGGGCCTCATCCGCGGCCGCAAGCTGGGCTGCCCCCTCAACGACCTCAACGTGCTCCTCCTCTTCCTCCGCGCCAACGTCTCGCACCTGCGCTCCTTCGGGCGCCTGAGGGCCGTGTGCTCCATGGCGCCCGCCCAGCTGGCGCGCGGCTGGGGCAAGGGCGGCCGCGGAGGGGAGGAGTATGAGGAGGCCATGGAGGAGAGGGAGGAGCAGGAGGAGGAGATGCGGGAGGCCAGGGAGGAGGGCCGCCACAACCTGGTGGACATCATGACCCTCCTGGGCGGGGCCAGAGCCAACGGCAGCAGCTGCAAGGACCACAGGCCTCTGGTAGAGGAAAATTTGAGTCTTGGTACCGTAACCCTAATCTACATAATCAAAAGCATAATATTTCTGAGTATTTTTGTCATCATCATATGGAATGTTCAGAAAATAATCAAATGAATCAGTTACATGTTATGGTCCCCTGTGATTTTGTCATTCAGAAGCACCGTAAACTGTGATGATGGAAATATGAGGCATTTCTTTTTCTATAGCAGTGTGTATAATACTAATCAACATTACACAAATGTATAGAACTAATATCGTTTTCCCCAGCTTTCTCTTCTGTATATACAATCCAAAAAGACAGGTGTAAAGAATGCATTTATAGGCAATATTTATAATGTCCCTGTGCCTTTTTACTGAGATAAAAAAGTCTTCTAAAAATATTCTGTACAGCTTCTACGGTTTTTAAATGACATGTTTGCATTCAGATATTATGCAAAAGATATTGTTGCCTAATGTGATGAAAATGGTATGATGTATTATAATAGCTACATATCCTCAAGACACTTTACAGAAAGGCGAGGGGGAGGAGGGGGTTATGACATTTCAAATTCTAAAAGAGTCCTGAAGGAAATGTCAGATTAGTGACCTTAAGCTAGAGCTAACAGGCCTCAAAACCCCTAACCCCACTCTCTGTCTCTTCACAGAGCCCTGTAACCACCAGGGGTACCATGAATTGAAGGAGACTCCGTCATATAGTTTCTCCTAGAACACACCGCCCCGCACCCCCTTCCCCACCAATGGACTGACTGACCCAGCAAAGGGAGGTGGTGTGTGGCAGTGTCGCTGAAGTGTTGATATGACTAAACCGCTTCAGCTGGGGGAGGGCAGGGGGGTGATTAAAATCCATTAAATTCCAAAAAGCCTCCCTTAAAATGCCAATTATAGGGGAATTTACATTTTTTTTTTATTTTAAGATTGTGAAACCCTATTGCTGTTTATGAGTTCTTCTCCTTCTTTATGTAAGATTTACTTGATGTATTTAAAATATGCATATTTATGTGAAATCATACCAAATAAAGCTGTATTAACCTCTTCTTAAGATCATACTGAAATATTGAAATGCTCCATTCAATGTAGAAAGAAACAATGTGATTATATCATTACATTACGTTACATTTATTTGGCAGATCGTTTTATCCAAAGTGACCTACAAGCACATACCGAAGGTCATTGGAACAACTGCAAGCCTGGACCAGTAGCTGGGTGTAGTACGTGGTCAGGTATGATCGAATCCTCTTGTTGTACAGGAGGAATCTGCAGGATCGTGATATTGCCGTGATGTGCGCCTTGAAGTCCAGCTGGTGATCCAGGATCACCCCCAGGCTCTTTGCAGGTTGACAGGCAGTCACTTGTGTCACATCATCGGTGACGGAGAGCTTATGTAGTAGCGAAGTCTTGTGAGGACTATCCTCTAAGGGACTTTGTTTATTTTTTAGATTTAAAAAATATTTAAGTTGACAAAGTATATGGATTTTCAAATTGATCACATGAATTTTACAGTTGAGAAAGCTTCAGCCATCACTACAATAGTTCAACCACCAGAGGGTGCCATTATACACATAAGGCCTGACTTCTGAAGGCCTTCAGTGGTAAATGGTAAATGGACTGCATTTATATAGTGCTTTTATCCAAAGCGCTTTACAATTGATGCCTCTCATTCGCCAGAGCAGTTAGGAGTTAGGGGTTAGGTGTCTTGCTCAAGGACACTTCGACATGCCCAGGGCGGGGTTTGAACCGGCAACCCTCCGACTGCCAGACAATCGGTCTTACCTCCTGAGCTATGTCGCCCCTGCACATGCAAAACTGATAACAACCAATGATTGGTGCAAAACAAATACCATGACCAATCACTGGTCATGTTATTGGCTTTGTAAGTGCTAAAAGGTAAAACTGTAAAACAGTAGTTGGAAATGCCAACAAATGTCCCACTAAATATTCAGAAAATACTGGAGGAAAACAAATGGCAATAAGATTAAGAGTGAAGGAGGGAGGGACCCACGTGAATGATATTGACAGATATATTATCAATGCATTTTAATTTTATTGTAGTCACACCAATTATAAACATCTGAAGTAAAAGGCAAACATTTTTTCCAAAACCTCAAACAGGTTATTATTATTATTATTATTATTATTATTATTGTTATTTAATTTACAAAAAGGATATTTAAAATGTGCTTATGAGTGTTTGTCAGATATTAAACAATTTCTGTTATCTGCAGTGGCCTTGTCGACAAATTTCATGATTAACTAGTATTTCTGCTTACGGAAAAATACTGCTAAATGAGCACATAGAAGCATAATAATTTGTAATACACTTGTTTCTTGCAACGAGGAAGCCTCAAAATTCCCAAGCTTTTTTCAGTATAATTACCACATCAATTTAAATAATATACAGTATGGCAAGGAATTATACATGCCATTATACAAGTGTGCCATTTGTAATTGCAGCATAAATCAAGTAAAAAGTGATTATAAAATTGTTTTTAAAAAAAAACAATAAAAAAAAGGACTGTAGGTACAGGTTAAATAACTAAAACAGTCTAATAAAACATGAGGGTGAATTACCCCCTCCAGTGGCAACCTCTGGTAAACACAACTAAATCAGTAAACTTGCGATCCATAAATTGTCTTGTTTGACACACAATGGTCACTTGTCATTTGGTCATCATTTTCTGGTTCAACGCTTCCACCAGTCACTCACTTAGCACTTAAAATAATTAATCATTTGCAAAATATTGCAAAAATTTTTTTATTGTTTCATGACAGGAATTTATTTTTTGTATTTCCCAGCTTCCACATTAGCAAAAAACAGCACTGGAGGAAAACATGGATGAATTGATAGTGAGCGCAAGCTCTATCAATTTTGTTAGCTCTGAAACAAGTGCTAGTTTTGACACTATTGATCATTTGGTTTTAACGGATGATCAGAAAATCTGGGTTGGACTGTTGGGAGTCCTGCATTGACTGACCTACTATGACATCTTTCACTGTTATGTGAATAATATACGACTGCATTTCCCAGCAAAGCCAGGTGATACAAGTAAAATATCAGCCATCTCTGATTTTTTCACTGATATTCAACACAGGTAGTGTCAGAAATTCCCTTGAGATAAGTTCTGATAATTGCATTATTAAATCATTACAGTGTACTACATATTCAAAGAATACATAATATTTAACCGAATCTAAGATATTATTATTCTGTTCAGCTGAATTAATAATTAAGACATTAATATATCAATGATTTCTTTAAAAGAAACATACATTTTAACCAATATTAATTGTTTAAGTTATAGATCCATAATTACCAACTATAATCCTGGCTAGTACTACTGCTTGGGTTTCTGTTCTTTTTTTAACCTATGGTAGGGCATTAGAAAACCTATTTTGATTGTACAAAAGGCAAAGGCACTCTTCAAAGGCCAATTAAAAATAATGAAGTGAATTCTAACCTCACACGCACACGTCAAAAGCAGGACCTTTATTACATAAAAATGAATCATTAAACCTCTGCTTAACAGCAGCATGTGGGGATAAGTGGAAAAAATATACATTCCAAATATATATATTCTGAATGTGACCTTTCATGTCATGCCTGCCAGGGTAATTGGGCTTCCAATTTATAGAGTTCTGTTATTCCATATTACATTTTCACACTTTAACCAGGGCATGGACTAGTCATCCAGACATTAGTTGCAAATGCAGGATATTTTGCTCAGAGTTAAACTTTCGTCCGCAATAAAAGATTCACATGATTACCGATGCTCTCCGTCCACTAGAGGGAAACATTTAGTTGCAAGTAACCCTGAAGAGAGCAGTCGGCTATCGACATTCTTTTCTGAATGTACCGTTTAAAAAAAATAAAAATCACGTTAAGGTGAAGTTTACTGTTTTGAAACGACTGCCGGCAAAACACACTAACCCTTGACCACTTCATGTACCACAATGTATCAAATGTGTCTTTCTGATATAAATGACTAGCCTTAGATTAATGTCTTCAGTTTCTCTAAATGCTCTTGACACCTATTAAAAAACTGGTGCTGGGTAGAATCCGTAAGTTCTCCAGTACAAAGGTGGTCATTTCCAACTAGTTTTAACTGTGATCTATGAGGGAGACCTGTCTCCAAGGGGGACGTCCAGAACTAATGCAGGTGATTATCCAATCAGTCAATTATCCGCACCGTTTCCCGAGGGATAAAGGAGACGGAAAGATATCAGAACATTATCTTGCCAGAAAGACAGTCCAGGATGTAGTGCACACGCGTTTCCAGGCCTGTTTCGTCTGGCAATAATCCGTAACTGTGGGCTGGTATCATATGTGGTTTCGCTCTTGTCCAATTAAGACGACTGTCTGGTTGTTTGTGGGAAAACGGCAGTAATGGGATCCCTGGTGATGAATGTAGCCTTCATGTGGAGCAACAATTAAATCGCCCGGTCACTGCGTACCCGGCTTCTGTGTGGTAGCTGTAATGGCACTCTTAATTCAGAGACAGGCGAGCAAAACATGGAGAAACCTCGGGCGCACCGCATCTGGGCTGGTGAGTCATTGATTACAGCGACTAAAAGTCGTTATGGTCTGAAATTGAAAGAAATATCAGCCGTCTCGCCCAAAACGTGGAATAGAGTGCGGAGTGGCGGTTCCAGACGCATCAATATTGGCGTCCTTGTTTTTGGGCTTTGGTAAATCAAGACTGATTCCCGAATTAGAAAATGGCCCAGGATGAATTTGCCCCACCGCACAAACGACACCCTGCTTCCATCAGAGAGTAATTTGTCCTTTTTTTCCTCAATGCAAAACACAGCGGTTTTTCTTTTCTTTCTTTTTTTTGCAACACAAAAATATGCCAGTCAAACAAGGTAATACAAGCAGTTTTACAGCAGAAGAAATGTATCAAAACGCAGTGATGTCACAGCAGTAAAAGCACATTTTAATGCACCACTGTCATGAATTATACAGGGTTGCACATTGAAAAGCTGCCCCCGTTGTCAAACTGAATGTCAGAAGCCGCTGCACTTGTAAACTACTTCCTGATATAAATACCAGCATTTATTTGCGAAGCAGAATGCCTTAAACCAGGGACATTCATTTAAGCCACCGGTACAAGACCAGTCAATAAACAAATTTGTCTTGTTGCTGGCTCTAAGATCTAATACGCTTCTTGGATGGTTTGACATAAATGGTCGGGCTGAGTGCAGTACAGCCCAAAAGGTGAACAATTTCCTGGTTTATTCAAGCCGAGAGTTCATATCCGTCTGCCCTGTGCTGTGATGGTTGAAGAACTCCAATAAAAGACTGCCTGCAAAATGACCCCTGGAGGTCAAGGCTTGAGTCATGACTGAGGCCGGGAGAAAACCAAACATGAATCGAGTGGCAAGGACAAAGAAACAAGAACCAAGAAACCTGAGATATCAAACACTCCACGTCTCAAAAGATGCATCCTTTTCACAATAAAGACAAGATAACAGGTAAAACCCTTCTTTTTTGTAGAAATGCAATCGAGTGAACGCACAGTTTACAAAATACCGGGTTAATATTTACTGATGATACAGTTTTGCACATGTGCTATGTTCATGAATGTACTGCCAATTGAACCACCAAATGTTCCATTGAGTCACCAGCCATTATGGTTCAGTAGTACTTGTTTATCAAATTAGAATGCAAAGATTTCCTAAATAATGCTGTAAAAACCTGTTCTCTTAGGGAAATATTTGATCAAGGGAAATGCCAAAAGCAGGAACAGGCTTAAGTCATTACACCTATTTACAAATCAGGGGAACACACAGATGTTAACAACTACAGACCCATAAACATCCTCCCTGTCATGTCTAAAGTTGCTGAGAAATGGGTAGCAAAACAACTAATTTCACATCTTAATAACAGTTCTTTCTCTCTTCATCCTTTACAATTTGGTTTGAGGAAGCACTATTCCACTGAACCTGCCAATTGTTTCTTTTTGGAAAATGTGAAAGCCAAGATGGACAGTGGAGGTGTGGTTGGTGCTATATTCCTTGATTTGAAAAAAGCAGTAATAGCAGTTGATACAGTAAATCGCAATGTTTTACTCACCAAGTTCACAAATCAACTTTTCACCAGGTACTATCAAATGGATAAAGTCTTATCTAGAGAATAGGAAACAGCGTGTACAGGTCTGCAATTCAAAATCTGGTTACATAAACTATGAACTTGGAGTCCCACAAGGGTCAATTCTAGGTCCATTGCTATTCAGTTTAAATGTTAATGACTTTCCAGATGTCTGTCCTCCTGGTATAAATTGTCAAATGTATGCTGATGACACAGTTGTTTATGTGCATGCAAAAAATAAGCAGCAAGCTGCACATAAGCTCTCAGCTGCTGTGGTACACATTTCAAACTGGCTGATCAAATCGTGCTTACATCTTAACATTAAAAAAACTGTTTGCATGTTTTTTACAAAAAGTATGGATTTGGTAACTGAACCTGAAGTATTTGTCCAAGGGCAGAAACATGAGGTAGTACAAGTTTAAATATCTGGGACTCATAATTGATGCACAACTTAATTTTAAAAAACATACAAAGAAAATTGTGAACATGGTGAAATTTAACCTGGCTAATTTTTGATTTATCAGAGACAGTCTTACGACAAAGGCTGCAAAATTGTTTTTGAATGCCATGATTCTCTCTCATATCACTTACTGTCAAACTAGTTGGACACAGACATGTAAGACAACTCTAAAACCCATTGAGACAGTATACAAACAAGCTCTAAAGGTCCTAGACAAAAGGTCAAATCGACATCAACAATGTGACATCTTAGCCAAGTATGACCTCCTAAATTGGGAAAATCTGGTCAAATTTGCAGACGCGCGTTTAGTTTTTAAAATCCTTAATGGTCTCGCTCCTCCTGTGCTGACAGAGTTTGTGAAAAAACTACAAGTAGGTCCACTAAGGCATCCACAAGAGGGGATTGCATAATACCATTAAGGAAAAGCGCTATTAGCCAATTATTTTCTTTTAAAGCATCACTAATTTGGAACACCCTGCCGGCAGACCTGAGAGACCTGACAAACATTGGCACATTCACCCTATAACTTTTGATTATTATTTGAAATTTGATTATTGGGTAATCAACAGTGTCAACATGATATCTAAATATGCTGTCAGTATTTTTAATCTTGTTTATATGTGTATGCTGTGTATATGTATGTGTATGTACATGTATATGCGTATATATATATACAGTATATATATATATATGTGTGTATGAGTGTATGTATGTATGTATGTATGTATATATATTATGGCTGTTAAGTCACTACTAAACTGCATGTGTGCTGTGTAATATTGTGGAGTCTTTTGCATGTCATCATGTGATGCATCGTTTTGTGCTTTTTTATGCTTTAATATTTTCTGTATGTGCTTGTTTTGTGCTGTATATGCTTGCCTTATGTGCTCCATTGTTCCTTTGCATGTGCCTGCTTATATGTTGCTCATGCCTGCTTGCAAGCTCTGTGTGTCTGTTTTTATGTGCTTTTAATGTTGTACTATGGCTTCTAGTCTGGTCTGTTTGTTATTAATATGTTAACATCAGCCTGCCCAGGGACAACAGATGGAAATTAGTGATCTGGCTAAATCTGACAAATTTACATCACAGAATAGTGATGTTGATCAATGTGTATTGTACCTGTCAAATAAATAAATTAAATTAAATTAAATTAAATTTTAAAAAAAGTTTTTTTTTTAACTGAACCCAGAAATTGTTAATTGTTAATATTTCTGTTTGTGCCACTGTCTTAGGCTAACAACCCCGTTTGGTTTAACCCTAGGGGGGCTGCACTTTTGCCTAGCTAGCAATCCCAGCAAGCTAGTATGCTATATCAACACTATGCGATCTGTCAGTCACTAAAAGACTGTTTACGATTACGTAGCTTTGAATTCCTTGACATAAACACACAATACTGTTGCCGAAAAACCCTTCGGGTAAAAAAAAAGAAATCACTTCAATATAGCCCAAAAAGACTTTTGGATATATCTACCTAAATATTGATTGAACCCTCCCGCCATTCGCTGGAAACAAAGAGGGGGTAGTTCTGCGTGTTTAACCTGAAATACGTCGTCAAAGCTCAGTGCATCTCCTGAAAAAGTCTGTTACATTTGACCCCGTGTTAGGTTTTCCCCCACTCTCCCCTATTTGTACAGATTATTCAATCAATGTTCCCTTCAGTTACAGAATGTAAGTCAAACATTATTATTTAGTAACATTTAAACCAGTGCATTTCGACTGTCCACTTACTAATAATACAGTATAGTCTAGAATTCAAGGTTCAGGCTGTACAATTGTACCAAAAAACAGGCTTTTGGATGCATGTGCCACATACATTATGGTCAGTAAAATCAAAATGGTTCCAATAATATCCATAATTTTATTTGTATGGTCGTGATGAGAGAATGAGACATCATTGCAAAATGGGTGGAGCTATAATATGCAATAACTAACCTACTTATTTTAACCAATAACTGAGTCGAAAGCCTTTTGTTTGGTTTTAACAAGTACACGACTAACAGCTTGTTGTAGCTGCACCCATTATGCATGAGATGCCATGGTAGTTCTGGAAACTGTGCCCAAATTAATGGGTCCATTTTCATGCCCATATTCCACTAGCAGATGCACCATATGGCACCAGGAAATTTAGTCAATTTAAGCAGGTGAATTAATCCCTTCTGTAGCACCCCCTTTTTAACACAATCTGAAAACGACAAACCCAAAGTAAAAGGGTAACTTCTCTTCAACCCTTTTGACTACAGGCATAATCCGGGTCTCTCCTGAAAGGTAGCCATGGGGAGTTTGCTTTCCAAGACTCCGAAAGGACGCTTGGTAACCAAATGACATTATGGATCTTTAGACATGTAAAATACTATACAATATATCCTCGTGGAAGAAGTGTGCTCTCTCCACCTCCATTTTCTTGGTCTCCCCTTGCCATCCCTGGCAGCAGCAGGTCTGGAAGGTTGTAGAAAATGACTACATTAGCTATCTATTTTACTAATCCATTGAATGAGGTCCATTTATTGAAGTTTTAGTCAAATATCCAACCCCCATCAGTATGTCAAACAATCAGTATGTCAAACACGTCCCACAATTTCTCATGCCACATTTACTTTAAAAGCAGGCCTGCTCTTTATTTATAAGCATACAGAATAGTAATAAAAATATTTTGAGAATGTATTTAGACCATTATAAAATGGGGTCAAGTTCTTCATTGAACACGGTCGCTCCTGTGGAGACAAAGCTGTTTTCACTGTCCTCCTCAGAAATATTCTCTCAAATGAGTGATTTCCAAGGCCTGCAAATGCCAAGTAATCTGTTTATACTTAGGCATTGTGTGACCGGTTTACGGCGTTTCTGGTTGTTTTACACGCAGCGCAATTACAAAAATAAACTTCCCTTTCTCTCCTCCTTTTATTCAGAAAAATCCGCCAATTAGGTATGCAGCTATATAAGGGGAACGTACCTGTCGGTTTAATGTTACCTCATTTCCTGACCTGGTGCCTGCTTCCTCCCCAGTGAGTCCTCTTGTTGGAAAGGTAGGTGTAGCCGTGTAGCCTTGCGCCTCTGTTTTAAGGTTAGCCATCTGTGGTATTAACTCCTATTTATTTGTAGTATCCTGGTTTATGGGATATTACCGGATCGCTTGCATAGGTATGTTACAAGACATATATTCGTGTAATGTTAGGTTTCATCCACTAACAAATGCCCTCCCCCTCCCATTCGTTTGTAGAGGCCCATAAACTGGGGCGAGTGCTCACTGCTTCTACTAAAAGGAGCATAGAGTTCTAAAGTGTGACGGGCCTTCCCAGGGCCTGAGGTAGACTATGAGAATAGTATCGATAAGTAGGATTGTCTTTACGACATCCGAGGTTGTTTCATATAGGCTTAGCAGTTGTTCGGTGAACTCTGCCTGGGATGTTTCCCTTTAGGTTGTTTGGACACGCTGCTCTTTCCCTAGCTTGTAATCGCGTTTTTATTTAATGTAATGGTTTCCGCTGTTGCTACAGTCACTAATGTATCACTGTGGTGCTTATCTTAGAGTTTCTGAGCAGTCTCTCTCTACTGGTACTAGTCCTGTTTAACAGCCGACTAGGGTTACTTTATAGACAATCATCTCAGTTCGCCTGCAAGTTCTGCACAGACTTGTGTAGGCTACGCAATAGCGCAAACCAGCTGGCTACTGTTTCCTGTTTCCAATCTGTTTGTTTTGCTCCTTTGTAGCTATTCAATGTTAAATGTTAGGGGGTATCGCTCCGGAGGGGAGGTTTTAGCTTAGTGGTTGCATGCTTGTGTGTTAAACTGCACCGAACCACGATTTTAACAGTAAGTTTGTGTTCCAGATGAGGTGGCAGGTGTGGTGGTAAGTAAATTCACTGGTGAGTAGCCATTTTATGTAGAATACCCCCCGAGTCGCTGCTGGGCTCAGTTGTTGGCTCCAGCTATTGGTATTTTTTTAGTAAATGATCAAAGGTGGTCTTTAAGTCTGTTATTTTAATGGGATAAATAAACTTTGTATTACCGCGTAAATAATTTTACGGTGTTTGTGTCCAGCGGTGTTTAACGTCTTTAAAAAGATTAATTTTTTTTATAAAAAGATTGGGTGAAATTCCTAGGGTGGCGTAATCGGATTTCCTTTATCCTGATCACCTTCCACAGTTGCAAAATACATTTTTGTTGTAAAACAACCTTTTTGGGTATAAAGTCTCAAGAACATTTTTCTTCAGTGTGTAGCCTAATGTTCTCAGCATGCGTACTGAAAACGTTATGGTTTGTTAATGCTGGAGATGCAATTGGTCCTTTTATGCAAGCCTGACCACCTATAAAACATTGGAAACGTAATTTCATTGGCTAAATGTCTTCAGTCATCACTAATCGCTTTCTGTTGGCTGACTGTCTACGCGGAGGAAGTTATGCTCTCGAAGTTGAGTCATTGCCTGTGCACGGCAGGTCCCATTGGCTATGCTGAGGTACTGCGTGGCCAGCACTGATCAAAGAACCTTGTAGGTGGGCTCATTGTTCCAGAGTAGCCTATATATTTCTTATGTACACAGTACTGTTGGCATGTATGGAATAACGAAAGACAACAAGTCCTCTGGAGAAACAATGGACATTCTATCAATGTTTCTCTGAATTAAATTTTTGCTAAGAACTACTATGGATTTTGTTTTCTGGACTCTTTCCACAGTAAAGGTATTAAAATTATGGTGATCTGTGGATTTACAAAAGGCATCAAAGCTGAGCACCCCCCTAGCTTGGTTTACATTCTCACATTACAAAATAAG
The DNA here is from genome assembly GCF_013347855.1 of Anguilla anguilla. NCBI lineage: Eukaryota > Metazoa > Chordata > Actinopteri > Anguilliformes > Anguillidae > Anguilla > Anguilla anguilla. Next base: position 22,806,245 of record NC_049209.1, read on the forward strand.
GAACCATTGGCACTAAAACATTGGCATCATGAAAGTTTATCGAGAACCGTGTGTTTTAACACTTTCAAACAGTATATCGTCTGACCTGATTGAAAATTTCACCGCAAAAAAATTGAATGAATAGAAATATGAAAACTGGCCTGACGAATTAAGATGCCTTTGGCTATTTTATGAAAAAAAATGTAACTCAAATGTTTGGTTGGCTGTGGGAACCATTTAACTTAACAATTTTAAACCAGTATAAGCATCTTTTTCATAAGCCGCGTTTCCACCGCAGGAACTATACCCCGGAACTAGGAACCTTTTGAGGAACTCAGTGCGTTTCCACCGCAGGAACTAGGGTCTAAATTTAGTTCTGGGGGCTTTGTTTTACCCCCCAAAACGTTCCTGCTCGGGGGGTAGTACTTTCCGAAAGTACAGGAACCTTTTGGGTGGAGCTTGCAGCGCTGAACATTTCTGATTGGTCGAGTACTCGTAGCATTTGTGTTGTATTTATTTTCCGCCATTACCCGCCATGTTTGAAAATATGCAGCGGCAAACCAATTTATTTTCATAATAACTTCAAATCAAACTTGTATGTTATGCGGCGCAGTAGCCTACTTTTGGTTATAGCCTGTCAACGTCTTGGAATTATAACGTGTGCTCTTCTGTTCTTTTCTTGCTTTAGTATTCGTTTTATAAAATGCTAAGCATTCGTGCTGGGACAGCATATTACGTAGGCTACCAAAACATTCAAATGGATTAATTCGGTTGCTGAATATTTTCTTCCGGATTTTCTTTGTTAGCCTGTTGTAATTGACTCAAAACGTTTGATACAGTTATGTGAGGTATGCGGTAGTTCTGCATAATTAACATTGGTGATACAGTACAAGCAAACTGGAAATCACCTTCCGCACGTTTTATCCGGGTAAAATAACAGGTTAATTCTAGTAATCTTCCCTTTAGCTTTTTCAGACTGCCGTAATTTTACTCAATTTTACTGCCATTTTTCAATTCCACGAAAAGACCAGGAAGACTATGGACTCATGGTTCGCATCTGGAGGGCACACTTCGCTGCTCGGCTAGCAGTAACTTCGAAGGAAAGCAAACGGTGGCTATACCACTACTAATTTACATTTTCACGCAAGTCCGAGTTTTCGTTCTATTCTTGTCATTTTGCGATTAGCCTATATGGAATTGACGACGAGAAAGTAATAAAACAGCAAATTGTTTACAACGTGTGCATGTTTTCTGCTGTTAATGAATGTGTTTGAGAGGATATATGAAAATCAATAAATACAAAAGTAACCATATATAGTCATTGTTGCTAACCCGTTGTAAATATGTGGAATAAACCCCTCCGGGCTGTCCCGGTTATTAGAAAATAATGTAGGCTACTTCGGTGGGAGTATGGGGTTACAGAAGAAATCATATGACAGATGGACCGATGACAACGTCAGTGGGCTAATTTGCCTAATCTTCGCGGTACTTTAGACCCCAGTGGAAACGCAGACAACCATTGGCTGAAGGAACCATTTAGTTCCTGGTAAAGTAGTTCCTGGGACTGAAAGTTCCGGGTAATTTTGGTGGAAACGCGGCTATAGTTGCTATGTTGAGGCTGCTTTATACTGTCTGTCTAGGAATGCCAAAAGATTTTTTTTTTCTTTCTCTTCATTAATGTTATGATTAAACTATAGACAATTATTTTTGCACAGGTGCCATTTTCTTTTTCGCATTACTGAGGCACAGAGCAACTACTATGATAAATGCTTAAAGCAGCATTTTACCAGGGTCATTGTAGGGTCATGCCACACTTGAAACGCAAGGAGTTTGAGATCACTGCCACAGCTACTAGGACTACCAGTTTTACTCCTGCTACTGCTGGTTTTACTGCCGCTACTGACAGGTTGCATTTACAGAACACCTTCCTTAGATCTCAAAAGCATAGCTTGTGAAGCTGTTTTGTGACAACACTCCCCACTCTTCAGTCAATTATGCTGGGGGATGATTATTTACAGCTAGTCTAGGCATTTGGCCAAGACACGGGGGAACCTCCTACTCCATGCACAAAGTGCCAGGGAAGTCTCACAAACCCAGTGAGTCAAGACCTTGGTTTAAAGTCTCATCAGAAAGCAGTCATCCTCCATAGAACCTTAACCGTTTTGGGACATTTTGTTCTGCTTTGTCCATTGAGAGGACTGCTTTAGATCTCCGTTAGTGTTTCCCCCCCCATTATTAAATCTGGAGAAGCATTGATAATTGTTGCTGTACACAAACACTTTGGTGAATGCAAAACAAGTCTTTCAAAATGACAGATTTCCTTTGGGCACAAGTGTCCTCTAAATTCTAGATTTAAATGAAGGAATATTTTTCTGCCCCTTAAACCCAGTTTATTTTCATTCCAGTGGTAATATTTTTATCCCTGCAATGTGCTATTTATTGATAGGGGATTTTGAATGAAGCCCATGGCTTTCACTTTATTGTGTGTATTACAGATTTGATAGTGTCCTCCAAAAAGCTTGCTTGAATCCACTATTTCAGACTCTGAATGAATGAATATTAAGGTCTGTCTGAGCTCCAATTTCATGTCTGCCTGTGGATATCAACTTTCATAAATATAAATTTGAGCTTTGTGCAAGGTTTTAATCCCTGGCTTGTTGGGAGCAAACCAGGTCAAACATGTAATGTCCTTGAATGGTCTGATAAAGGCAAGAAGCTCAGGCTTTATTTTTGAGTGCTTCACTGTAACTGCAGAATGGTGTGTGCGAGTATGAAGTCCCAACACATCTGGAAACCAGTCTTTTGTTACTCTATGAAGCTACTGATTATTTGCGTAATCTTGCCCTCAATAGGTTCCCAGTTTCTGTGAATACATTGCTATTTACAAAGTATTTCTGGTATTTATTGGTATTTAAGAAATGTTCCATACAAATAAATGTGCCAGAACTCAAAATAATGATACGGCTCCTAATAGTCACTAGAAGTGAGTGTTGCACTTGGAAATGGCTGCCTTCTGCGTGCACTCACAAAATGATGGGGAAAGACTGCATGAGATGTGAAAATGGAGTATAAATATGCATATTTATATGGCTGTGGTACTCTAGGTGTAAAATCCCCCCCTTTTTTTTTTGAGAAAACTGTGTATTGTATATCAATAAATTAGTTTAAATAGGGTAGTATATTATGCACTGTTCTCTACAGCATCCTTTTTTTGATGCAGGCAGTTATGTAGTCCTTGTACAAATGGGAAAAGTTCCAGTCATACTGCTCTGCATGGTTCCACCTGGCTGCGCAGTTGATCAGGATCATGTGCTCTGGGGATGTTTACTTTCCAAATCTGTATCTGTGAGCTCTCTGATTTCAGCTGTGGTATATTTTGTTACAGTGCAGTACAGACCTGATTCAGTTGAGGGTATTCTGTTCACCCATGAAGGCTCCCTTTTTTTTTTTTTTTTTTTTGTTCAAGGCTTGCTTTTGAATTCAGACCATACAGAGTATATTTTTATGTATATAATAGCTGTAATGATAATGAAGATAAAACTGCATACTGCTGTTTCTAGGTCTGTCAGTAAAAACTTTCACATACAGGGGGCAGCATTGCCTCAATATTATTTTCTCCACTATGTCGTGAGGCAAAACATTGCCATGACAGCGACCAAAATACACTAATTGCCCGTGCTTCATTATTAAAGGTAAATTATGCATGAGTAATTATCAAAGACGGAACGTCTTTCTGATTGGCCTCCTGGGAAGATACCTGACAGTTTCTGTTCTATTTTAAAAACATGCAACCAATTGCACTATTGAAGCAATTGCACCAACTGAAAACCATCGCTGTAATCAAAAGGAAAGTCTCCATACTCATTCTCAATAACTGTCAGGTTCAGTGGGGCTAATAGTGTGAACTGTGATAACACACAGTTCAGCAGTCTAACTGGTTTACGCCGATTTAGACCCAACTTCAGCAAAAAGAAGCATCCTACTGGAACTTTCTTTTAAATAAAATTTTTTTTTAAAAACTATAAAAATAGGGTAATTAAAAATAATTATTTTGTTGAAGATTAAAATGTTTTTGCAGAATATATAGCTGTAGATAATCATGATTTATATTCACATGATTTAATAATCATGGCACCCGTATAAGCACAGGCCATCAATCAGTGAGGTGTAATCAGCACAGTGGATAGGTCGCATAGCCATTTGTGAATGTTATGACACTTTTATATAGTGATTGTAAATGCGCTACATTTTAAATGGATCTGCTTCAGACTACAGTAAGTAGTCCATGTTTCTCAATGAGTCAGAGAAAAATGTATATGGTCATATAGTGAGTCATGGGCTTGGACTGTAAGCTATTGGTGGTAATGATGAAAGGCAACCCATATATGTCTTGTTAGGGTGGTCACCTTCATAACTTGCAAGGGCAGAAAGTGTCGTCTTAGTCCATCTTCCACTTGGAAGCTCCAAATTGCATTTGTTAGCCTGTCTCATCCGACGGCATGTGAACACCAGAGGCCGCGGACTAGCAAGTCTGTCCACGGAAACATTTGTGGCCGGCCATGGCTACTTCTCAGTTGTGAATGGCTGCGGAGGACCGTGCTTCCTGTGTGGCTGATGCAGGCAGCCCGCGGGTTCCCAGTTGACCAAAGAAGTGGCCAATTCCCTGCTGACAGCACAATTATGAGCTTCCCTGTGAGTCCTTTCAAAAGTCATCGCTGTACCATTTGAGAGCCCCTGCATATATATATTAAAATATATATATTAGTGCACAGTATTTGGACAGTTACACAATTTAATGTTGTTTTGGCTAACTCCAGTTCATCTGAAATGAAACGATGAATATGAAAGTTAAAGTGCAGACTGTCCACTTTTATTTGCGGGAACCTACATCCATATCAGGTGATCCATGTATGAATCGCAGAGCAATACATTTGAATATTGTAACACAGATTCAATCTGATTTAATGGCTGTTAGGTTGATTCCAATTAATATCAGATATGCTGAAGAACATCTATTGCTGTAAAATCTATTGCTGTAAAATCTATTGATCTGGAAAGAGATTTTTACCTTTGAACTCATTGATCTCAACCTATTTTCATTTATTTGGCCTGATTAGCAAGCCTGTGAATTATTGGAATAATTTGGCACATTTGAGAATATAAAATAAAACCATAAAATATTTAATCCTTACGAAGAATGCAGAATGTATAAAGATAAGTCACTGTTAGCTACTGCAGATTTTAACTGCAGATTCCACGTAAATCAGAAACAGACTTTTATTCCATCAATATTCTGGTGGGGAGAATGAAGAATAGGCTTCATAATAGGCTTGCTCAAATTCTAATGATATGCGGATATCTGCAAATGCACAATTTTTTTTGTTGTAAAGAAAAAGGCTCCTACTTGCCTAAATCACCTAATTGAGAATAATTATCCATAACTTTTAAAATTGATTACAATGGTAACTGATTTCTTTTTAGTCTTAATCAAGGAAAATAAATTTGAAGAAATCATCATTTTGAGGGGATCATTTTGCCCCCCCCCCCTCCACCCCCCCAACCCAATGCAATGCTGTTGCCTTGTCATTAGATTGTTCTCTCTCCACCTTGAAAGTGTGTACAGTCTTGTGTTTTGTCGCCTTTTCACACCACAATCTGCAATGAGTTAATTCCATAAAGTCCACAAAGTAGTGCTGAATGTCAAAAATTACTTCAGAAAATAAAAACTGCCTAAAAGGCAAACCTTAGAATAAAAATACATAATTCTTTCTCAACATTTCTTAACTTTAGTTTTTCCCTGGAAGAGATTTAACTGGCTCGCTAGTTAATAAATTTCAGCCCTCATAGGCTTGATAAATATTACAAAGTCATTAATTCCAGCCAGGGGAATAGAATTTTAATAGATTTTTTCAGATGATCAATTACCCTGCGTAATAGGTTATTGTTTTATGGTTCATTCTGAAAAAAAGTCTGTGCATTAATCTAAATCAGTAGTCCTCTGGTGTGACATGTAGAAGCGATCATTGCTTTTGTTAGTCATTCTGTTAATTCTTCTTCGCTGTCATAAGTTGGGCAGGGTAGAAGTAGGCCATTTCGATTGGTTAGATTTATGAGATATTAGGTGAAACCCTTAGTCAGCGGTTCACATTCCTTGTGGAACATTTTCTATAATTTTTCTGTGCATGTAGCTGTGACTTAGATTTGCTCCTCTGTAAGGGTGTGTTTATGTATGGAGAATTAAATAAAATGTGAACATTTTAGGCATGGTGTAAAACTGTGAGAACATGCACTCATCTGGGAGTCTAGCATCATAAAATGAAAATTATGATTATTTTGTCTTCCCCTACTGACCCCTTTAAAAAGGTATCAAGGAGACAAGCCTTTTCTCTGTGGACAAATATCTACCTGCAGCACCATAGTTGTGGTGTCAATTAGCCAAAGATCACAGTCTGTCTTCTGTCATTTTCTGAAGGCTCACCTAGCATCTTTTGTCCGGGTTCCCTCAACCTGATTCTCTCCTTAAATTTCATGCGGAATGCAATAAACAGGATTACATCACATGCACCGTAAGAAGCCTACTTTCCTCATTTTTACCAATTTGCTCTGCAGGCAATTGTAATAGCATCCAATTATTTAATAACAAATTAATAATTGTCCCATTATTATAGTATCAGTGCATAAAAAGAATGAGTGAATAGAAGACTATAGATAATTAAATGAATTATTTTTTATACTTCTCGCATGCTGTGACGCAAACTTTCAGACGTACCTGTGTTTGTTTTGCATAGCTGATTCTATTTGTGGTTCCCAAGTGGCGGTGTAGTGATGTTACTGCAGAGATTGCCAGTTATGGTACATTAAGTGTTTCGCCGCAGGAAATTTCTAGAGAACAGAGGGTGAAAAATCTATTAGCACTGCTAGTTTAGACAGAAGGACCCACAGAGGACACTCGAGCTTTCCTATTTGCTGTTGTCCTGTCATTCGTCTGCTTGCTGGGTATCCTTGCACACAGAAATGATGCAGTATGCCTTTTACATGAAAACCAGTCGGATGCATTTGCTCAATAAATTCACGATAACGGTTGTGCCCTGGAGCCAGTGGTTTGAACCCACAACCTTCTGGTTATCAGCCCAAGTCCACCATGCATCACTGTAGGCATTGGCAATTTTTAGGCTTAATTACCATGTAGGGGGACAGTATTGTGCTTGAGTCTGTGATCTTCTGACTCCGCTATATTTCCTCAGGCATTGGGATATGTTTATGCTAATTATACCGTTCACAGAAATGCAGAGATGCTCGACCCAGTATGCTGTTTGTTCAGTAATACGGTATAGGCTAAATGGAGGTTGTCAGACATTTATAAACCCAGGAACAACATTAGGATAGTGGTAACTGTTCATGGTGAAGTCACATTTCATAGCTCTGTTCTCAGTATAGGATTGTCTAATAAGCACTTGTGTGGCAATGATCCAAAAGTAGCGCACAGGGGAGAATTCAGGAAAGTACACAGGAAAATACAGCAGTGTGGAGAGATGGGCTTCTGCTGGTGTTGTGAAATCTATGTGGTCTGTAGGTGGGGGATCAGATAGTTGCTGACACTTGGCTTGTGTGAGGTCTTTCGTTTTAACTGTGTGCACACGTGCATGTCCGCACGCGTTTGCTCATACATGCACACACATGTCCAATACTGTGTGTCTGTGCGTGTGCATGCGTGGATGCATTTGTGTGTACACTTGGCTCTCTCTGTGTGTGCGCTGAGGATGGTGTCAGGTCTTTTCTCAAACATCCCAGCCTCATACAATGCAATGCATTGCTATTGTTAAAAATCCTGTGTGGCAGGCTTTGAGGTTGGAGTTATATTATTTTGCGTCAGAATGTCTGAGGCAGACCTCTCATTGTGCTAGGATGCTAGTGGAAAGGAGCGAAGGTCACCCTGATCCATCACCAACCCAAAGCCCTGTTTGATAAAATCATTTATCTTCGGTTACATTTGTGGTGGGTGGTTATTTCAGGTGAATCTTTCTCCTGAGTTGGTGGGGTGGGAGAACATTGAGGGTGGGGCTCTGACCCTCCTTGTTGGGTCAGCAGGTGTGTACAGCTACCGTTGGAGGTTCTCTCAGGTACTATTAATGTGGCTCACACAGCCATTATCCTCAGAGCACAGATTCAGTAATGGATTCCAGCTGCATCGGTTGTCCTTTGCACTCACTTGACCTCGTTCTAAGTTCGTAGCACAGGATTCCTGTTGGCTGCAGCTATGCCTTGTGCCTCAGAAGACAGCAGCAGTGAAGCTCTGGGCCATCTTCTTTGTTTTTTTTTTCTTGGCTAATTTCCTTTCTGTGTTTGATTTAAGTTTAGGATTTGTTTTTGTTCTTTCATAGCAGTGTACTTTAACCACCTGACCCGTGTTATTTTAATTGCTTTCTAAATGGTTTCTCGAAGTAATTTTTCCTGATTTTTTTTGTATTGTTTTTTTAAACTAATAAAATAATAATAACAATAATAATCATCATAGAATACAGAGACATGTCACAACCTAACTGTCATACAGTCTTTGGAAACGGGATCGCCTCTGAAGGGTAAGGCAATTCGTAGGCTTGGCAAAGTGGGAAGTATACCATTAACCTGTCTCTTCTAGTGGAGAAGCTGCAACTGCTGGCACTCCTCTGGGAGTGGAAAGAGCATCTGAAGTGTTGTGCTGATGGTGAGGAGCAGGTAAGTGATCCAGCACAGTGGCTTCTGCTGACATTTGACAAATCACTGCCTGGAGGCTGAGAAGGCTCCATCCTACTCTCTGGAGGTGAATCCAAGTCAGAGTGGTGGGCCAACGTCTGATCAGTATGACGTCTCCAGGGTTTTTCCAATTCCACATCCACTGCGTAGGACGCGGGTCCTGTTTGCAATGTCACCACCCCGGACATCCACTTCTCTCCCTTCTAAGACCGCATCTCCCCCTTCAAACTTCATGACCTTTGAATGGGCTTTTCAGCAAAGGTGCTCAGCACCTTGTGCTTGCTCCACAACAGATACAACACTTGGCTTAAAACGGTGCAAAAACAGCATAGCACGGGGCTCCTTGGTCTTGGAATGTGGGGTGTTATGGTAGGATAACAGGAATGCATCTAGCCTCCGCTGGACTGAGGCAAACCATTTGGAAGACTTTAGAGAAAGCTTGAAGGTCTGCACCAAGTGTTCTGCAAGACATTTTGTGGCTGGATGAAAGGGAGTAAACATTCTTAACACAGGAATTGTTTGGCTGTTGGCTTTCAGGAATCTTGCAAACTTGCCAGATTTAAACTGAGGGCCATTGTCACTCACCAAGACTTCATAAAGACCATAGTGACTGCATAACCCCCTCATCCCCTGAATGGTCTTTGTGGAAGTTATGGATTCTATCAGATAAACCTCTGGCCACTTGGAGTGGGCATCCACAATCTCCATGTGCCTGTGTCCTTTGAAAGGATCTGCAAAGTACTGATGGAACCTTTGCTATGGTGTGCTTGGCCAACTCCAGGGATGCAAAGGTGGACAGGGGGCTTTCTGGATGCACTGGCAAGAATGACAATCTTTGTCTTCTATTCAAACCTTTTTTCCAAGCCAACAGATGTAGCTGCTGGCCAAAATTATATCCATACTACCGCTTGATGTCCTGTGTGTAATTTGATCAGCACACCTAGTCGCAGTTTAGGTGGGACAATGACACACCCCACATGAGGCACCCCTGTTGCATGGTCAGTTCATCCTTTCCGCTGATGAATGGCAAGATGTTGTCGCTGGAATCCTTGTCCAATGGAAAATATCCCGTTGTCACCATTTCCATGACTCGTAGAAGTGTGGGGTCAGCCCTCGTTTCTGCTTCCAAATTCTGCAAGTGTTTTTGTGTTACTCTGGCTGGTAACCATGTTGTAATCAAGATGGCAATTGACATTGGGAAGGCCCTGCAGGACCTGGTCCATTGAAAATGGAAGGTGCTGAAGCTACCCCTAATGTGATGTCTATTGTAGCAGAACATTCCCTTCTGTGTGGTGATGGTGAGAGATTTGCATGACATCTCATCCTTGCGTAGGCTATCTGTAAGCATGAATGTGAGAGATCGAGCTTGCTGAAATGTTGCCCATCTGCAAGCAAACCCAGAGATCTTGGAAGCGTGAAACAGGGTAATGGTCTACACAGAGGGGCTGGGTTGATTGTTGCCTTAAAGCCTCCACAAATTTCTCTTTATCAATGGTACTATTAGTGTAGCGCAGTCACTGTACTTCACAGGTGAAAGCATGCCCAGCCCTACCCAACCAGTCTTTCAGCCTCTACTGCATAAGGCCTGAGGGTATAAGGCACAGTGCGTGGCTGATGAAACTTTGACTGATGGTTGGGCTTCAGTAACACAGTGGCTTCAAGCCCAATTCGTCCTTGAAAACATTGAAATGTCGTCTAAACACCATGTCTAGCGTGTTTTTGTTCATAAGTTGCCAGTTCAATTTGACCCATCTCAAACACACTCTACTGAAAAGTGAGGGCGAATTTCTCTTGACAACATTCAGAGGGTGCCTCACTTTCTCTGTTCAGCTTGAGCCTCACTTTGAGAATGCCCTCTGGAGAAATCTCCTCACCTGTCTACATTTTCAGTTCTACCTCAGTGGAGCACAGTGGTAAATAGCCTAGCTTTGAATTGTACAGTTTGCATGAAATCTGAGAAACTTGAGCCTTGTATCTAATTCCATATCTATAGGCACTCCCTCATTATTGGGCTTCATGCTAAAACAATTTACATCTCCTGGTCACCTTACTGTATGTAGTGTAAGCTCTGTATCTGGGTTAGTATTTCTCATCACTTAATATTTTACTAGCTGCCATGTGCACATGCTGATTTTTTGAATTTCATTTTAATTTCACAGACTTTCTTTGGTCTATGTCTTTGCCCCTACAAACACGTGCAATGCAGCCTTTCTTACCACCGTTGTGGCTCTGTTACTCTTTGTAATGGCAGACCTTTTAATTGTGATTCATTTTCCCACAGCGTGAGCATTTTCTGTGTGAATCAAGGGATGAAGCATTTACTTTCAGTGAGCTATTGTTGTCAAGACTTATCTCCATCGACACAGCAATTTCAACTGCTTTCTCATTCTCAATTTTACAACTAGGATCACATGAGTCAACAAACTACCTCATTGTCTACCTACCTACAAATGATCACATATAACCTTACGGTTTTGAGTGGCCAAAGACAAACAGCAGAGACGTGTTGCTTTGTTGGAGGCCACACGTAGACAGATTTTATTGCACAGGGTACAACTGTACAAGTATAAGAAACCCTAGTGCCAACTAGTATTCTGGTACGTAATGGGAAATTCCCCACACGCATCACAGGCGGTGTAGCATAATGGTTAGGAAGTAGGTTTTGTGACTCCAAGGTATTAGGCTTGATTCTCATGTTTTATTCTTTATCATCCTCCTAGTGAGAGCAATAGGCTTGTCTACCATTCCTCCTAAATAGTCCAACAGTTGTGGCTGAGCACTTTTTTTTTTGCATTTGAACAGTCAATGTGCACATTGTTACTGTAAATATATCTTGTGGCGCTTTAAATAAAATAAAATAAGGGGTTCATTAGCCTTTTTTATTTTTAAGTCACACTGGCCCTTATTTTGTGGGTTTATTTGCATTCATTTTTTAAATTTTAATTTTTTTTTTAACAATGCAATTTTCAATCAAATTACACCGTTTTAAACTGACAGGTTTTTAGTATTATTGTACTGTAAGTAATCACTGTATTTAGTCCCACACACCTGGGAATGTGAATTGATTGTCCGTGACTTTAACACTGAAACTAAAAATCATTAAGGCTGTCAGATAAGATATCAGAGATGGACTGGCTGTGATACAGTTTAGTATAATGGATAGGGAACTGGGCCTGCGACTTCAAGGTTGCAGGTTTGATTCACAGGTGCGGCCACTGGCATTGAATTCTTGAGAAAGAGACTAGAGTTGCTTCAGTGACCATCCAGCTGTATAGATTAGGTGTATGTAAAAAGAATGTAAACCATTAAGTTGCTCTGGATAAGTGCATGGCTAAAATGTAATTCCAGTGATCATTGAAGTAATGCAGGAATAGGTATGTGTGTGTGTGTGGGTTAGTGAGGGAGTTATTTCAACCGCTGCAAATATCGGTTTTGTATAAGATACTAGGTCTGAAATATTTCCAGCCTAATTGTCTTTCAAAACCCAACCACATGGGTCAGAAACAAAGACAAGCGTGGGTGACGGACTGTGTGAAGCAGGGGTTCTGAATGAAAACTGTACATTTTAAAGCTAGTCGAAAAAAACACAAACTGTGTCTGGCAAACCTGACAACTGCTACTGCAGGATTTTCGACGTACGTAATCTTGGTCAATAAATGTTTTAATAAAGGCGAAACACACATACTTAGGGATACCATCCCATAAGGGGAAGGTACGACAGATGATTAGGGAACAAAGTGCGCGCGCGCGCACACACACACACAACTTGTAGAAATCTTACCCAGCACAATTAAAACAAGTTTTCACTCCAGACTGAAGGCATCCATTGCAAATTTAGTTCTTATGAAATAATTACCCCACACATTCTTTTTCTTGCAATTATTTCTTGACAAGGATTGATGTGGGGTCTTTTTATTAAAACAATTGCTGCGATGACAGTTTAATCACATTAGCATGCTAACTGTGAGGGCGTCTAAAGCAACCTATCAAGTTCTTTTGGAAATTGTGACCACAGAGTGCTTGCCATATGCTTGAGTAACTTTTTAAAACCTCCACTGCATACCTTGTCACTGGGAGGATTTTTAGAGCAGTTAATACACACCTCCAATTGAACTTGCAAGTTTGGCCTCTTACAGCAGTTAATATATATATGTTTAGCCTACAATGGACACGCAGATGATTATGTGTGGGTGGGTTCAAGTATGGCTCATTATATTTGATAATATTATGACCATAAAATGTATTACTGTAGTTTATATTTTTGCACTGTACACAAATATATATATATATATATATATATATATATATTTTTTAGATACTGAAGCCAAGCAGGGTGAAGTTATGAACGGTTTAATGAAATGTCCACTGTGCTGCAAAAAAAAAAAAAAAAAAGGCATCAAGTTGTTTCCTGGACTAATAAAGGTGACGAGAGAGGACACATTTTTCAAGGAAATTGAAAAATGCCTTCCAGTGGCTGTAATATCGGAACACTCCCCCCAGCTGTAATGGAGTCTAGCTGATGAATTGCAAGATTGACTCCACACACTATGGGCAGGCAGTTTGTAACCAATAACTTTGGTGAGAGGCTTGTGTTAATTTTAAATGGGAAAAAAAATAAAGAGCAGGGTGTGTCTGCTGATTTCTGTATTTGTGCCATGAATGATGTCATTAAGTGAGAATGTCCCACTTATTGTCTGTTTAGAATGATGATTTTCTTCATCCAGTATTTTGAGACTGATCGAGAAGCGCTGCAAAAGGTATGCATTTCTCCAAATGGTACACTGTGCCATTTTGTGCGAAATTAGGACACTGAATTGCAAGTGAATGAGGCAGCCAGAATAAATGGGTCCCATGGGTAGCTGTCCTCAAGTTGATTTTTATTCACCCTGAAATTAATAGATCATACTTTCAGTTGAATTCAAAGAGAGAAGAATGGCAGTGAGCAGAGACAAATTAGTCCAATTCTGTTTTCATTCATGAAACACTGGCTGCAGTGCGGGATGATCTGCTGGGTCTGAACCCCTTCTAGCCATTTGTTTATACAACACCTGCTTAATTTCCCGCAGCAGTATTCAGTTGAGCCACTGAAATCAGTTATTGATACAATCATCTGCACTTTCCTGATGTATACGCCATTTCCCCAACTGTGGCTGTGTATTCAACTATAGCCATGCAGCAAATCCATTTCTTTTTTTTATTGAATTTATTTATTTTGTATTTCGTAAGAGGTGCTGCACATACTACAGATCTATTTCCAGAACCGTTTGCCAGTTTAAGGGTACACTTTTTCAAATTGAGGGTAATACACCACAAGCTCTGAGAGTCTGAGTTATTAGTTTCAGGTTACAGATTACAGAAACTAAAAAAAAAAATGCAAAAACACTGGATTGTATTCGCTAGCTATTTATCAACAGATAGCAGCATGGAGCCCATGCATTCCAAATGTATGCTTGTATCACTTGTCTTTGTTATTTAAAATAATGCTGTATTCTGCCTAATAGTTATACGAATCAGTGATTGTGAAATAGAGTTATGGCGTCAAACAGCTGTCGAATACCAAGACTTCAGCATAAGAGCGAGAAAGTATGGTTTGACGAGGGTTATTTAGGCCATTAAGGGTCTATACAATTTCACATTGTTACCAAGTGGCCTGCTCTTATTGACCTGTTCTTAAGGCCTCCTTGCCTTTTTCTCTCCTTTCCCCAAACATCCAAGGATGCAGATGAAGAGAATTCAGTAAGCCATTAAATGATATGGTGTGAGACCCTTATCAATGCCCTCAAGTACATAGGGTGTCATGGTGTCTCCTCACCCGGAAACATTTATTACCTCTCTGAAGAAACGCCAGAACATGAACCTATCCAGAATGTCTGCCCACCTTGGCTACACCATACCATAGGGTCATAACTGCTGTTTTGGTTGAAAGTTGGTCTGCTTTGGCCATTAATAAAATAAAAAGAGCAATCTGTCAAATCTGTGAAAAGTCTTTTCAATTGATTGTTGGTAATGATTGTTGAGGCCTGCCAGTTTGTAATTCACATTTTTGGGCCCACACACAGGGTTCTGCATTGTACCACTTTAGGCATGTATGTGTGCTACATACCTTACAGAGCTGCAAAAATAGATCATTGGTAATTCATTAACCTAGCACCAAGGCTTTCATCTGTCTCTGACACAAGAGCAATTCTTCACCTCCCTGCTCGTGTTATATTAATGGAAGTGTAAACTACTGAGGCTCCCTAAGCATGAAACTACAGCCTCTCTAGCACACTGGACCTTCACGTGCCAATACCTGCTCTCTCCTGCGGCACAATCTCAACAGAGATCTTCCCATCATCCTCCCTGTTCAATTTTATTGATCTGAAGAGCGGGCAGCCCCCTCATCTACTGGTTTATCGATCTGTATGGAAATGCCTAGAGACTGGCCCAAATTCTCAGGAGGGAAAGTAAATAGGTTCATTTCTATTTTCATAATTATGAGTACAAGTATGTACATAAATGTAGACTCAGATATTCACCAGAGTTCATTGAGTTTTAAATGCATACCTGAGGTATGGCAACTGGTCAACAGAGTAGAGTATTCAAAAATATAATGGACATTTTAGTATAGTAAAAGTAGCCTTGTATTAGTATTTTGGGATATAAATAAGTATAAATAAGTATATATAATGTTCATAGATCATATGTCAAACCTAACAAGGTTACTTATTGATAAACACAAAAATAAAATTATTCCCCAATGGGGAAAGAAACAGCATTTAACAGTAAAGTCATCATCACTATTTAATGCCAGCATTTCTTCACTGTGGTTGTCTTGATAAATACCTATTTCATATCAAAATATCAGATTCTCATAAGTATTTTTGTTATTTTGTCAGAAAAGTGCTGTACCTTCCTAGTTGGATGTGTTTTTGTATTTCCTCTATTGCACAAGTCAATTACTTTCGTTTAAGTATATCTTTAGTTTAAATGATGCTTGTTAAATATATTTTGACCTTAGAAACCCATGCAGAGCATAACATTGCTGTCCTAAATAATATTTAATGGTAGCATTGCAAATGTCTGAAACTGATACACCAGATTTAGGTTTTTGCCTGACCTTTACTGTCTGTAGTAGGGAAACAGAACCATTAAAATACATTTTTACTCAATATTGAATAATCCATTATATATTATTGACAGTTTACTTTTTCAACCTTATTCATGATTTGTAAATGTCACTTTTGAAGTTATGGCCATGGGAACTGACAAGATTACTAGGCTTTATGCTTCACACTACCAGCACGAACATATTGGGAAATGGCAGTTTTCATTGCCTGCTTTTGCAGATGGAGTACCCGAAAATACCAACAGAAAGTAGGCAAAGAAGTCTGGAGCTCGACAGCTGATTGTTGCTTCAATAGGAGCCTCATGTTTCGAAGGTTTTTATGCTGAACTAATTTTTTAAGTAAGCAAATGCTCATGTGATAGCATATTTCATTTAAAAAATGAGAAATATAAATACGAACACACAATTATGATTACTCAAGCTTCAGTTACGTTTTCTGCCTGTGATGCTAATATCAATGTCAGAACAATGACAGATAAAACGGCTGCATTGACTTAAATGAGGAAAAGATGTTGTACAAAATGACAGAATGTACTCCTCTGGTGGATTTGTAGTTCATCAATAGGAGTGTCTTCATTTTGTCAGGATGTTACACAAGTATTTTGACAGTCCTTTGGGAGGGTCATTGGTAGGGCAATATAGCTCATTAAAATGACTTTGCTTTGGAAATGTGCTTATGCAATGTGAGGAGATTATTGGACCACTAATGTGAAGCAAGGGCCCCAACTTGCATATTCAGATGTTTACCATTAACCTCCTTCAGTACCTGTGTAACTTAAGGACAGTACATTTAGCATGTACAGTAGATATTACAATATTATTTTGTGATATCCATCAAGTTACAAAAGTTATCTCAACAAGCTAGCACATTACCATGTGAAGTTAGCCAGGTAGCTAGTTATGTAGCAAACATTACCCTCACTTTCAGTATCTTAAACATTGGCATCAATTCACCAAAAGGCAATGTATACCAACATCAGATGACAACATGAACTGTGACATCACGTGACAGCAACAAATAAAAATTACTTCAAATTCTCATTCCTGAGCATATAAATATATAAAGTACAGCAGCCATCATAATTCATAATCTTGAACTACCAACAAGATGCCTTGAAACTCGTATCTTGATGATACCTTCACTACTTGAAAGCTAAATGTTTTTCGAAGTAATTAAGTATGTTTTTCGAAGTAACATTACTGGGAAACGTAATTAAGATGGTAGCTCCATTACATGTAGTTCCACTACTACCCACTACTCGATTTCCCTGGCTGCTCTCCACCAGCCTCACTGCTAGCAGTAGTAGCAGTATCAGCTTTAGCATTGTCGCTGTGGTCCCCTACATCGATCTTAGCCACTGAAACTTAATTTGTTTCAGAAACAGAACCAGCATTGGTGCTGTCTGTCAGCATTGAGGAACATTAGCAGGGGCTGGGGCTGCTGAATCACTTGCAGCCTTTTTTTAATGAAAGCATCTAAAGATGAAGAGGTTTTCATTTCTCCTGCTGCTGTACTTTAATGTATTTTACTTAGTGCTATACATTATTGTGCAAAACAATAGGATAATTTAAGGCACTGAGAAATGTTCAATTAAAATATGTTCTTTTGCATTGACCAGGCTGCCTTACTGTAGATTGTCATAACGAAATGATGCCCAGGCTAAAACAATGTCTAGCTTGAAAGACTCATCAGAGGCTGCATCTAAAGTTTTGCATATTGCCTTCAGTTGATAGTTAACTCCGTTAACTCAGAGTTACTGTATGATTATCAGGACATCAACAGGTAAAGGTTTAATAACAACCAACTTTTACTTCTTTAACATGGCACTGGTGTGCATCTAGTATATGAGTTTGATTGCTTTCAATCACTTCTATCCCCTCTTTGGGTCATCGCCTTTATTATTTTCTAAAATAAAGAGCTGAATTAATTTATTTAAATTACAAACTGGGAACACAATAACTCATCACAGTGTTTATTTCTCCTTATTTGTCATTGATTACATTGTGCTTTTGCCCTTTCCTCTGCGTCTCTGGGTTTTTGAGTGAAGTTACTCTGATATCTGACCGCTTGCATAACTGTGTCTAAAGGGTTCTATATTTTGAGTAATTATAGTCTTAATTCAGCATATGGCTACAGTAAATACAGTATATTCAGTAGAAATTCCTATTTTTTAAATTCTTTTTTCCCGTTTTATAAGAGTTTTGTTGTTGAAATCTAACACCCCTTGCCAGGCTATTATTCAATGTAGCATTAAATAGAAATAAATGTAGTTTTCACTCATGGACAATATTTATATCCCCTTCTACCAGTCCTGAATAATGAACACAAAATACAAACAACAACTCCAGTCTTTATTTCCTAAAACACAGAACAAATAGTTATTCAAATTTGGTTTACCCTGCTCTACATTGACCCATAGGAGAAACGCTACCTTCCCCCACCTTGCATCTATTTAAAATAGGGCCTTAAATATTCACTCTTGAAAAACATCCTGTTATACAGTCAATTATTACATTTTATTGTATTTTATTTTTTCACTGGTCACACAACTGAATTTCCTTGTGTTGGGTGGCTTGATTATCACATACAGCATCGTACCAAGACAAAACATAAAAAAATTAATTTGCCTGTGCAGTTTGTGAATACCTGCAGTATAATTACCCTTTGGGAGTGTACAGTAAAATGCTGGCTTGCCTGTTATCTTGCTGTGTGGTTCTTTTGTGATGAATGTTCAGACATTTTCATAGCCATTAAAAAATAAATTTGTTTTCATAATTTTCATTCATTTTAATGTAAAAACAGTTTTCCTCTGTGCAAATTGTTTTCCTCCAGGTGAATTGCTAAAGCCACAATTAGACTTCTTGTACACAGAGTTGTGAGGTTGTCAGAATGTCAGGGCCTGGGCTATGCTATGTGTTTCCCTTGATTGGGCAGGATATTATCTTTTTCTTTATTTCCTTGACAGTAACTAGCCTACACATTTCTGGATGTAGATAACCCAACAGATACCCCATCTTCCCTCCAAATGTGGGCCTTGTTTGAAGTAAAAGTGGGACAATATAAAATATGCATATTGTTTCCACGTACGTATTTCATTGTTTTTATTTGGTTGGAAAATTAATAGATGAAAATTCATTGATTAATCGAGTCTTAATTTTATATACAGTGTATAAACTTAAACCAGTCATCAAATGCAAAGATGTAATGATGGTAAGTATTGCATTAATCATTAAAAGCTGTTTATAAATGCAGTGTTTCCATAATGTGTGCCAGTATTGTATATTAGAACACAGGTTTTCATTAATTTGTAAATCAAAGTTAGAGATATTAATGTTGATTGAATTCAGACCAATGGGTTTAGGAACACTGGCACCAGAACAAAAAAAGTTTCCCCAGACAGAAACTTCTCTACACTGGCACTTAAAACTGGAAGCCTTTCAGTGTCTTAAAAGCTTAAATGGAGTGCAGTTGTTGAGTGAGCATAAATCCACATGGGATGTCTTTGAGCCTTCAGTCATCACAAGTTGATGCTCATGCATTTAAACCGCTCATATCTGTCTACTCCCAAAGAATTTGAATAAATGAGAAAAACCATACAATGACACATGCCCGAGCCCCGGGGGGAACGGTGCGACCAGACAGTTCCGAAAATATTTCTCCACCCACTACTTTCAAGAGCGCAGACTAAAACGCACCTGCTACGAAAGTAAAGTTCCTTTCAGCCGCAGTACGTTCGCAGTAAACACTGCACCTCTCGCATGCGTCGGCTTTCATAATGCGCGCACCTCGCTGTTTCTCTGAACACCTTCTTTGGATTCGCCAGCGTTCCTGTGCGGACAAAATCAAAGTAACCTCCGCCATATCCATGGAGCGCGTTGCCGAAGGCTATCCTTTCTTCCAAAGTCGCAGTCTCCTCAGCTCATCTGAATTCCTGAACTGCACTGGCACACCTTTGTAATCTGCTTTAGCAATACTGTTCTTGTTTGTGCTAGGTGTCTGGGAAGTGCCCGGGAAGTGTAATTTATGTCTGTCTACACGTGTGTTTCTCCTCACTGCTGAATCTATCAGAGGCTATGTGAATGTACTCCTGCAGCAGAGCCTTACCTTTTAGTGTCGGTTCATGCATTGTTACCTAGGCTACCTAAATGTCAAACAAACATTAACCGGTGAGGGAGGGTAATACTTTTTTTTGGGCATCGTATATTGTTTTTCTAGGCTTGTTTAAAAAAAAAAAAAAAATTGATGTCACATGGCTTGAGTTGCTTTGTGTTCTGCAGTGTTAGCTGAAGCAGTACACTTCATGTGCTGCTGGTGGAGGCGGCCTGCAGGTATGTGATAATTGTGGAGACTCATGGGGTCACTGGTGAGTCATGATGAGGTGAGCAAAGTCTTGCCTCTGGGCAACAGCACAACAAATTGAGCACCGCCCTGCAGAGATGACGTTCACACTCGCCACTAGATCTGCTGAGATTCCTTACAAATCAGGACACACACACATATTGCTCAGTACTCATTTATTGTAGAATTTATAGTACTTTCTCTAAAAAATAAGTAGACTTTTATTATTCATTAATTTCCTCGTAATCACTGATTTTAGTGTTAATTTAGTTTATTTTCATACCAGGTATAAACACAACCGGAACACTGAGCTTGAAATGTGAACTTCCAACCTTACACTTAAGTCCTTCCAAATCATTTGCCACAATTGTAAGCCACATTCTTTCTTTCTTAAGAGAGGTACCCTGTGTCCTCTTTTAAAAAGATGTGTGCCACAGTTAAGATCCATTTTCTGTACCCTCTAGGGCAAAAATAATATTACATTAAAGTAGCAACATTTCCTCATGGAACGACCCATTATTTCTTAAAATGCCAAGATGAGGGATTGGCATTTGAAATTCTGGGCTTTTTGACATCAGACATAACTGCTAAAGTTTTCCCAACGCAAGCAGGCACATCATATAATATATTACTGTGTATATGAGACCACTAAGATCTTAAGGATGAATTCAAACAAACAGGCAAATCCGTTAAACCTTTATATAAATTAAATGTTGACATGCATTCATTTTAATTGAGATGCAATGCAGTGTTTGGGCATAGATTACTGTGCAAGCAACCTTCTGTTCACTCCTTGACGTCTAAGCTTATCATCTAAGGCTGATCCCCACCTTTTTTAATCTCTCCATCATCCTCTGCCTGATGCCTCCATGTCCATGCTCTCAATAAAATCTCCTTTAAAAAAATTCTCCATCACTTCCTTATCCCAGTAACAAGCAGTGAAATCCTCTCTCTGGGTGATCCTGGAGTGACTGAAATCCCAGCATCACTCAATTTTTCCCATGGAAACTGATAAATCAAATGCCAAATGCCTTATTCAATCCCATATTCCAATCTAAAATTCTACAGAAAATAAAGCTTAGGTAAATTTCATGTTTCTTAATATTTCCTGATGAATTCCCTTCCAGCCATAATGTTACAGGCCAGCAGAAAATATAATTTAATATTAAAGTTGTTCTGCAGCACACTCACTTGCAAAGATTTCTGGACCAGCTATCTTATTAAAGTGCTTATTACTCTGCACTTTATGGTCAATAAGGAGTCTGGATTATGATTGAGTGAGCCAGTTCTTGAGTAAGAACCTTTTCACAGTTACCATGGCAATGAATGATTTTGCATTTTCAAGTCATGAAACTTCCATTAAAAAGACCTGAAGACTGAACAAGTGTTACTTTTTTCATTGCAAACAATTTTTTTTATGAATTTAGGGATTTTAGTTGGAAAAAACATTTGTGTTTCAAATTTAAGCACACGTTAATTAAATAAGTTATTCACCACAACTTGGTCAATGTTTATGGAACAGGCTGATCATCTTTGCGGTATGATGTGTTGCAGTGAATTCATAAATTGAGGTGAAGGTGTTTGTTTCAGCAGAAAAAACAAAGAACTGTTTGTTTGTTAAACAAGACATGCGCGTGATCAATATGAAATATGAAAATGTGTTGTCTGCTGCCACCAACAGCTTTGATATTCAGCCTGGGAGCCGTAGTTCATCCCCTGAGCATCCAGCGGTGATTCTTTGACGAGGCTTAAAAATAAAAGCACAGAGAAACTGTTAAAAATAATTCCACTGTTCTGGAGGCTGATAACGAGTCTGAAGAAACAAATGCCAATGACGGTGCTACAACCCCGTAGGTCTTGCGTGTATGTTTGTTTGCCTCAGCTGCCTTGTGTGTGTCTCTGATTTTATTCTGTAGGTTACTGTAGGTTTGAAAAAGGCGCAGTTTGTCATTCACCGGTGGAGACTTGCTCTTCGGATTTGCGCCGTACTCGTGGATTGTGATTACTTTGTTGATTTTGCGTGTTTGACCTTGTTTTGTTCGACTCCAAATCTGGCTTTAGCCCTTCTGTAGTTTGTTTGCCCAGTGGATTTTGTGTTTAACCATTGTTTCAATCAGTTCTTTTTCATTTTCCTTTTTTCTTGTTACGGTCTGACATGGATCAGGTTGTAACAATGGGAGCTGGGGCATTGGGGGCCCTGCAATCTCCCGCTCGCTCATTCCTCTAGTCCGTAGATTTTCTGTGAATCTGCAGTGCTCTGTTATTGGAAACCTGTGGAAGAGGACTACGATCCGTTGGGCATCACTTGTTGAAAACGAGGAGTAACTGATAAATGTAGGCTGTCACACACACTTTTGCTCACGCACTGGGTAGCTAGGTCAGTCCTCTCACCGCCGGTGCCACCGAACACAGCCCAGCCTTGCATTGTTTATATTATTGATGTTTCTGCCTATTCTTATGATGTGGAAGTTTATGCTCTGTCTGAGGGTGCCTTTCTAAACCACGACCACTCATTTACCCAAATGCTGTTTGGGTGGATCATGCATTTGCATATTCCAGTTTGGGTGGATCATGTGTTTGCAAATACCAGTTTAGACAGTACGTCCAACAAATAAACAAATATACTACGTCAAGGTTTTTAATGCTTATTGGGGTTAAGATCTGAGATTTCTGCTGAATCTAGTCAGTCACAAACTTGACCCATGTATGCTTTGTATAATGAAAAAGTTTTATAATTTATTTTAAGAATGTGTGAGCTTTGCTGAGTCCCTGCATTTAAGTGTTAATATAAGCAATAAATAAAAATAAAAAAATACCATCCAGTATGGCTGACCACAGCGACATCCCATCCAAGCAGCCTTATTCAGTTATGCAATTGAACTCTTCAAAAGGTTGCAAGGATCCTCTCATGCATTTTAAATGACGAAAAGTCCTTTCTGAAAACAAGGTTAATGAAAATCACTTTGCCAAAAGAGATTATAAGGAAGCTGAATTCTGATTCTGTGACAAAAGAGTTATGCAGAATGTCTAATTAGTTAGATGAACTGTGCACAGACAATGGAGTCAGTGCATACATTTCTCTGTGAACCTGTGATACTACATGACCTACATCCTCTGTTTATGCTGATGGAGGTGAATGGGCTCATGCTTTAATTAACAAAAGCATGTATTGCTGGATAGGGAGCTATGCTGGCAACACAGTCGTAAGTGTGAATCCTGAGAGAGACATTGCTGTTGGAGTAGGGAGGGACTGATAATGAACACAGATGACATGTGTATCCCAGCTCATGTAACTGCAAGATCAGAGGTTGCGCACAAATAGCATCCAAAGTGTTCTCATGGGTACTGTCCTAGGTTTCTGGTAGTACTGTTAATTGGTTACTGACCTGAATTAAATTAATGTTTGCAATAAGGAAATAAATACTCCCAGTGCCCAAGTGAGAAAATATGTGAGAAATATGGTGTGTTTGTTTCTCAATGTTGTGAACAAAACAGTGCCCTCCAAAGGATGGGAATGGTAGAGTGAAATTAATTATTTTTGCTACATAATTAAGGCATTCAGATTGAGATCCAAAGTTGAATCTGACACAGAAGTACAGAGAATCACCTTTTATTTTATGGTATTTATATGTGTATGTGCTTTACAGAATTTTGTAGAAACAGCTGTTTTTATTTTGAGTCCCTCAATTTCCAGCAGTGCACTTGCAAGTTAATGGATGACTGGCAGGTGTTAACTGTTGCTCTGGTGTTTGCTTTTGAATGCTTGTTTACACATAAAAAAGCAATGATTGTTTAGTCAATAGTTTTAGACTGAGTTTTCATCTGTGAAGACTGCATTAGGAGTCAGAAGGCAGACACCATCATGAAGACCAGAGACTATGGATGAAAAACAACTATCTGCAAATTGAGAGGACAGAAGATTTTGTTCAGAAGGATAGCACAGAAATTGGTCATATCAAATTTAGCAGTTTAGAAAGTCTTGAAGAAGAAAGAAACCACTGGTGGACCCAGAAATACACACTGTGCAGGTCAGTGAAGGAAGACAACTGCAGTTGATAACCGATGAATTCCAAAACGCTGTGGAAAAAAACCCTAAAACAATCAGTGACATCGCTAGCAGTCTCTAGAGGGTGTGAAAATATCACAAGCCACTGTACACACAAGACGTCGAGAGCAGAATTATAAGGCTACACTGCAAGATGCAAGCTTGTCATCAGCAGCAAGGACAGAAAGGCTCGATTACAATTTGCCAAAAATATATATATAGATATGAGCCAGGAGAGTTCTTCCTCTGGAGAAGGGAAGGAACGGAAGGGAAGGAATGATCTAGATCTAAATCACCTCCCCCCTCTCCCATCTGTGAAATATGAAAGAGGTAATGTCATGGCTTGGGCATGTATGGCTGCTTCTGGTACAGACTCACCCGCCTTTATTCATGTAATGGAGGATGGCAACAGTAGGATGAATTTGTAAGAGTATAGACAGATGTACAAAGAAATTCCTCCAACCTCATCGGTCGGTGCTTCATCCTACAGCAAGACAATGACCCCAAACACACTGCCTTTATAACCAAAGACTGAAGACTGAATGTACTGAATGTAATTTCTAAAGTTACCAAATAATTGCTGTATATGCAGCTTTTGCATTTAAAGGCTATGTAACCAAATATTACACTTTACTGCTTTGATTTACTTTCCAGTTAACCCATTAACTTTTTCACAGCTGAAAATGGGGGAACTCCAGTTTGTATTGAAAGTCTGTATTTTTGTCTAATATCCATCTTTTTTTTTTGCCATTTTCTCCCCAATGTAGTCGTTATACCAATTTCCTATGTGTATCATGCTCCTGGTCGATGCGCTATCCTCTGTCAGTCTGTGGAGGGTGTAGACTACCACATGCCTCCTCCGATACATGTGGAGTCACCAGCCGCTTTTTTTTAACCACTAATGCAACGATCAGGACTCATGCCCTCACCGGCTTCCCACCCACGAACACTGCCAATTGTGTTTGTAGGAAAGTCTGACCAAGCCAGAAGTACCGTTGCCGGGGATTGAACCCGGGTCACTGCGGTGGTAGGCGCAGACGTCTACCCAGACGTCCCCCTCATATCCATCTTTTGATCTCAAATGCAAATTCCTTTATTATACAGCGATAATAACAAATTTCACTCTTCTGTTCCCATACTTTTTGGGCACTGTATTTGTCTTTAAATTTGTTTTAAACGCAGATATTATAACTTGTACCAATGTATTTCTTCAATATACATCTGCCCTGAAGCTTTCATTCATTTAGTTAGATTTTGCCCTTGAATTTGACTCAAAATGGGGGAGGGGGGTACAGCTTGTGACATGCTGCATACTTATATGATCAAATTGTTAGCCATAGTATAGATCATTAATTAAAAAAAATTGATTAATTTAACAATTTATACACTGGCCGCTTCATTACGTACACCTATGTAGTACTTGGGTGAGGACCCCTTTTCCTTGAGAACAGCCTGGATTCTTTGCAGTATGGATTGATCAAGGTGCTGGAAAAATTCCATAGGGATTTTGGTCCATGCTGACTCAATATATCAAGTAGTGCCTACAGATTTTTCTGCCTAACATTCATGCTAAGAATTTCCCATTCTACCTCATCCCAAATATGCTCTATTGGATTGAGAACTGGGGACTGTGGAGGTCACTGGAGTAAACTGAAATCACTGTCATGCTTATGGAACCAGCTTGAGATGATGTGTGCTTTGTGGTAACTGTGACATTGATACTTCCCGTAAGATAATTCACTGTTTGCAAAAGGGTAGGCTGTGGCCATAAAGGGATTCACATGTTCTGCAACAAAGCTTAGCTTTGGTGTGGCCTTTAAATGATGCTCAATTGGTATTAAGGGGCCTAATGTGTGCCAAGAAAACATTCCTATTACACCACTACCAACAGTCCACACTGTGGACACAAGGCAGGATAGATCCATGGTTTTATGCTGTTTACGCCAAATTTTGACCCTACAATCTGCTTGAGGTACTTCAGACCAGGTGACATATTTCCAATCTTCGTGAAAATTGCAGGAGGGCAACTGTTTCTGAGATACTGGAACCAGCACATCTGGCACCAACAATCATACCATGATCAAAGTTGCTCAGATCACACATCTTGCCCATTTTGATGTTTGGTCAAACAAGATTAAAGCCTTTGACCATGTCTGCACGCTTTATAAAATATGCGATGTTCATTTTTATGCTAATGATTCAATAATTTTTCCTCAGCACCCACATTTGGGCAAGCTCTCTTGTATTTACCAGCAGCATTTAATGAAATACAACAAACATTGGCCAGCCTGAGAGTAGCTGGATACGAGCAAAACAAAGCACATGATTTTTTTTCCTTACAAAAAATTGACCTCACTGACCTCACACATACTCTGATACTGATTCATTGTTTGGAGGAGCAGGCTACTTGTGTTAATGGGCGGGTGTACCTAATAATGTGGCTGTTGAGTGTGTACTGTATGTTACTCTATTTGCCTTGGAAAGACCAAAGTAATTGCCACTTAATGTAAAATGGGAAAATTTTTCCCAAAGCCTTTGAAAAAATTCATCAATGTGTTTTCAGAGCAATTATTTTCCATGGTCCCTGTTTACTATAAGTCATAAAATATATAATCTGTTTCATTGATGAACATTTCCCAGCTCTAGGCCACCGTGACAAATGCTTGAACCTTTGCCGGCATTTACCAGTGGAACACGCAGCAAACAAGCCTGTTTTCGGCTGTGTGAGAGAGACTCATTTGAGGTTCTGCATCTCACTCCTAGCATACAGTTTTGCAATACCCTTTGATAGTTCTTACAGCTAAACATCATTCCAATTTTGTATTTGAATGAAGTCATTACCAGTGTGAGCGTGGAGTGGTACTTATGAGGGAAAAAAATAACTGTTAAATTATCATTGCGGTATACTGCACGAAAGGGGTTTTTTAAAAGAAAACTGCAAGGCAGAAAAAAGGCTCATTTGTGAACTGAAATTCCATAAATCACACATTCTGACCATTAGCATATTCCTGTAAATCAATGTGTGATCAAAATGGAAGTTAAATGAAGTGTTTCCAACTTAAAAGAGTTGAAGAAAGTCTTCAAATCCTTCAGCATAACAGCAAGGCCACTGAATTTAGTAGGACATGGTATGTAGAGCAACGTGCACACATTCCTTGCCTCATTCAAATTCTGAATGCTAGCGGTTTTATAGTCCATTTGAGAAACACATTATTCATGGATCTTCAAGGTTTTCCACTCTGATGTGGGCCAGAGTCTTTCTCAAACGAATGTTTGTCATTAGTAGCCCCTGGGCAGGTCATATTAGGGCACAGAGTGAATTTACTCTGCTTCAAAAACTGATGAAAACTGACACCTGAATGGTCAGTGTTTGAGTGAAATCAAATTAAAATGGGCAGATATAATAGAAGGCAAGAGAAGGTAGTGTAGGTATTAACACCTGTTAGTTTTTGAACGGGAGCACATGAAAATTAGCAACACATTTGGTTATTTAAAAATGTTAGTTACTAGGGATTAATCAACAATGTTGCTGTTTTTTTTGTAATGTCATTTTCTATATCTCCTACACCCAGGGCTCATAATTAGCTTTTTACTTTGTAGCTCTGGTGCTCCCAACTTCAAGATGATAGGAGCAACACAGAACACTTAGGAATGTCCACACAAATTTAAGGAGGACCAACTCGTAAATAATTCAGGAAATGTGTATATCGCTGTTGACATCTCGTGATTGCAGCAGACAGCCTCTGTGAAATGCTTCACTATTGTTTTGCTTTCCTGCTGTTACCACTAGAACGTCATACTCACCGTAAGAACAGGGTCAATTTTTTTGTTTTCCCAAAAACCCCAAATTGAGAAAATTGTGGAAGAAAGAGTGCAGGCCTGCGTAGTTATGTTGACATTTTTAAAATTATCATTCATGAATGATGATGTTCAATAGCTAAGTTAGCTAGCCAGCTAACATTAATATTACTGTCTACCAGCTAGCTAATGTTAGCTGACTAACAGTAATCAAGTTTGTTTTATTTAGCGATGTACTAATGTTTCCACAGTTAATGGAGTTTGTCAATAAAGTGACTTTGTTAATTAACTTATGTAGTCTCTTGTGAAAATATTTGATTAGAGAACACTGCTGGAGATAGAGATACAGTACATGCCACCATCAAGGCACATGCTGGCCGTCCAGGTGCCTGCGGCTAGCACTGTCTGCACACGCGCACGATTGGCTCCTCTGGCCCTGCTCTGTGCGGGGCTGGCCACGGCTTACGGCTGTGGTGTGAAGAGAAGGAAAAAGAAGCATTTGGCTGGCAGGGGCACATATGGGAAGAGAACCGCGTATTGCCTTCAGTCTGCCGAGCCAGCAGCAGGGGCTGTATATTAGCACACTTGTACATATTTAGTGAATTGCAGATTCCAAATTTGGGTGGGATTGGAGATGCCAAATTTTTAAGGACAAAAAACATTTTTAATTGAAACACTGAGGTGTAGTCTGAAAAAGTGGGTTTTCATGTGTTTTTGGAAAACGGCCTCCTGACTGACTAGGGAAGGTAGCCTAGTTGTGCCGCTGGGGCATGAGGGCGGAAAACAGCCAGGGCCGGGAGGAGCGGCTGCTGGGTGCTTGAAGTGGTGGGACGGCCAGCTGGCGAGAGGAGGCTGAGTGGCGAGGTCTGCTTGGAGTGTATGGTGTAATCATTGTCTGAAGTAAGGAGGGGGCAGTGCCATTCAGCTTGGAATACATTTAATGTCCCCATAATAATGCAATTGTTCTGATGTGGCATGACACCAATCAGATTTTTTAACTAGTCAACTTTCAAGTTATTTGGTAACTACTTAAGTTATTTTCTTCTACAGAGAGGGAACACATTTATTTGCCGGTGGACACTGGTTGACATTTCACCAGCTGCCAGGAATTGGCCTTTGCTCATGAATGGCAGACTAGTTGGTTCAATATGATTTAACAGATATGTAGACTCATTGATTTAATGAAAGCACAGAACATCCAAAGGGATTTAAATTTTAGTAGTTTAGTAGTAAATTTAGTAGTTTTTTTACACAGCTGAAGCAATTCAGAGTAGGCACCATTGCTCAATGGAACAATAGAAGTGCCTCGTGGGAATTGAACCTGCTGGTTACAAACCCTGTCACCTAACCTTTATACTACATTTATTAATCATTTTTATTTAAAAAAAAAAGAAAAAAGTCTTGTGGTCCTGTTGTTTTGATTTTGTCTTTGCTTTCTTTCTCAATACAACCCTTCCTCAGAAATCAATGAAACCTAACTACAGTGACCTACACTCTTCACCTTGCTGGACTCTGCGGGATTCAGTTTTTTCCCGTCCTTTTCTTGATGTGAATCAGAGCCCACTGGCGTTTTTTTCTCCGAGGCGGAGGGTTTCTTTGGGTGGGGGCTGGGGCGTAGCGGGAGCCAGACGCCGCAAATCCCCCGCTCTGAGCTGATCCCCGGCTCTGATCTCGTTCCGCTAATAAATCTCACACGAGAAAACAAACCGCCTTTTTTGTGCCCAGTGCTGAGCCTGTTTGCATCTGGTGCAGCGGTGCCTGCTTATCATTTTTTAAATTTCGCAAAATAAAAAACCAGCAGATGCTATTCTTCCATAACACAAGCCATTTCATCACAAAATACGCTGGTCCTAAGCACGCCAACCCCCAAATTTATTATGTTATCATTGCAGTATAAACAAATTAGAAAAGGGTAGATTAATGAACAATGACCTGTTTTTACTAAAGAAGACGCAAGCAGTCAGCACCGCAGTCTGGTAGCTTTCGTCTTGCCTCCGTGCCCAACCTTGTGAATATCCTGACCTTGTCACAGGGCGACCACAGGTGAAAGCAAACTTATTGCAACTACTGTGATTAAGCTGTCAGAAAGGCCTTTTAAAAATAAACAGATGCTTAACTTTGATGCGCTAAAAAAATCTTTTAAACCAGACATTCCAATTTAGCTGTCAGGAGCTGAGCAATGATCTGCCCAGTTCATTTCCATTACCTTGATGTATTATGTGAAAACTCTTATTAGTAGTATAGTGGTGCATTATATTACTTATATAAATAGGTAAGCATGGTGAAGATATGATGTCATGGATGTCAGGAAAAAAAAAATTCTATTTTTGTGCCACACAGTCAAATTGTTCAACAGAAAACTAAAGGTGACCCGTTTACTTATTCATAGGCCATGGGCATAATTCCAGTTCCTCTATGGCCCAAAGTCTGATATATATTTCACCATGTCTCCATTATTATTCAGACAGCTGCATGGTTCAGTGTCCTATATACTTCATAGTCTCCTGAACGTTTTATAGTATCTTATATGAACGTGCCTATTTGGTGGTGTGCACAGTGAAACACCAGCACAGAAGATCTAATATATACCTTGTGGTATCATTACAGAAGGTGATATTTACTTATAGAGTGTGTAGTATAATTTAACCCTTTAGACACTAGATAGATCATCATTTTTTACATCGATGGCTGTACTTATGTGATATTGTATAGTAGTCCTGTGTGCATTGAATTATGGTCATACGGTCGTGTTGGCTTAATGGTTTTCTAATGGTGGGGTTATGGTTTTGTGGTGTGATGATTGTTTACAGAGGTACTCCAGAGGGTTTTCATTGGGGTTGAAAATTCAAAACCTAAAAAGCCTGTGAAAAGTGCAAGCACATAGTTATACTTTCTATTTCTTTCTATCAATTATCATATTTCATATCTATACTTATTGTGCCTATTTTCCAAATTTCAAATTTAGATGAAATGTTTGTATTTACGTTAATCACCCCACCCATTTCATCAATCTATGCATCTTTCTAGTTTTAGTTCTTTGCAAATTAAAATATAATACAGTGTTTACTAGTTAGCCATACAAATACAATTGATTTGTCCTCAAAACAGGCTAATTTTGTTGATATATGCTTTTATAAATATTTAAATTTATGCTTTGGGAAAAACACTTTTTTATTAATAAACATACTTCAGCTTAGAATTGTACTGAGTTGGTTTTCACATGATACATTAACATTTTCATCTGATAATAATAGGTTGGGCACTGTAGTGCAGTTCCTTCAAAGAAAAGGAGGAAAAAAAGGGGAGAGCAAGCTGTAGTAGGCAGCTAGAGGGAGTGGCTTGTTAAATGACAGGATGCGGGGAGGCAGCAGCACAATATATGACATCTTTTCATCCAGACATTCTTTGGCCTTTTTTCATTAGCTAATCTTTTTTTCCAAAATCAATGTATTTTAAGTTTAATGTACCTTAAAAAATACATTTAAGCCCTGCCTGAAAAGGCCTGTACTTTCTCAGATAGGATCCACAGCCTCAGGTTTCACTGCCTGTGATGGTATGTTTCTCTGGGAACACATGCTATGTGTTTTTAAATGACGCAGGCTTCCCTTCATAGGCTGTGAATTATCCAGTTGCGATGTCAAAAAAATATGATGTTTACATGATATTGCCTTGCATTTATTTCCATCACGCAGGCATGCGTTTCACTGGAAAGGATTTGACCTTCTTCTGTGCCTTTTCTCTTTGACCTCAACATTTATCGCAGTAATGAGCAACCTGTGGTCCTGGATTGAAATGGATTCCTGATTTTGTCCGACGTTAATGAGAATGGCTGTGGTGCGCAATATGAGGGCATATACTTAATAATTTGCCATCCTTATACACTTGACCATTGCATCTACTCTCAAATCTGGAGAATTTACAACATGCTTTACTTCTGTTTGCTAATCTCAATTGACAAACCCTGCGCACTGAAAAACTGGAATAAAGTCATAGAACTGGACCACTGGCAGAATTAAAGTTACTTCATTATAAGTAAATTAAAAAGTTTTTTATGATCTTTGAACATGAAGGTACAATTTTGACAAAGGCTTTGCGTGTCCTGGGTCGTTTCCAGGAAGTATTGTTTCCCTGACAACATTCGGCACAGCTGAGGGCCTTTTTCGGGGGAAGTTATGTGAGTATAATGACTGTCATTCTGGGTGCCGTCTAATTATGGCTTGCGTTTGAAAAGAGGCTGCCCATGGCCTGTGAGGCAGCACATTTCTTACAATCACTCTTTATGTCTGGCCAAAAGTTCCCTGACGTTCTTTCCTCCTACGCTACACCAATGATGGCCAGCGCTCGATCATCTGACCGCCTCACTGCTTCCTTTCTTTCCCCTGCTACGGTCCCAGCTCAAAAAAGAAACAATGCAACTAACAATGTCTGGACTCTAATTGCAGATGCTGAAGAAAATAGGTCACCTTCCTCGTAATTATACTTAATTAGGAAAGGAAGCCCAGGATTGTAGTGTAGATTATTTCCAAATCGTTGAATCGGAGGGTTCTGGACACTCGCCCCCCCCCAAAAAAAGCATAACAAGTCTAAAGAGTCTTCCCCCCCCCCCCTTTAACCCAACAATTGCAATCCCAGAATTCTAATGAGCTGTTGATCTTTCTTAATTACACTATTCATGCTTTAAGGGATTATTTACCCTCTTAAGCCACATTATGTCAGAAATAACTATTCATACCTTGAAGAATAGAAGTCCCAATTTGACAATGTGCTGTATATATGGAGTGGTAGAAAAATTAACTGATCAAATTAAAGATTGAGGTGAATCGATAGGCTCCTTATTAATGAAAGTATAGCCACATGGCCTCTCAAACATGTGTTCAACCATCTTAACTGAGCAAGAGATTGGCTGGAATGAAAACCAGCATGCACGGGTCGCCCAGGACTGAGCCGAGAACTGGTGCTGTAACCCATGGACGCAATCATTAGTTTCAAAAATCTTGCAATGGTGCGCACTTCAGAAATAATACATTTAAAAATGAATTTTGGGTTGAGAGATATGCTCTCTGTGAAGAAGAACATGCCAAAATAATCTGCTTTGAAGCAAACCAAAGTTTATCCACCCTTGGACCTCAGAAGCAGAAGCATGTGACTTTAAAAGGGCTCAAAGGTTGTTTTTTTATACCTGCCTTCAGGAGTGCTTTATTTCGGCCCATTCTTTTGGTTTCGAATCCCTTTTGCAGCAAGAATTGGCTTCACACACACCAACACACTATGCACACACACACACACACACACACACCAACACACCATGCACACATAGGCCCTCAATATACAATATGATTGATGCAACATGGATTTCATTTTCCTCTAATGAATTAGTACAATTCATTCAGCGTGCAACTTAAGTGTGGGTTTTGTCAGTGTCTCCCACAATGGTGGAAGACATTGTAAACCTATAATTGTGCTGTGTAATGGGCGAATGACTAAGAAACTAAGTAAGAACAATAGTATTTTAAAGGTAACAGTGGTAATAGCTTAGCATTTCCCATGGTGGTACCATGCAAAATGTTTCTTGTATACTGTTGTAGTATACTGTCACAGGTATGGATCCAGCCAGAGAACCTGTGTGTTTAAATCTTTGGTAGCAGTAATTAGTTGGAATGCAAGCTGAACATATGTTTTTTATGTATTTCTATGGGTTTGAAAGCTTTAAATTATAAGCAGCCACCTCAAGTGGTTGACAGGTATGGTGTTTTAAATCATTGGTATGACATTGTTGTCGTACCCTTGGGAAAGCAACTTGGCCTGCACAGCAAAAATCCAGCCGTAAAAAAAGGGATTACTATGTGTCACCATGTGAAATGGATGCTCACCCCTGGATTCTGGAAAACCCCAATCTTCTTTTTAATACAGCACTAGATTAACCTGGAAAGTTTGAAAAAAAGAATAGCACATAAGCTTCATTACTATTTACTATCAGTTTTGATTACATACAAAGTACTTAACTACTGCATAATATCCATTGGGCATATTTAAGGATTTAAATGCAGTCAGCAAATGCTAGAACTTCCCAATAAAAAATAAATGTGTCAGAATCAGTTTTGCCATTAGCAATGCAAAAATGTTTTAGGTGCATGCAAAATTGGACATTTTTTAACAAAATACTTTACTGCTCAACATGTTTGAGTCATATGAAAGGACAGTTGTGTTCAGAATTGTGTTGAAAGCAGGCGTTTCTTACACTGCAAAAGTGGGAGTTAATCTGCATGAATGCTATTAGTATAAATAGGATGAAATTATTTCAGGCAAATATTTGGTCTGCTGTGTGCCTGTGACCCAAGTGGCTAGATTAATACAACGGAGGAAGGTATCGTCATATTTTAGTCAATCAGGTTTTCTACATTCCCTTTAAATAAACCGATATATCATATATTCTTATATATTTTTTAAAATCCTATTTCTCTCTCAGTTTTCAAGTTTGACTATCTGTGGTACCTTTGTGATGTGATTATAATAACAATATTCTACACAGTAAAATGTTCTGCGTTAAGTCGATTGTTACAGAATACATACGGTCCCTGTTGGACTCACACGTACATTGTTGGAGTTGAATTAATACTGGACATTCTGCTGTGTATTTATAGGTCATTAATGTTAGTATTATTTAATTATATAGTGTTCCAGTATTATGCAGTTGTGGCACTCGTTTTTGATATCACATTATCATTAGTGCATATGAAATATTCATATAATAGCGATGCACAGTGAACAGTTGTTTGTATAGATAATCAGTAGCCACTGTGTTTTTTGTAGTATTTAATTTTTAAAAATTTAAATATGCTTTTCACCTTAATGCCTGTTTACTACTGTCTAACTATGGATTTCCAGAACAAACATTATTTTCTTCTGGTTTTTGCTTTGATGTATTTAGTGTGTCATACAATGTTAGCCTTGTCACTATGGATTATAGATAAATACTTATAGATACACATTTAATACCTTTTTAGGCCTTGGCCATTGTTAATACAAGTCTTCTAAACATTTAAAATGCAATAAATGCAGACTTGTAGTGCACAGACAACAAATCAATTCAAAGTGCATATTTATATTTTTCCATGCCTCCAATCCACATTGCCACCTACCTTTAGAAGTTAAATTAAATTATCATTGAGATATGGCACCTCTCAGATTACAAGGATAGCATGCAATTCAATTACTGGGGGCAGACAAATAGACCCATCAACTAAATCCCAAAGTATTCCATGATGGCATTCCCATTATTAATTTATTTTATTCATTATTTCTTTTTCAAGATCTGACACATTTAGCAATGCTTGGCTGAAAGTAATTACTCCTGCCTCACATATGCAATTAGCCTGAGGAAACTCATTGACATTCAGTACTCAAGCACAGAAGACTCCTGTAAATCAGTTTACCCCCATTGGTGTTCACACTGAGTGACAAAAACAAGGCTTTGGTTCCTACAGTATATATGTGACTGTGTGCATATTTTATGTATTAATTACTAGTCTATTACAGGTGTAATTAATCAGTATAAGCATTTCCAAGACCCACTGGTGTTCAGAAACTCAAGAACACATTAGGCTCTTGAGTTTTTGTATTGAATGAGCGAAGACAAATGGTCTGGATTCAGTTATATACTGAATTCAGACCATGACAAAAAGAAGTAGCCCGAAGGTTATAAACTTGCAGTAGAAACTCACTGAAGTTATATTTCAGCAAAGTCTAAATTTGCAGCAGAAGATATGAAGTGGCTCAAAAATGTCAGGAGAGATACTAGTTAACAGTTGTAGTAAATGAAGTAAATTAAGTAATTTGTTGCCCCTCTTGTACATATCCTTATAAGACATCCAAGTCAAAAGACTTTGGCGACAGCAGATGTTGGTCTAAGTGGATTTACACGATTAAAATGAGCCTTTGATTGTGTGTCTACATGAGAGCTTGGCTGAAAGAGATAGATGATGGAAATAATACAGCCAAACAAATCACACCTAATGCCAACTACTGCTTTTTTTATTAACAGAAGATGATGATTTATTCAGCTGCCAATAATGAATGCAGCTTGCTTTCATATAATCCATTGCACTTTGATTCAATTAAATCATTGACTGCAGTTGGTTATATAATGTGTGCTTAATTGCAGTTATGATAAACACTTCCTGTGTGTTTGTCATACAAGTAAAGCTAATGAATAAAATCTCAACAAGAGTCACTAATGTGATGACAGCCCCCTCTTTTCTGTAAGCTCAGAAGGGATGTTTGTGGTAAGGTTGACTTTGGATTCCCCATTTCACCCGCATACCAAAAAGGGGCTTATGAGTTCCCTCAAATATTTTTGCAGATCTTTCTGTTCTCAACAGGATAAACAATCACAACCGCAAAATTGCTTTTCATCAGAGTGGAGTCGTAACAGTCGATCACTGAGTATGCTAATCCACTCAAAACATTTTTCCCAAGCACAGTTTGTGAAACGTTTCATTTGCCTTTATTCTATTTCTTGGTTGGTACCATTTACTCCAAACAATAGTTGAAAACAACTTTTCAATTGAATCAATCAACCTTTCAGAGGATCCCAACCTATTTACGGACTTCTGCTCCTTAGAATTCATTAATTGAGTACTCACAACAGCGAAGTGGCTATGCTATATAATCTAAATATTGAAAACACATTTCATGTGCATTTTATAAAACCCACTCAATGATCAAAAGTATTTTCTGTGACCTGTCAAACTGTACAGCCATCATTTGTTGAAGGAATCAAAGTTTTGTAAAAATAGACATGAAAATAGCAGTAGCACATATACCATCCAGAGCAGCATATTTTATAATAATTCTGAGGAATGCCATGTAAAATTTTCAAATGAAACATCTGAGTCCCTCCCATGACTAACTTATTGATTTAATCCCATACTTTCAGAACCATTATGCAGTACTAGCTATTGTTTGACACTATTTAATGTTTCTGCTGACACCTATATATTTGATGCACATATACTGGCCATTTTGTTGTTTTGCTATAGAAAATCAATTTTGACTGTTATTTTAAGTCTGGCAAGGCCACCCAGGTGTTCCATAACCACAAGCTGGCCTCCTGAAAAATGACATGCAGTAGTTAGCCGCAAATTGTTACATTTTCAGAAAATTCATCATTCTCTCAGCCTAAAAGTAGCTGTTAAACAACAAAAAAAACATGATGTTGAGAAACAAAGGACTACATTATTAGCTGTGGAAATTTTAAAATTAATTACTTTAACATGGCATTGTCTCTGCCAAGCTACTGTGTTTATATTTTCTCATTCCATCTGCTTCTGGCTCTGCAGCCAAGTTAGTTCATCCTAGTTCTACAAATGCTTATCTCTTTTCACACTGCCTTTCATTACGAATACAGACAGCCTTTTGATACTGGATAGTCATAAATAACCACAGGTCCTTCAGTGAAAATGCATTCTGTTGATCGCACCTATGATTTGGACTCAGTGTGATCTGTCAGCACATTCTACAGAACAATGCTTCCTATTCAGATTGGGAAAACTGGTTTAAACCAGTTTCTTTTAATAGCTCACCATATCATAAAGCTTTTTTAGTGTGAATGAGTATTGCATACACAGAAAACCTCCAAAAGCATACTAATATTGTTTTCTTTGAAAGGTAAACTACTGCACCTGATTTACAGGCCTATATTGTTATTAAACAATTATGTGAGAATAATTTATGACCGTTAGATTAGGATAAGCAATACAAAAGTTAATCTACTTTGGGAAATGTGGCTCCATGCAGACACAACTTGCCCCTGAAAGTGAGACGTGAGACACCGGCGTTCTTTATTTGGCATTTGTTTATTTGGCATTAATAACCAGATTTCATTTTCTCCTTTGTGAACAAGAGCATTTTACTGGTGCAATAACCAATACTCATATATATTGATGATTACATACAGTTTGCGATCCGAGATATGAACACATAAGTTGTTTTTATAACATGAAAATGTGCCAGTGTGAGTCCTTTGTTGGTTTGAACTGAACATCAGTAGCTTTATTCAAAACTAGACTAAATATATATATATATAAACTGAAATTGTTTGGAATATTAGATTGAAACATATACAGTATGTCAGATATAGCGTTTGATTTTACTGGATCCCATTGGTCATGTTTGAAACTAGTTGCTTCTTCAACTAATAAGACATTTAATAAAAATTTTGTCCCCATGATTTTGAAACCCATCATTTACAGGAACAATACTTGTGAGTGCATACGGCACTGATGGGTTTCTCTTTACTGATAAAAGGCATTAGTTATCATGTACTTTCTAAAGCACCCCACGCCCATACCATAGCGTGCAAATAATACATTAACCATGGATGGGACCTCCTTTAAATATGTCATTATTAGCATTACAATTAGGAAACTTGTGCATGATATAAAATTTAATATATACAGCACAAATTAATTGGTTAATAAAGTCTGTTATTCTGTCACAATTTTAATGGGAGATAGGTATCCTCCAAATGCAGTTTCAGTCCAATGTACTGTATCAGTGTGCAGAGTAGGAAATCCAAATGGAGAAATGGTGTTGCTGGGAGTTTCCAATTGAATTTTGAAACCTTTGGACATTTGCTGAAAGGTTATCACAAAGGTTTCACTGTTTCTGGGGGAGAATAATACTGGCGGTGCTCTGTTAATTTACTGAGGAGTGGGAACACATGATTAAGCATTATCCTAATCAATAATTGGTCGAGCCTCTCTCACTCGAGCATTGATCTGGGATTTATGTTTGTCCTCAGGCTGGATATAAAAAAACAGTGTAGGTGCCTTTTCATTTTATCTATCGCTCTTTTTTAAGGTCGTGGAGGCCGACTGATATCTCATTACTGGATACAAAAAACCCCATTAAACTCAAAGTTATATATTTGCAAAGACTTATCCTTATTTGATCTGTCTCACACTGATTCTGGCGCAAAGGCATTGGCTGCTGTCTCGCCTATTGACAGCTCTGCTACTTATCAGTCCTGATTTAAAGACCAGTCAAATTATCATCAAGTGGGTAAACGTGTTTTTATCTGCCTGATTTATCAACACAGGGCACTATTTAATACATTGTCACGTAAGCCTGTGTGTGTGCGTGTGTGTGCGCTCGCATGTGTGTTTGTGTGTGTGTGTGTGTGTGTGTGTGTGTGCGTGTGTGCGTGTGTGCGCGTGTGTGCGTGTGCGTGTGTGCGTGCATGTGTGTGTTTGAGTTTGAAAGGAATGCAGGACTGTGTGGAAATTCCTCTTTTGTTCAGTGAATGTCACTTTCTGGAGCACGTCAATCTAGGCAGCTTGCAGCCATATTTATCTATATAGCTAGGGGACATGTCCTGGGGACACATTGTGAAGAGTGGATGTTTACCCTAACCTTGCCATGGTAAATGACATTTCTGGTCCAGTATTATAAGGATCTGAAAGCCTTTTTTCATCCATGTCTGCTTGCTGGCTCTCTGCATCCTGCTAGCACAGCAAGGCTCTATTATTGTGAACAAGTGCAGAGTATATTTTTTTTACTTTAGATCAGGTTGAACATCATTAAAATATTATAAATTTATTATTAAAAGATTAATAATGTCTGTATTACACCTGTATTAAACCTTCATTGACATCTTATTACACCTTTGTGCTTCAGTGCTTCACAAAGTGCTTGATGTAACTTGCTGAAAAGAAAATAGTCCTTCGTAGTTACTTATGAATCATTTTTAAAGGATTTTTACATGTAGCAATGAAGCCATTACACATTTTTCATTAGGATGTTAGAAATATTCTGTTTATTTAATGTGTGACCAAATAATATGCCTATGTACTTCTCCAGGTGAGGTTTACAAAGTAATGCACATGCAAGAGAGAGATCGTGTGTATACTACATACAATGTTTGATGTTTGAGGTTTACCCACAATTACTCAACTATACCACAGGACATACTGTATGTTTCATACTATCTAGTCTATAATCAC
Source organism: Anguilla anguilla (assembly GCF_013347855.1). NCBI lineage: Eukaryota > Metazoa > Chordata > Actinopteri > Anguilliformes > Anguillidae > Anguilla > Anguilla anguilla. Next base: position 22,846,249 of record NC_049209.1, read on the forward strand.
ATATTAGCAAGTAAATCAGGCTCAGGAAGTCAGTATCTTAAAGGGGAATTCCACCCTCTGCCTTTTCTTTTATTTGTAGAAGAGCAATCTAATGTTACATTATTAATTCATTTAATTAAGTCATCTAATAAATTAAATTAATAGCTTTCCATCTGATTAAAATGAGCTCTCAACTAACTCTCTACCTGCAGTGAGTGCAGAGATAAACCCCAAACGTCTGTGCATGCCACTTACAGTCTATGGGTGGGCGACAGACAATGCCAGTCACAGGTTTCCACTTCTAATGAATACAGACATTAATACTTGGGCTGAAAACCATTCTTCTACTTGCTAGCAAGCTAGCCACTAAAAGAAAATGTAGGTTTACATTGTTCAGTTCAGTTTTCTTTTGTACTTAAGTTCTACAGAAGAGAAAATGCCATTTCACCGTAGTGAGGCAAATTGCAAGGGTTTAATGCTGATGAAGGAAGAAATGTATTTTTTTACCAGCTACAACAAGATGAGGGTGAAAGAAAACAATGGCTGACTGCCAAGTGGGAATCAATCAATCAAGCAATCAATCAAACTTTATTTATATAGCACAAGTCATACATCAAATGCAACTCCAAGTGCTGAACATAAAATGTGGAAATAAGAGTAAGTTAAAAAGGACATGTGTTTAAATAAAAAAACATGAAAACGAATAAATAAAATATAGTATAATAAAACTAATAAAAAGATAAGAAATAACAGTAAAAGTGCAAGTCGAAATCAACACGCACTAGATAAAAGCCAGGCTAAAAATGTGTGTTTTAAATTTTCTTTTAAAGTTATCCAAACTCTCTGCCACCCTGAGGTCCTCCGGCAAGCCGTTCCACAGGGAATGCAAAATATCCTTCAGTTACACCTAAGACACAGCTAAAGAGTGTGTGAGTTTGTAGCAGGCACTTTTGCCCAGATGATTTTGAGGAGAACAATCAGACAAGAATATTGTGCATACTGAGCGACCATCTTAACTGGACCTTGATTACGTATACCCCTACCAAATTCACACCTTTCCCTGCCTCTGTTTCTGTGTAGAGATTGCTTTGGCCAGGCGCTAAGAGAGACTTAATCAGTTGCACCTTGATCTGTTAAATGAGGTTAATGTTGTTCTGCTGTGGAATTTCCCTTTAAATATAACATGATTAACAAAGTTTTAGTGAGTAAATTGCTGACTACATAAACAGTCGACTGATCTGTATTCTGTATAAGATATATTATTACATTTTCCAAGTAGCTGACTTCATATGGTGATAAAGGGTGCTTAGAGACCATTTCTTTAGAATGTCCCAGCATACTCTGAACATGAATATTGTTTTGTCTATTTTCAGGAACTGCTAATCATGGAATCTTTTTTGTGTCAATCAATGTGTGCCATTTTAATAACCTGAACAATAACCTGTGTGAATTCCACTTCAAAAAACTCTTTTGTAGCAGACATATCAAAAATACACAAACATCCTCCTTAAATAAACATTTTTTTTAATTCTCAGAGGATCTGGAGACCAGAAGAAAACACTTCCAAAATGGTCTTCTGCCCTTTTTGCATGGTGAAGATGCTGTATTTGATATTTTGAATTATTTATTGCGTGGGCACATTTGTTGATGTGACATGAGTGTTTTGACAGACAGGAAGGATGTGTAGCACAGTGGGTAAGGAACTGGACTTGTAACCGAAAGGTCGTAGGTTCGATTCCCGGGTAGGACAATGCCGTTGTACCCTTGAGCAAGGTACTTAACCGAAATTGCTTCAGTATATATCCAGCTGTATAAATGGATACGATGTAAAATGCTATGTAAAAAAAGTTGTGTAAGTCGCTCTGGATAAGAGCGTCTGCTAAATGCCTGTAATGTAATGTAATGATGTATGGTGACTGGGAATTGCAATCCTGACTGCTCAATGACATGGAGGGCAGGGAGTGGCAACATGCCAATGCATGCGTACACAGTTGGCGGACCCAGCATTGTGCGTGTTAACAATTGAAATCAAATCATATCAAATCAATAATCATAAATTTATTTATGTAGCACATTTCACAGAAAATTGTCACAATGTGCTTCACAGACAATCCTGGCCTAAACCCCCACAGGAGCAAGCCTACGGCAACAGTAGCAAGGAAAAACTCCTGGTAACAAATAGGGAGAAAACTCGGAAGTACCAAAGGGAGAACCCGTCATCCTCTGGTCAGCCCAGGGTATAGGTTTAAATAACCAAAATGGTCAGTCAGTCAGAGGGCTGAACTGTGGCAGAAGCTGAACAGTGGCCAACAGCCCAGCAGGGTGGACTTACAGTTGACTCTAGCATTCCCCAGGGAGGAAAGGGATTCAGTCAGTCCTGATGTCTGTACTTCATCTTGCATCAGCGTACCCAGCTGGTCGATCAGACATACTCAAATTTGTTGCTTGAGCTGCACTCTGAATCTTCCTCCTACTCATGTCTGTGTGAGCCTAACTGCAGTGTGATAGGAAGCGGTGGCTGACATCACATGCTTTGACGAAGAATAACTGCTTGCTACCCTCTCATGAATCAACAATGGAGCTTCTGATGTGTGTTGCAACAAGCACATGATTAACCAAACTGGGGAGAAAATAGGAGGAAAGCATGAAAGAAAGGTTTTATTCTATGCTCCATAAAGGCTCTTTTTAAACAGTGAAGAGGTGTTATACAGGTCCTTATCTTGGTTCAAGCATATTCATTCCTTTTTGCACAAAGTCTTTTCAACTAGTCAGTGATGATTTGTCAAGATGGCTTTGAGGTCACATCAAAGTTAAAAAGAAGACCAAAACCAAGAGGTCAACCCAAATTACAACAATTGATGTTTGAGCACACTTCTTGTAATATTTATCTGTCCTCTGGCAGGGTGTTTTGTAGCATTCATAATCGGAACATAAAACGAAAGCTTGACTTCCCTCATTGATGGAATTCACAATAATGTTACCTTCACTGCTTTGCCAAAAGTTACACATGATGCCAGCCGATGATGCGTCTAAACTAATGGTTTAAAAAAACATGTTGTACCTTGTTTCCCTTTTATTATGGTTACTAGACGTATTGTAGTTTTCTTAAGTTGCAGAATGTTTTTTGTAAAGTATATAAATCACACAAGAATTGATAGTTCTCTGGAATCACTCATGTTTGACTTTTTAAAAAATGTCCTTCTAAATTCACTGAATGAAACATTTAGCAACTTATCTTGCAGTGATTCACTTTCAGAAACAGCAAGCACAAGCTAATAATTTAGAGGTTATTAAAAGAAAATGTGCCAGAATGAGTTTTGCCCTTAACAAGTTGGTAGTGCGCGGAACTGTCATTTGTCATAAAAGGAGGTCATAGCCTAACCTTGCCCACTGCTCCACTGTCTTGCGCTGCCTAATAAAACTTCTCATTGCCCCTCGTGGAAGAGCGCCCAGGGTGTGGCTCGCTCCATTTTTCTCTTTCACCGCTCGGTTTGCTCTTCACGGCAGTCTGCTCCTCCCACTCAATGGCCGTGTCAGAATAGAATGCAGCATTCTGTCTGTGCAACAGCAGGAGAGCCGCAATAACAGTTTCATAAAGGCCCTCGAGAGCCCAACGCAGCGGCTTGTTGAAAGAGATGACAGGCTGCTGTCTTCGCCAGTGATGTAAAGGCCCGCCGTACTGTGCTTCTGTGAATGTTTGTCTAATGGCTGGAATGCAAATGTTTAAATAATAGCCACTAAGATTAATACGAAGTGGCTGTGCTGACTTTGGATCCATTAGTGGAGGGTAATGGGTTCAAATCCCCCATGTGGACCCCATGCTATTATGTCCTTGAGTAGGGTTGCACCCCTCTCTTGCTGTGGTCCAATTAATTCAATTGCACACAACCTACAGCCCCTAGTTCTAAGATATGAGTCTTCAACCCCTGAGAGCATGGTCAAAGACTGTGGTTGACACCTACTTAATTTGCATCCAATTGAAGACTGGCTGATTCCCTCTTATAGTTATTCAAATGTAGTTGACGCTTCCTTTGATTCGTATGCAGTTGAGAGTGTCTTGTCTGTTTATAAGGGCATGGATGTTACCAGTTTCTTGTGCCTCCGTAACTGAATACAGTCAGTGAAAATTGAATATCCCACACTGGGGGAATTAATGCTATTTCCTCAGGAGAACAACTGGCTCCACACCTGCCACTCACCCAGAGAGCAGGTGTTGTAGCGCGGGCCCAGGTGCGTCATCTGAGTCAGTCGAGGTATGGGGTGGTGAGGCTGGGGATGGGGGTAATGTCTTACACGGAGCAGAGAAGGACAAACCCAGACTCCCCCCTTAGGAGCAGACATCAAACAAGCCTGGTTACCGTGGCGCCGGAGAGATTTGTGAAGCCACACAGTTCCCTCCACCGCAGGGGCAGGTGCCAAATCACAGAGCAAATTATCTCCAGGGAGGGCGATCAACCATGGATGTTACACACTGCCTAGTTCAAGTGTGAGAACCATTTGCTTTCATTGTTCTTTATTTACCACTCATTTGTGGTTTCCCGCTTTTTGCCTTCTTGGGAGCGAAACAGTTGACGGAAAGAACTAGTGGCTCTTTCTTCAGGGGGCAATGTGGAAAGGAAAGAAAAAAAAAAGATTTCGCTGTTCCTCAATGTGGAACACAGGGCAAAACTGTGTGGATGCCATTACCCATTCATTCACGGCTTATAAGGTTTTTTATAAGGAAGGTGCTTATTTAAATGATGAATGTGTTAATATAATCTTTTTAAAATATATATTTTTTGAAAATTCTATTAGACAGCACTTGTTTTTGTCTGGACCTTAATAACATTTTCATCCATTATGCACTGTTTGGTCAAGGCGGTAAAGCACTGATTCTTTCTTTAAATATCTTGGATGAAAAGTATACTTTTGTTTAAAATTTTACTGCTCGTACGCCATTTCAGGTATTTTGGGACTTACTCAAAAATAAACAAACTCTTACCCGAAATTAAAAAAAGAATCAAATAAACTTTTATAGATTTTACAGTCAAAAATAAATTGAGGTTGTCTGAAACATCAAATCAACTTTAATAGATTTTACCGACAGGTTACCTTGTTATGATGGTCTATTTATTGTTTTCTGTATACTGGATCCATTAAGCTGTCTCCTTGTCTTATAAAGTTTTCTGGCAGTAATACAAACAAGGTTTTGCTATGTTCTTTGCTACATATTCACTGGTTATATGAATATCAATTGCATTTATGCAGTTTCATTGCCTTCCAATTAAATATTGTATTGATTTCTCATCTGAACACCCTGATAATTTTCCATATGACATGTTTCATATCGGAGCTGCTTCAATGCACATATTCATATCAATAACATTATATTTTCCAGTAAGTGCCTGGAATTACCTTTTCAATCTACTACCATTTCAGTCCTCTCTCCATCAAATAAGCACATTGCATGGAATGCAGACTATAGTGCGCAAAATATTAATAATGTCCATATAGAATAATGTAGAAGTGTGCTATTAATCATAATAGCCAACTGTACATATTTCATTGGGTAAAATCACATACCCATACAGGCCTGAAATAGTCCTGTCAGATGATGAAAGCAAATTGGAAAGAAATGCGCCTCTGTTTTGTGTTTACTTTGTGTTTACTAATTATCCACAATAATTTATTGATTCCCAATAATTAAGTGTTCCTTTCTCACTGTTTATGTTGCAACTGGGTTGGCTATTCAATGTGAGTCTGCTGTTCTTGCTACTGCTTTTTGCTAACTGAGTTATGCACGTCAGAGGGGTTCACAGGTTTTAATCTGCAGAACCCAATGTATTTATTCAAAATAAACTGATTTATTTTTTATTATTAGAATAAGGAGACTAACCGAGTCCTGAACATGTAATGGTAATTTGCCTTTTTTTGTGCAACAAACAGAAATATAGAATCATTAATGAAAAGGTATTGATGTATGTATTTCACTCCAGTAAAAACTATATTTGAAACTCCCTATGTCTTATATCATTTGAGCTCAATACACTCTGTCTGTCTTTATGTTTGCTGAAGGCAGTTTTATGGGTCCAGCTGGCCCGCTGCCAGAATGGCATCATTTGCCTCAGGTGGAACAACTGGTCATGTGGCTGGACAATGTCCTTCAGCTGCAAACTGACACCGAGGCAGTCACAGGCTGGTGTTGCTTTGTGAAGTTTCTCTCTGACCGACAGACTGCTGGTTCCTCTGCAAACTACTTCTGCAGCTCTAACTTTGAATCTCCCGTCTTATGTATTTAGCTGAATACTTTATTTAAGCCTGTCTGTAAGAATGACTCCCATATTTTTCTGTCAGTGAGTGACAGCGAGACTCACCGTACGGGCGGGGCCCAGAAAGAAGAAATATGTTGATTAAGCCAGATGCACATAAGAAATGACAGATATGGAGTCAACCAAGAATGCAATGATGAATGTTGCCAGTGCAGATCTATTTCTTGATGCATTAAAGTACATCTATTTTAAAGGAGCAGGACATATGAAGGCAGAATTGAGATCTGTAACTTGTACTTTAGTGTTTAAATAATGTTTGCAGCATAGTTAAAAAATAAATTACTGAGCACCCTTGACACAAGTCATAAAGCAGCCCCTGTTTTACCTTGTTTGCAGTGTGTGATGTTTTATTCTACTGATTTGTGCTGTGCATTGCGATGAGAGAGGTCAACAGACTGAAAACAGGCCACCTGCATTGTCCTGTACGTAGCTGCATGCAACTGGAATTTAATTATACAAGAATAGAAGAGGTTTCCAATAAAGTACTGTACAATTTCCTAGGGAGTACACAACTACATTGAGGCTATAACCAACCTAAAACTTTGATAACTACTAAGGTAGTCACCTGAATTGATAGGTAATAGAGGAGAGTTTTCTAATTATTTCAGTTTTAGTTTCTTATTATTCACCTATATTTTACCAGAGGTAATTATGTGCTATTATTTGCATATTTCCTCTGAAGGATACGTTCAAAAAGAAACTGTAAACGAGAATTTAATCCTTATGATTTCCTAAAAACTATGGCTCAAAAATATTTGTATTTTCAGCGCATCATGTATGTTTTGCTGATGTCAAATTTGGACATGTTATCATATTGTTGTCAAAATGTTGTCAAGATTTGGAATCTCTAGGTAGATGGAGTGTTGGCATTAGAATGCAGATGGCAGGGAATGCAATACCCATGGTCTCTGGATTCTTTAGCGTGCTTTAGTGTGACAATATCACACCATCAGTCACGATAAGAGATTATACTTTTTACCACTAGCTCACTCTCAGCTCGCATGTGAGAGACTGATAGTGGAATCTCTATGGTCCTTGTATTACTGTTTCAAAAACTGTTAAATGGCATTTGGATGTTGTTAGTGGTACCGTGGGGGGTGTCACTTTGCTTTTAGCTGAATGTTTTTCTAGGGAGGCTCCATTTTATTGTTGCACATATAAACAATCTGCAATCAGTTGACTTTTAGGTCTTTGGAACGCCATCATGATTCAGTTAGCTCCTGGTCTTCCTTTACTATGTAACATTATTCATCCCCCAATGCCCAACACGAGGCCCAGTATTCAGTGTGTGGATGAACAAGGAAGAAGCCTGGGGCAGGTGGTCAGTCGACCAGAGGTCCTCTTATTAGAGAAGATCAGCCCAGACTGTTGACACTTTACAAACTGAAGGACTTATATCAGATGAGATGTAATTAAACGGTGGGCTGCTGCCCACGTTTAACGTTCCTAGGAAGATTCCGTGTGATAAGACATTCAGCTCATAATATTTTCCAATCAAAGCTGCCTGGGTGGAGACCGGGGCAGGATGAACTTAAGTGCTTTCATCTGCTGTGTTTAGTATGCACGCTGCGTAGTCCTGTGCAGCACGGCCTACGTAGGTAGCTAGCTGCATTCTGTACAAAAGAAGCCATTCACTAAGCTCGACGTCTCAAAGCCTCCAATTTGTAGGTGGGCTTGCAATTATCTAAAGTGCAGACAAAAGCCGCCTTTCATCAATGTGTCTGTAATTCAGGCAGTCTAATTTTCATCCAAAGCCATCCGTGAAAGCGGAGCATTTTCGATAACTGCTGTTTGTTCTCCTATTAAGGTCATTAAATATGATTTCCTTACTGTCTTGCATAATAAACAAGACATTCTTGAACACAAACAAAGGATGAATTCTATCAAATCTATTATGTGCGCGTGGTATAAATACGAAAGTGGGGTAACTGTATTGAGCGGCGGCATTTCAGGGAAAGCGGTAAAAAAAACTGTTGGTAAGCAATGGAACTTGCTGAATTTATGGTGCAGATTTATGTTTAGTCTGTTAACAGAATTTGTGTAAACTCCAAGAAGCCGTCCCTTCCACCCTTGTAAGCCTGATGTGATAGACACTGAGAGCTGGCTTCAGGGGCTGTGTGCATGCTTACTGAGTCATGAAGGTCAAGATGAGGTAAGGGTACAGTAGCTCCAAATACACAGGAAAACAACACCACCAATAGCTGGGCCCAATAACATTAAAGACTATACAAGGTATGATTAATACATTGTAAACACTATTAAACCCATAAACACATTTTTAAGCACATTTTTAAATAATTTTTTAAATAATATTCTCAGATGTCACCTCCTAAGATCGCTTTAAAGATCACAGCAGCCCTGTTCCGTCCCTGGGACAGGGGACAGCGGGGCGTTCTAGGAATGTGAGAAAAACGGCGTGCGCGCATTAAACCGAAAAGCGGAAAAGCGCTAAGCTCCCGTCTGACTGTCACTACAGCGTGCCCAAAGCCATAAGTGATACAGCGCTTCCATTTATAACCCATCCGGCCCCTCGAGGCAAGAACAACACTACAGAAAAACATTTCAGCCCCCTCCTCCTCCCACCAGAAAAATAGCAGCACACATCATAAGACAGGATGAATCAGCTCCCAAGGTTATCGGGGAGGTCAGGCATGGACACATACTGCGTTTGTGCCAATCCGCGGCGCACTGGAAGGACACCCGCCTCGGTCCAGGATTACACTTCCACCATTTCCGTTTTGGAATTGGCTTCATTACCTCTGTCCTTTCAGTCTTTTCTGAAGGTGTTATGCTGTCAGTCCAAATCCTTTTTTTCCCTTATTTAAGGTGGCTGAATGACACGAACCTCCCCTCTGAGGTGTGTCACGTCGAAGTGAATCCCGTTTAATGGCACCCTTAAATGCGTCAACTCCAGTCTGCATTTAATTCACGTTTGTCCTTAATTCTGACAAGTGTTTGTTTTTCTTCAGAAACCTGATGTTGTTTGGCAATCGCAAAAAAAAAAGAATTCACGACTAAAACACACAAGTATTCAGTATTAGTGACACACATTTATTTGCAGGTAAAAGTAAGCACAAATAAATGCTGGGAACCAGCCAAATGAAATCCTCAGCTTCATAATTAAAAGCCTCGGGGTCCTCGATCTGAAGATGGGGCAAAATGGGCAGCTCCATTCCAAGGTGTTTGTTGACATGACAGAAAGCCATTTTGTATGGCCCTTGTGGTGATGATTAAGGGCTTCCATGCAGAATGTCTGTCCACACTCAGGATGATGAAGGTCCTCGTTTTCACATTCTCACGGTCTGCTTCATAACTCGGTGGGCACGTATGCTGATTCCACTTCATTACTGTCAGCTATATATTGAAATAAATTAATTAAAACAGAGTGTGAAATGATAAATGGCTAAATGTATGACTCTCATATTAATCTGTGCCTTCCCCCCCAAACGTTTTTTTTTCAAGCTTTTGGAAGTGACTGGATGTTTCATACGTCTACAAAAAGAGGGATGAAATGACATTTTAAAACCCAGCATGCATTTAATACATCTTTGTAATGTGTTTTTGATACAAACACATAATAAACCAAACCTAATTAAATCTTTGCAAAAACCAATTGCGATTTCTCAACTTTTTTGGCAGCAAAGTAAAGATAATTTGTTTATAAATGAGCGTGGCACCAAAATCTAATTCAATTGAATACTTATTTTATGCTAAGGACAGGTTTTAGACAAGTGAGAACGGTAAAGAATAGTGGCTTGTGCTAACAACATGTGCAGCATTGATAATTCCATTACTGTTGGACTTGTTCCACACTATTTGTGCCAATAAGATGCGAATGGAGGTATTCGGTCTTACTGCTGTGGCACTTTGTTCCAAATGTTGAACAATACGCAATGAGTTTCTTGACACACGAATATGAGTTTAGTGTTCACACAGTGCTAGCCTATTGGGGAGCTAAATGGTTCACTTCGTTGTATCTTCAAAAGATCACCAGAACATACACACACTAGTCAAACCACTCTGTTTTGCTATCTTTGGATGCCATTCCCCCCAGCATAGCTGCCCTTTCTGGTCACATCTGCTGTATGTTCTGGCCCCCCAGTGGTGAAATGAGCCCATCTTCCAATCAGACTGCACCATGGCTCCCCTGACACTCTTTAGGGTTTCTAATCCTCTTTCTTTTTGAATTTCTTTTTGTGATAGTAATGTTGGAGGTGAGTCATTCCATGGGAAATGGACTAGGCTGTCAGGCCTGTTGCTCAGAATCCCTTCATTTTTTATTCACATATCCTATTCTTATCTGAAAAGACTAAAACTGAAACTAGAGCTCCAGATACAAAATAGTTAAGAAATAAATGATTAATTAAAATCCAAAATGCCTGGATTTTTTGCTGAGGCCTCATTTTCAGATGTCTGTATCTCTGCGGGAGGGCATCTTGGTGCAGTGGGTAGCACTGTTGCCCCACAGCCAGGAGGTCTTGCATTCAAATCTCGGCCTAGGCCTTTCTGTGTGGTGTTTTTATGTCCGTCCGGGTGCTTTGGTTTCCTCCCACTGTCTTGGAAGGCCTTTCTCTTTCAGTTCAAATATATATATACAAAATCATAATTATTGTTTGTGACAACATACTCCATACATTGAGTAATATTTTCTTTTTCATTATTGGCAAAGTACCAGGTTGAAACATCTGCTCTGGTGCATTATGAATGAGGCTGAGGTAAATACATTTGCACAATCATTTAATTTGGTGAAGGAAAAGTGGTCTTTGAAGAGAAAACAGATATTGTAATTCTGAGAGACCTTTATCCCCACTCTTTTCCAAAGCCCACAAAAGCAACAACAGAACAGACCTGCTTTTCATGGTAGATACACCCTGAGATGAGCCAGACAGTAGAGAGTAGAGGTCTTCTCAGATCCAAATACCTGAGACAGGGCCAGGCATAATGTACCTGGCCCTGCTCAATCTCAGTGTCAGGCACAGATGAAAAGTTTTTTTTCTTGCTGTATGATGCATGGTTTATACTTTTGGAACAAGAAAAGGATAGAGATTGGCTTCATGTAATAATATCAATGAACTTACAAACAGAGAAGGTAATGTGTGGTTGGTTTTGTAAAAACAGTCAGAACACTCTTATTTTTCCATTTTACATCTCTGTCCATTTGTTTGACATACGTCTTTTCCTTGTTTTGCTGGCCTTTTGACAATTTGAGTGAACAATGATGCTTGAATGAAAGATAAAACACATATACTCAGTATGCTTGCCATTACACAATGAGGTATTGTTTATGTTAAAATTGTAACATATTGCCACAAAAACAGAATGTATTGATACTGCAGTATCCATAATGGCCAATTTATGTACGCACACAAAAATATGGCCAAAATGAATGTTCTTTTTGACTCCAGAAGCTGTGCATAATCATTTTCATCTAAGAAGAGGAAAGGGTTACTGCTCCAGCAGAGAAAAACTATCAAGCCACACGTTCATATGAAATTTATCAAGTGGAAAATAATGTAGCATCCAATCTACGGGACTTGCGGGGAGACCCGTGCACATAGCAGGTCTGCAATGAATTCAATAGCCACGTTATTAAAGTAGCAAGTGAAGTAAGAGAGAGCGCATCACACTGCTGTGCTAAACAGCTTTTGGGCTGCATGCTGATGAGAGTATTTCAATCAGGATAGCCTGGTAAACTAAAAAAAAAAGATAAAATTTGATATTAGATGTATGCAAAATGGACAGTTGTGCCGGCCTTTCAGGATATCAGCTGGTCTGAAGGAGTGACTCAGCCGCCTATCAGCCCAGTGGTAGTTAAGGATGGGGGGTGGTCCCCCCCATATTATGTTAGATGGGACTATTCAGCTGGTGAACTGGGCGAAGGTAGGGAGGGAAAGCCGAAGTAAACAAACACCGCAGGGAAATGTAACACTTAGGTGATGTTTAAACTTGTGTCTGGACAGTTTTGGGATAATTGGTAATCCAGGCACGGACCCTCTGGCTGTGAGGGCGCAGCACGGAGTTTCTGACCGAACTTCCTCTTTGCTCTCATGCGGAGCTGCTAACCGCAGGTCACCTCAGCACCAGAGGCATCCGTGAGACAGAAAAGATCCAATTTCAAACAGGCACTCAGGGATTAGTGCGACATTTTCCACACAATATAGCTGTTACCTCGACTGAACAGCACACATTTGTCATGTAAACAGTGAATAAAAAGTGAAAATAAACTGTACATATTCACTTTTTTAGTTGATAAACATTTGACTTTAATATTATACCGATTTATTGGAAATCAACTCGACATGCAATATGTCTGTTTTTGCTTTTTCATGAAAAGTACATGAAATTTAACACAAATCTTTTGTATTGTATTTGGTTATTATATATATATATATATATATATATATATATATATATATATTACATATATATATTCTATTTGGTCTGCAACCATTCTGAAAATTATGAATAATGTGCTTGGAGCTTTTTATGACCTCTTAATACACTAGAATAGTTTCAGGGCGTGCTGCTTCAATGGCACATTTATATTCTGTTGACAAATTCTCACAAAGCTGAATTCTCAAATTTTTGCTAAATGTCATTTTTGAGGAAAACCAATTCCTCATGACCTTGTGTCATTTCTTGCATAAAATTTGTTATGCAGAGTGAAAGCTTATTGTTATTAGACCCAGAGCCTTTAAATGGAGGCGGAAAAATCATGATCATCAGATCTTGGTATACTTCAACGCTGTGGAATGTGCACTTGTGGTGCAAATTGTCACGTCTGTTTGGCACATTCATTTGATAAGGCATGTGAGGTCCCGGCCACCTAATTAATGTTTTCACATAATCAGCAATGGGTTGCATTCTGGGTTCCGGGCCATTCATCACAGAAGAATGCAGGTCTGGTCCTAAGGCCAAGCTCTGGTGCAGGTACTTTAGTTAGCATGCTACAGTGCGTGTTTCTTCTCGTCCTCTGCTCGCGTTACTCCCAAGGTTAGCCCTCTCTGATCTCTTAATCAGCAGCACACACAGCACGTTTCTCCATTTGCATAATCGTAATCATTTTTTAAATCTCAGATGGCATGTTCAGCTCGGGTTCGGTTAGGCGGCGCTCGCTGGCGATATCCCCATAACGTACGCGCTTTCCCCCTCCCCAGAGTGCGGCACTTTAACTCGATTAATCACGCGGGAACGCTTTTTACAGCCGCAAAACTTTGTTAATTAGTTGCGGTTTGTATCAAGGCAAGGCTCTGTGGAAGGGCTCCGCGCAGTCGCTGCCTGGCATGCTCATTCCGGCATGACTGTATCCCGCAAAAAGGCCGGATAAGCAATGCTCTCCTCTCGCTTCTTGCTCCGTCCAAGACTCCACTCCTTCATCATTCCCATCAAGAGGACTCATTTGCTTCCAGTCCTGCTTTCCTGGGCCATTTCCTGAGATTCCTCACTTTGGTATGAAGGTCAAACGAAAAGCTCGATGCGAAACGCAGCAGAGATGATAAAAAGCGAAATGGAGGCTTTTTCGGTTTGAGGAGACGCGTCGCCGAGGACGGCACAGGGGACGGCGCAGACGACTCCCGGTTTCAAAAAAGGAGTTCTGTGACAAGCAAAGCGGAAAGGAAGATAATGCCAATCATTTCCTCCTTGAAACGTGCACGTAAATCTCAAAAGAGCCGCCCGGAGAACGAGCGGGGGTGGCGCGCTGGCTTGTTATCGGCGCTGGCGTTGCGCGGCCTGATAGCATGTGTTCGTGTGATCAGTGCAAGATGAAAAAAAAAAACATCGTGTCCCAGAGTACTATGAGGCAGCAAAGGTGCACAGGATAAAAGAGCTTTATTAGTCCGAATATGTCAATCTGACCTTTACTGCGAATCAACCCAAGTTCGAGATAACAACATCCTCAACCCTGAGGCCCATAATGAGTCAGAACAAACTGGGGGGAAAAAAATCCCTTTTTCTTTGCCCTACATCTATGGCAAATGAATAGAGAACACAAATATGACTGGCGGTCTGCAGGATGTGCTGGCAACAAAGAGGACAAATAGAGAGAGACACACATGAAAGCGTGGTTCACGATCTGGATGAACAATGGAGATTAGAAGGTTGCTTTGATTGGGAGAAGCTTGGGCGGGTTTGTTACATCAAACGGTTCTTAAAAAAAATCCTGGAGACTTGAAGCATGCGAGACAGCAGCCACAGAGGAGGAGATGGTATTTTTTTTTTTGTTGGCTGGCTTGGCGCCTGGAGTGAAGGTTACAGAAGGACGGAGCGGAATGACAGCGCACGTGGGCCGCTCCAGGAAAGAGGGCAATCGGCGGCGTGCGAGTGCTCTCGCGTGCACTCGAGCGGGATGGCGGTGGCGCAGATTCCGCTCGAGGACGGGCTGCTCATTTCCGAACCAACGAGGACTTTGTTCTCCGCAGTTTTCAATTCCCCGCTGAAGTGTTGCTTTGTCTCGACTTTCTGTAGTGGGGCTCCTGGAAGAATCTGTTAAAATGGAAGTGGGACACCCGTTCCGGTTATTTTCGGTGTTGTGAGAAGAGCGCCAAAACCTTTTTCTTCTCTCTATCTGCGTTTATTTGGGTTGGCATTTGACTTTGCCTGTAGTGTGGTTAAAGTCACCAGCTGGGGAGATCAGATTTAATCCACCTGGGTGGTTTGATACCCAAGAGCCACTGCACCAGAAGAAGAAAGGACAATCATTCTGTAAATACCAGGAAATTACATTTTGCTAGACTGATTTGGTTTCACATTTGCCCGCTTAATTTTGCCATGCATATTTGTCTTATACAGAAGGGACAATCAATTTATAACTACATTATGCAAATAGTACTATGTTTGCTAAATGTTTTTGCGATGAATTAGATACGAGATAGGCCCATTCATTTGTTTTGCAATTAGCACATGCTCACGTAAATAGATCCTCCTCTGTAATTACTTGATTATCAGAGAGGCCTTCATTAAGCACTTCACTGCAGAAGGAAATCATTCTGTTATGTATTTGCTATGCATGTTTTGATATCATTAACGACAGAATGTTAAGTTAATTGAGGTGCGAATGTGGCCAGAATGATATTCAGATTTCCACAAATTCATGTCCGTCTCTATTTTTCCCCATTCAAGCAGCATAGCTATGAGCAGATTTAATGACATTCTCAGATAGATTTGTTTTGATAATATTACAATATTATAATCCAGAAATGACAAAATAATGCCTTCTAGCAGGCCCAACTCCATTAACAGATACATTTCACATGAGAGGTTAACAAAATAATTGGTGGTCAATAAAATAGTCTTTCATCATGAAAGTAGCTTATTTAAAAGCTATTTTAATGAGCAAAGGCAGTAATCTTGTAACCTTGTGTAATGTTCCACACACAAACATGGATTCTCTTTGGAGAGATTAAGTAAAAGGGTAAATGTTTTCAGAGTGTTGGCCACACCGAGGCATATTGTTGAGTTTGCTTAGTAGGTGAGCTGTAATATGTATTGAAGAAGCTGGCCACATGATGCATTTGGCACAAGGTAGCACAGATGGCAGATGGGTGCTGTATTCTTCAATATTGTTGGTCTCCTGTGAACTCATTGAAGGGTTGTAAGTGTGCGAAAGGCTTCTCATAGCACAAATGTGGACACATACTTTAACCGGGCTGCTTCTTTCAACAGCCCTAATCTGTTCAGGCAGGCAATTCCACTAACCAGGTGGCCCTTGCACCCAAAGCTACATCTCTCTAGCGGTTTGGTCTAGTTTTGGGAACGCGCATACTGTAGGGCCCTTTCCCGATGACCTCAGATTAGCTCTGTGCATTAAGTGCTCATGAGCTGTCTGTGAGCACGGCGCTCTGTCTGGTTTTCTAGGAGCCCTTTTGTTCCGTTAAAGCCTATCCAGGACCGTTGATTAGGCGGGCCCGGGGGACAGCCACATCCATACTGTACGCGGCCCGGGAAGCCGTCCCACAACAGCGAGGCTGATTAGTAGTGATCTGCGAGGGCTTGCAGGAAGAACAGCCACAGCGGGGGCTCAACCTGAGAGAGCACAGACGTTCCGACATAAAAAGCAATAAACGGCAACAAATTTGTCTCGATTGATTTCAAAAAGGTGCCCACACACAAATTTAGCTCTTAATTTCCCCTGGGTAATGCCTAAATTGTTCTATATTTTACTGTTGATATGTACAATTTTCCGACTACCACAAAGGACTAGCACTTCAAAACAAACTGTAATTTTGAAAATATGGTCCTAGAAAATGAAAAAAATTTTTTTTTTATTGATAAATATAGTCATCAGTCAGTCAATTAAGCATACCAAAAATGCATTTAAATTAGCTGAAATGCACACCAATCTGTTAAAATGTACATTATCGCATTATATGAATACAATTGGTTGGAACTTAATATCCATATGTTGGCCTCTGACCACAGTGACACCAAAGGCATGAGAACAGGTTAGGATAGCATATGCATCAGAAGGAATCACGGGCTGTCGCGGCTTTCACAGTACTTGAAGTTATTGGTTCTTTTTTTGGTTGCCCTTTAAAAAATATGATTATCTGAGCAGTTAAATGCAGGCAAATGGCAAACAGATTTATTGGTATGTAAATAGCCTTCAGGAAATCAGTTGTATTACGATAAAGATGTGGGTGTTCTGGAACCCGTGGGACTTGGCCTACCTTCTTCTGCTACAAATTTATTAACATGTACAAAAATAAGCATGAATTATTGCATTATTAAATACATCAATAATCTGATTTAATAGCACCTTTCCATAAATTGCATGTATAATAATAATAATAATAAGCTAACCAAGATAGTTTCTAGTTGAGCAACCTGTAATATTATGCTTTTTTATCATATTGTGCAAAAAAGCTGTCAGATGAATGTACTAAATGACCATGTAAGAACTGCTCAGGGGACTGAAATGATGGCTGAATTTGACAGGCAGAAATTGAGGTATATATAGATAAGAAGGCATCGAAAGTACAATTTACATTTGCATTTGATATGGCAACAGGCCCAGTGCTCCTTGCGAAGATGAATATTATAAATATTAATAGCGACGAGGGTAATTCTGAAAGTTAGCGTCTACATGATGAACACATCTTGTCAGGTCGATTTGCTTGCATCATGCCAGCACCATGATCTTGACAAGGAGCTAAATGTGAAACATACTTATTTTCCTGGAAGAGTGAAGCCCCAATTTAGATTCTGGACTGAGCGCTTGGCTTTCATTTCAAAAATTTTATGTATATTTGCTTGGCTGCAGGAGGGTATTGGATCATTCTATTTTTACGTTTTCCAGGAAGGAAGTTTTCCCCCATTGTAAAATTTAATTAAATATTGGGACGAACATCTCAATATGGAAAAAACTGCATAAGTGCTGCTGATTTCTCGGTGCAATCTGACTTCATTCCAACTACACTTGCAGAAAACTAAAGCTGCAGTAAGCAGCCATGGAGTAACGCTTCAATTTCCTTCCCCTGCCTTCCACAGATCACAGGTGTGAACAGGTGAACAGAGCCCATCCAATAGCTGTAACTTGAGATGGCAAGAACCCATGCTTTTGAGAAAGCCAAGTGAAAACATAGCAAATATCGCGGTGGTTATCTGCACCATTCATGCGCTCCTATCATTTCTGCAATGTTAAATCTATGGTCTTGGGCATATAATAAGGCTTAGGCCTTAATAATTCATTTACTGTTTTTTTAGAGCACAGCAACGCACAAATATGGTGCCCAAATAAAAATTTTATGAAAAATGTACTCTCAACTATATTATCAGGATATCCACACGTCCTGGAAAACCTGGAATTGTGGATGCAGTTTCTCAGTCCTGAAAACTGGAAAAGTCATGGAAAATAAGAAAATTGCCTAAATGTCCTGGAAACCAATTAGTTGCCATGGAAATATTTTCAGTGTAACGCTACAGGCCAAAACCACAGGTGCCCCAGTATGCGATCACAATCTACCCCCAACCCCCCCGCCCCCTGTCAATGATTGCAAACAATCCATCTACCCCTACCCACGGTCCACAGTTGGAATCTCCACACCCCCCCCCCCAAAAACCCCCACTCAGGTTCGCTGTTGCAGTCTCCACCCCCCTTCGGCCATGATCACGATTTCTTCCTCTGTGTTGTTCACAGGTGTTGCTCACAAAAACACATGAAGCTTCCTGAAAATGTCATGGAAAATGATGCTTTGTAAACAGTAGGGAACCCCGATAATCATCGTATTGATGTTTTTTTAGGTTTAAATTCACAGCTGCCTGCACACTGCTACAAGAGTTCATATAATGAAATCCCAAATGCATGTGTGTACTGATATACACCAACTTGATATGCTGCTGCCTCTCACTCTCGGCAGGCAGACATTGATTGAAGCTGTGCAATAAACTGAAATTTACTGCCACAAAAGTACATTGGTATGCACAAGCAATGGAAAATGTCAAGTGGTCAGTATTAACAGATACATCATAACATCTATTTTTGAGTTGGTTTTTTTTGTAGGGGAGCTGGTCTCATTTTCCCCCCAATTTGGACTATGGTGACCACTGAGTTTCGAGTCCTTAAACAGCTGTATTTCAGAGAAAATTATTAAAAATAACCACCACATTTCTGGAAAATTCAAAAGACTTCTAAAATATGGTGTGCCTATCAAAACGAAGATGAAAGGCATTGACAGTAATTCTGTCAGAGAAATTGATGTTTGGTTTGTTTAAAAAATAATTTAAAATTCAAATATGTCAGAAACAGCAGGAATGAATGTTACTGTCAGAGCAATGAGAAAATAAAGCTGCCAAGTGGTTCGGCACTGGATAAAAGACAATAAGTTTGGCTGTTATCTTGAAAAGGAACAGTACATTATTCATTTAATACATTTCGAAAAATATGATTGTTAAACGATAACTTCTGCCTAAAACAGTTTGACATTGTTCAAATTTGCATATTGGTGATGTAAAACGCAACCCAGGTCCTATTTTAATGTTTTGCGTAGTATTTCAGGTTTCTGTAGTTAACTTCACAGTTAAACTTGTGTTCTGTAGACGACGTGACTTCACCATAATATTGCCACAGCAGGCTCAATGGAAATTTTTACACATAGTTCCCCATTTTCAGGGAGATAAAATTAATTGGACAAATTAACATAATCTGAAATGTTGTCATATTTAGTACTTGATTCTAAATTCTTAGCATTTGATGACTGCCTGAAGTCTGTGATCCATAGACATCAGCAGATGCTGGGTATCTTCCTTGGTGATGCTCTGCCAGGCCTGTACTGCAGCCATCTTTAGTTCTTGTTTGTTTCTGGGGCATTTTGCCTTCAGTCTTTTCTTCATCAAGTGAAACACATGTTCAGTTGGATTTAGGACAGGCGATTGACTTGGCCAGTCCAGAACATTCCACTTTTTGGCCCTGGAAAGCTGAAAATATTTTGTTGTGTTTTAGCTACATAGCCAAATTGAGTTTTCCATGATCCCTGCTGAAATTCTGTGCATGTGTGAAATTCATACTGCAGACTGGGTCAGGTGCTTACTCGTAAGGGCAGTTATTCTTACTTGCATGCAACAATTGACAAGTGAAAACTAAAGCAAAAACAATTAAAATAATATCAACAACATATTGTAGTGTGCCAACAATGAGCAGTTGTTTTATGCAAACCCATAGCTAAATAATAATAATAATAATAATAATAATCATCCTCATTATCATCATCCTCATTGTAATACAGGGGTGAGCTGTGGAATAAGGCAGAGACAATGCAAAAGACAAGTGCAAACCAAAAATATTCAGAGGACTGAAGTAGAGAAGAATTTATTGAGCTGTGGCACAAACATGAGGATTTATTTAATCCAGCTAAAGACACCTGCTACAACAAACACTAGAGGATCAGGAAGCAAAAAGTCATGGACAGGCTGCTTGATCAAAACAGTGGCAAGGGTCCTGGAGTTATGTTAACTAACTGCTGTACGACTAAATGTACGGTAATATATGGTCTGGAAATTGACATATATGACACATACAGTGATGCAACATTTCAAAACTTGTGGGTTTTCCAGTCATTCTGGAAGTTGTGCATTCGTTTCACATGCCAGGTCCTTTGAGTAAAATGAATATCTATTTTCAAGGATCATGTACTGAATGTAAGCTATGTTTAAGAGCTTCTTTATGAAAAAAGTTCCCTTTTGTTGGTAGGTGGTAAATCAGTTTACAAGGATGTTACAATGCATAATGCTTTTTTAAATGCCTTGTTTCGACCTGAACTTCACCTGAACATCTGCTTTAGAACCAGTTCATTGTTTACATTAACTGAGAAAGATTTCTCTCTCTATCTTCCTCTCAGTATTTGCTTGGGATACCTGATCTCCTTTCATGCAGTGTTGTTTTTTCCATAATGAAGGCTATATTCTCAAAGGAATTTTTCCGAGATTTTTCATTGAAAAATATGTAAATTAAAACACAACAATTTTGCCTTGCCATCTGGGTATAATTAGTAACTCCAAACTTTGCGAAATTGCCACGGCGACCTACTTTTGTCAGGGAACGGGCCTGCCTGCTCAGTGTGCCGGTTGTTTCTCTTGTCTTTGGGGCTTCTGTTGTGTGTTTTCTGCGAGGCATGCCTTTGGAGTAACCTGCTGTAAACATACACTTTGACAGGATCCCACTGCGGAATGCGTACAAGAACTTAAAAGAGAAAAAAAAAAAAAAAAAAAGGAAAGGAATCCCCGCGGGAATCAGCCGGTTTGTGTGACTGTCCTATAGGCCCCCCTGAGCTCAGGCTAGAGGCAGCTCTTCTGAGACTAAAGAAGCTATAGCAAACTCCTGAGCTTGCTGCGAAAACCCGGAGCCTCTTCAAAAGGGCTATGCCTATGGGTAACGCGACAGAGACAGGGCTCGAGGTCTATTTATTCTTGTTTCTTGATGGCATGATGGTGTTAGGAAACTGTGAATGCCGTCTCATAGCCTGAAACAGCCAGTCCCTGTCGCTCAGCCCGTAAGAGGGCACCTGGGTGGGGAACCATGGAGCCACCAGGGGAACACTGACAAATAAAATGCATACAAAATCCAAATCAGAACTGTGTGCAGACCAGGCACTAAAAACAGGTTGTCAGCCCATCAACGGGGTTCAAGAGGCTATTTGGGAGTGACAGGGAAGCAAAACTGCAAGCATGTGACAGCATTCATTTATGTCATCCAAATGTACATCATACACATTTGACCTTTTCCTTCACCTTGGCTTGACATCTTTCATCATGTCGGATTTTACCCTCGTTTCCCCAGCTTATCACTATTATTGTGAAATCATGTGCGGGTGTATGCATGCTTGTACTCCTCCAAATTGTATTTCTAAATACATTGTAACAGCCACGCCAAATGCTGTGGTGCAATTTGCTGTACAGCCTACACTATGATGTGATGCCATAAAGGGTCACAGCATAGGAAGGAGTGACTGCACAGTCAGACATTACAGTTACTAATCATAGTGCAATACATTTTACAACCAGTCTCAATTGCTAATGATCACCAAAAGAGAGAGTTTCACACATAAATAACATAACAGTTCTTCTGCCAGGATATCAGGACATATGATATGCCAATATCGTCCACGCTAATATGTTACTTTCCACAACTGGCTATTATTTATAACAATAAACAAATATGTAACACATTCACGGGTTTAGAAACCTGAGCCATTATGTTCTGTCCAGCAATAAATGCATTTTCAGCCTACGCTGTAATTGCTTCAGCAGGCTCTGTTTGATTCCAAGAATTTTATTGCACTGCAGAACTTGAAAACTAATTGCCACATATTAAGCATAGTGTTTTCCAAGGTTGTTAAGACGAGTCGATTTTGGCTGAAACAACTGTATACAATTAAAAGACTAATTAAGTTACTTTCATAAAATGTGCTACCTAATGCATCATAAATCTAAATTTATAATAATAAGGATTTGTGCGCTTCACTATGGTGTATTATCCAGCTGCTAAGACATGATTAAATCAAACTTGATGATGTCGGGGATCGAAACAAAATAATAAGTAATAGGGAAAATATGGTTTTAAAGTCACCTTGATGCTTTTCCCCACGTAACTTATGGGCGAAATGTCTGTGTGCTGATACAAGACATGCAGCAGCTTAGTTTTAACCTTCTGAATGGTGCACGCGCATCCCTACCAATTCTCTGTACATTTTCCGTTTCACTCATTTTACCACTAATTGCATATCAGTCTGTTCACCATCTGATACACGTCTAACAGCTTTTGCACAAGGTGGAGTGCCTGCATGGAAAGTTTCATAGGTCTTCGGTAGCTCTCTCTGACAAGAAACGTCAGTTGGCGTATACGCACAATAACCTCTTACAATTGTTATGGTGGCAGATATGTTGCCATCATTTTAAATCTGCATTATTTTTCTGACAGTGAAATGGAATAAATAGAAATGTTTACCTTTTTCTGTCCTAAATGGCTCATGGTGAGAAATAAGTGACATTGGACACTGTCATAGTAGGTCAAATGAATCCAGCACTTGTGGAATTATCTCTTGATCCTACAAACTTGAATGATGACAATGGAAAGAAACCAGAATTTCTCACAAATCCCATGACCTTGTATTTTGTCTCACCAAACAGAGCTCACATTAGCAGCAGACCTGAGCAAAAAGGCATGTGTCCAACTGAAAGAGGACACTTGCTCTCAATCAAAATCTAGTGCACTGGGTACACTGGCCCACTGAGGCATGTTAAGTATGAATTTGCATGTATTTATATTGTATATTTATAATTAGATATTTATTAAGTGCAAAACATGCCAATTGATATGTGTCTGATGGAACAAAACGGATGAAATTAATTCTGATCATTGGTATAGCTGTACACTCATTAAGAGGCCACTTACTGCTCTCCTGCTATCAACGCTGTTTTTCTTTTGACCAATTTAATCTCATGAAGCTCTGCAGAGCGACACGGAGAGGCAGCGATGAACAGCGGCGTGCTTGTTTCCAGCTGACAGCTCAAGCTCTCGGCCAATTGCGGCGCAGCAGAGGCGGAACCCAGCTCTCCTCCAGATTGGCAGAGTATTCCCGTGTCAGTGTGAGAATAATCAATGAGAACTCCTCAGTCTCTTCTCAGCCTCAACTTGCCTTGGATTTAAATCACCTTCACACAGAACAGCACCAGTGGGGGAAAAGGCAAAACGACATTGAATAAATCCAAGAAAAGGAGAGAATAATAATTACAACATAAAAAAAGATAAGAAGACAGGGTACATTTACAATCCTGTGGAAGAGAGGAAAAAATAAAAAGAAAAAAGCAACAAGAGGAACATCAAGAGAAGATTTTGGAAGAATGTATAATTCTGTCTGCTTTTTCGTCTTGTCGTGGCTGTTTGCTCTGCTCGTATTTCCAGGTAATGTAACTGCCTCCCTCACCTTTCATGCCAGTGCTGTTTGCTGCTGCTCAGTGGCTGCTGAAATGCTTGGAGTTTGCTCTCTGTCGGGGGGGGGGGAGACAGGACTGATGCTGCACGTTACAGCTGAAGGCTGAGCTTTTAACATCCTTTTCTGACTGAAAAATTCACACTCACTCAATTCAAACTCACTTTTGCGCGGCTGAGAGCTTTATCGGATTAGAAAACACTCCGACAGATCAATACATGGGTAAAAGAAAAGGGGGAGGTCAACGTAAGGTGCGATTGTGATATTTTCCAGTAGGCATTTTGACATCAAAAAAGGACATGAGATTTGTTTGCCATTAAAGGTGATCCCCCCCCTCTCTGTACACCCCTGAGAAATTCTGGCAAAACTTGCTGGCTGTGCTTTCTAGGCGCAGTTGGGCGAAACTGACAGTGCCAAGGCATAGACATAAGAAGACATGTGGAGATCATAGAGGAACAGCAAAACAAGAGAAAACAAAATGCAGTTTGCAGATGGTGAGCAAGTTAGTCCTGCGATCTTCAGCATGTGAGGGCAGATGGGGTCACTCGGGGCGCTCAGAAAGAGAACCTCGTCTCGGCTGGTATTGAGATAATTAGGCTCATTATGCAAATGATCTCCAGGTGAGAACTGTGGGGGGTCAGTTCAGTGAAAACAGGTTTTTAATAGCTAGGCTGTTGCCAGGGTTGTCAGATGGATTTTTCTTTTGCCCCTGTGTTGATTCCTGGGCTTCTTCCATCAAGGTGTGTGCGGACCGGAGCATAGTTACAGCAGGTGCGCAGGTGCGCAGGAAACACTTCTTAATTGATGATGGTTTGAAACAGAGGTATCGGTAGACAATGACGTAATGGTGCTTTTTCATTCTTTCATGTTTAGATGCACCATGCTGACAGGTAGATGTGTCTCCTTGTTTGTAAGAGGTTTTGGATTGGATATGCAGGTGCACTGGTTTTAGTGACGGAGGTTATCAGGATATTTATCTCGACTGGGGAACGCAGCCGTGTTGATAATGCTATTTTGTGCTGCATTGTTAAAGAGTTAAATTTGGCTCAATTAAAGGGAAGTTCACTGAACTTTAGATCATCTGTGCAAATTGGACAGGGGTCATTCTATTATGCAGGCATACTGTACAGAAAGTTTGTGCATGTCATTTTAGAAAGCATGCCAAAGACAATTCAAACTAAATATTTGAACCAGTCAGAAAATTCTGACTATT
This sequence comes from Anguilla anguilla, assembly GCF_013347855.1. Classification (NCBI taxonomy): domain Eukaryota; kingdom Metazoa; phylum Chordata; class Actinopteri; order Anguilliformes; family Anguillidae; genus Anguilla; species Anguilla anguilla. The sequence continues at coordinate 22,871,172 of NC_049209.1, forward strand.
CTAACAACATGCACACACACACACACACACACACACACATACACACATACACCTAAAGGAAGATAACTCTTATACTAATGAACTGACTTCAGGTCACTTTGAATTCAAGTTGCGACACATTTTCATTATTTATATTTAAGGGGGGGGGGGGGGTGTATTGTAAATATGGTTGACAGTTTTGTTCACCACACATATCCCTTGTTTAGCTTTCAGTTTAAAAAAATCTAAAACTATGATTAACCTAATTAAATATTGTGGCTACTTCAGCTAAAACTTACAGAAAGCCTTTAAGATGTTTTAAGATCAACCCTGTGCTAATCATAAGCTTCCAGTCTATTTCCTTTTTTACAACAATAGTCAAGCCCATGTATCCCCACTAGAGGGAGGTGTAGCAGTTGTACTGTGCCTGTTCAGCTCCTGTTTTCTGATAGTTCCAGTGAGCAAAAGTTTCTCCAAATGACATTCAGAAGCATAAAGCAAATGTGCGACACCAGTCTCTTATGAATTGACAGCCGGTTATGACTGCTTAATAATGTTTTTTCTAAGGGGTGTGACTTCTGCATTTCGTCACAGCCAGGGTATAGATTTGCGGAGTTGTTGTGCCCTGTATTTTTCTGTATTCGCAAGGAAACTGTCAGGAAGATGAAGCACGATGACTTCTCAATCTTTGCAAGGTGTAGTGACTCCAGGTCTCCCAGTCTGTGGCCTGTCATTGATTTGCTGTATTTGGCTGCAAGGTCTTGCCAGGTTAGATATGACTGGTGGAGAATACCGCAAGTAGTTAAAATGCACTGACTTCTACACAGACATTAAAATAAGCAGTGTTCTCCTGAAAAGCAGGGCACAGCAGTTCTTTTATGTATTCCCTAATATCCTTAATCCTTTATTAATCCATTATCAAATCACTTTATCACTGATTCCAAACAACATTTCAAATTAGCCATGACATATCTTTCCTTTCCTATTATTAAGGGACTGAGAAAGTTGTAAGTAACTAAAATGCTCAAATGGGTCAAATATTGTCTTTGGTAAAATATTCCAGTTCAAGATTCTCATTCTACTAATTCAGGTACTAAGACCATCACTTTTAGCAAAATGGATGAGTGTGAAGTTGGTGGCAATGGGAGAACAAGCAGCATATCGCTCGCAGTAGCCAAACCTCTAGATGTCCTCTTGTGTCAAACTGCTGATCTAGAAAAGCCAAGTTTGGGTTGATGGGCCAGTAGGGGGCACTCTACCCTCTGGAGTAAATAGAATGCAGTGCCCTGGCACAGCGACTGAAAATCTCTGGTTTCAATGGTACTGTCATACTAGTGAGAGTATTTTGAGCAGTGAAAATGGCAATTGTGCATTACTTAGGTGAAGGCTGTCTATTGGCTAAGGTTGGGTGGGGTTTCTTGATCCCTTTGACTTTATAGAACTTTGAATTCCTGAGATGAAATACACTATGTAAATACAATAAATGGTGATGATGATGATGATGATGAATATTACTATTACAATTATTTCTGATGTTCAGGAAAAAACTAAATACTGCAGACATCGTGGCCGTCCAGGACCTAGATTGAGTACCACTGCAGTAAAAAGAAAAATGCATCCATATAAAGCAGAGGTGTCAAATCTTATCCAAAAAGGGCCGGTGTAAGTGCAGGTGTTTGTTTTAGCCCAGCATTAAGACACCTGATTCTACTTAAGGTCTTTATTGAAGACCATCACTGCTAGTTAAATGTTATATAACTGATGTCATTTTTAATTTGGGCATTTCCCACAGTTTCAAACAAAACATAACATTTCCCTGTAGGACATTTAAAAATATTGCAGCATGTCTGTGGTAATGAGTCATCAAATGGAATTTAAGATGTGTGTGTCACTTGTAAACATTGCTGTCAATCATCGTCTGTGCTCAATTACTGGCAATTACTTTATTAATTTAGATTACTGAGGTGCTGCAACCAGGATAATTATTTGAGAAGGGTCTTGACAAAGAGGCTGTCGCAACCTCTAGCTGGCGGAGGACTGAAGTGCCTTGTGAGTAAACGAGGGGCGACAAACTGGTGGCCCTAATCATAAGGTCTTTAAGAAGCAACCACATTCTCTTTCTCCAGACACTGGCATGCTGTATCAAGAGCATGGCCCTGGAATGGGTTCACACTAAACATGAAGGTTGAATGCATTTAGTTTCGGTCTTGGTTGAAATCTTGCCCAGGGGAAGTCTTATCAAGGAAAGCTCTTATCTGGGATACTGTTTTATCTCACTGATCTGAGACAGGCCTTTTTCTTCATTGGAATTACAGAAGAACTTGCAAGTGAAGTTAATACAAGTATCAACGTATTAATCTCATCCCCAGTCACCCAGGCTATCCCAACTCATTGAGGAAAATCTGTACCAGTTTTACTGAAAGTTATATGAAGTTGCTGTTTTTCTTAACGTAACAGCTTTATATTTAATGTTTCTTAAAAATGCATAATCCACGGAGCTCTGGTAGGTCGATGAAGATAACTGGTACGGCTAATTTACACTGAATGCAAGACAAAGCCACATCAGTCAGTGACACATGCCCAAAGTATTGGCACTGGATGAAGTCGTCCACACAAGAATTGAATGTGACAAACCCGTGTGGATCTGTGATCTGCTGCACCATATGTAGCTTTGCAGTAGTGCTGAGGGATTAGCATTTTTTGAGTTTGGTTTCGATTCGGTTTTAGAAAATAATCAAAGTTTTTTATTTCAGTTTTGAAATAGACTTTCAACATATTTTCAAAGCCTCCAATGTTGTGACTGCATATTACAGAAAATCACTTGCATAAATTATCACTTTGGTCTTTAAAAATATCTTTTTATATATCTATTTCAGGTGTGTATATTTAATTTTTTTAATTGTTGACTTTATTATTGATCTTACTCATCATACACCAGTGGTAACCAACCCTGTTCCTGGAGATCTACCATCCTGTAAGTTTTCGCTCCAAACCTAACAAACCACATCTCATTCAACACCTAGAGATCGTGTTGAGCAGCTAAATTAGGGTTTAAATGAAAACCTACAGGATGGTAGATCTCCAGGAACAGGGTTGGTTACTGTACAACTGTCATACACTATTGGCTCTGGAAGAGATTTTCTCTTTGGCAGGCAGCCAGCCAGCCAGCCAGCCATCGCCATCAAATATTACCAGCCTACAGGTTTCAGTGCTCCTCATGAGCCACGTTAGCAAGTTAACTTGTAACGTTGACAAAATCATTAGACCAATTTCGAGGCAGACTTGACATTCTGCTAGATAAAAACTACCAATTTATTAGAAGTGTTGTTATGAAATGTGTTGTTGGGTACAGTCGCACACACGACCATAGCCAGCTATGAGATCACATAGGTTCGGACCTCGGTAATTATTTCATATTCAAAAATAAAATTGGATCTATACAACTGTATACATAATCAAGAGTTAAAAACGTCTCCTTTGAGTGTCTGCCTGCCAGCTGTGTCTGTGTGTGTGTGTGTGTGTGTGAAAGTGGTAAGTGTCGTGAATGTGCTGGCACAGCCCCTCCCACTCCATACTCCCTATCCTCTGCACGTGAAACTGACAGCTATCAAGCAGAAGTGGCAGTATAGTTATATAGTTTTGAATCCAAAAAAAATGTTGTTGAACCTCACTAATTTCCAAACCCTGGCTCTTTGGTCCAGCTCCAATATCCTTCCTGTCGTGTGAGTAGATAGTAACTACTGGGCAGATCTGTCGGCGCAATGGATTATGGTCATTGTTGTTATTCTGCCCAAATGATATAGCCTAGAAGTGAAGAGCCACCACATTTTGTGAGCAGGAAATATTGAAAGTTGCATAAAAACTGTTGCTCGCAGTTTGATTTCTCTGATGTATTCAATTTCAGTGTTTACCAGGGCTTTTGGTCAACGAAATAATGCGCACAGATCTAAAACAGCAGATTTTGATTGCTGATGAAAATGCACCCTTTTGTGAATTACCTTTTCAACTGGCCATTATTTCACTTGCTGTTCAAAGCTTGGGATGGTGCTGTGGAGATAAAATCTTTATCCTTATTATAATTAATCTGTTTTTTTTCTCTCTGATCACTGAAATGATTTGACATTTGAACACAGCAATGCTACGGTGCAAGGAAGGGAATTTCCAGGGGAAATAATATTTGTCCCATTGATGTGTTCTGTCTCAGTGATTTAAAGTGCACAAGCTACTGCAAGCACTGTCACATGAGTGTATTTTATGGAGTGCATGTAATATATGAAAGACAGACCAATTTATTTAGCATAGAATAGTGTTTATAGACAGTGACCTATATTCCAAAGCAATAATAAGTTTGGCAGTATTGGTCAGTATTTTAACACATGAATAAAAACACTTGATAGATGTTGTGGAGCAGTTTGGTAATTCTCAAAGAACATGAGTGCTAAAACCTGGGAGAAGGAAGGGTATTACCGTACAGGATAAATTTCAGAAGAACTGAACTGAGAAAGGGAAGAGAAATACTAAGAGCTAGATAATCCAGAAAACTGTTCAATAGGAGCTTTCTAAAATGCGTTGTATTTGAACTGCAATCTCTATGGAGCATCTTGTAATTTTTGTCATAATATATCACTATAATCAGCAATATCAATTACAAAATTGATAATTCTTTCAGAATTTATATACACAAATGACTGTGACTGAACTGAAATTCTACTTAAACAAATGCAAACAAAACAAAAACATAAAGCTGCTCATCTAGCACTTTCATGTCGCACTTGTATATTTAATCACTTCACTAACTTATTAGCCCATGCTTACTGTGTGAACTAGACTTGCTGGTCATGGCTGTGGATAACTGATACTTTATGAGAATTGTACCTTATCTGACCCGTGTTCTGTAGTTGTTCCAACGACCTTCGGTATTCACTTATTATATGTAGCATTGGATGAAAGGATCTGCCAAATGAAATGTAATGTAATTTGTAAAATCCACTTAAAAAAGGGTACAGGAGAGATGAAGCAAATGGGCTGGAGTTGATAAAGCATGTTTTTGCCGCTCACAAGCTGAAGCCACTACGCATGCAGTATAGATGTGGCTATAGTGTGTCACAGCTCACATTTGTTGGCCATTAGTTGTTACTAAGCAACACAACCTTAAACCATAGGCCATTCAGAAACAAACAATAAAAACTAACAGGTGATTTGGGGTGTGAAAACAAAAGTTCACGGGAAGTCAAAACACCTTTCGAAAATTCCTGCTATTTATAGGAATGGCATTTATAAACATTGGTCATGATGCTGATCTCTCACCTTTTATTATGTTTTGACTGATTTATTGGATCTGATTCATCCATTCTCTATGGGATATATTGCACTGCCACTATCTGAATACTGTTTACCTTACTTTGTCTAACACAAATTATCTGCTGCAATCAAGAAGGGATCTGCATGCATACAATATTACTTTACAGACAGTTCCTCCACTTTACTTTCTGTTTGTAATCGGACAGAAATAAATGTCATAATGTAGTAAACCCCATACAAATTTACACCTTATCCTCACCAATGGCATTCCCTCCAAGTAATTTATTATCTTTGACTGCTTTAGACAGCTGAAACATAATTTGCTCCCACAGCTATTTTTGTGGCATAATGAGCCTTGAAGTACAGTGGAGAGGGATTGAAATATCTAACAACATCATGGAGAAAAGCAATTTAATGATGTACAGGTTTAAGAAAAGTGTAAAACAAAAAGCCATATATATACCGTAGCTATTAATAGTATTTCTGATTGAAGTAGTATGGCTACTTGAATAGTTGAATTTTGTAGAACATTAGCTTAAGTTTAGCAGAAAAGTTAGACTTCAATTTTCTTGAACTTAAATTGAATTTTAAAAATGCACTTTTTTATTATAGTGCAGAATGTATAACTTTCACCAGTTGCTACAGACACACAAATATCAACACTGTACAATTAAAATGTCCTACAAAACAACATTTTTTAATTAGAATTCAGTGGTCCAGGAATGGCTGTGGCCCATAAGGACTGCATAGTGTGTTTATGCCAGCAGCCGGCTCAGATAAATATACTTAGTTACTGTACACAAATTCCTTACGCAACAGGCTCCAAAATCTTCAATAGCCACATGTTTAATATTAATAATATTCGTTTTTTTTTTTCTCTTAATTTGTGGACTGAAAAAACAAAATGTGTAATATAGGCTGTTTGACAGCATATACTGAAATATATTGACAAATATGACTGACAAATATTTTCTAAAAAATAATGTTTGTTATGTTTTTTTTATGTTGTGTGCATTCACTCTTTTGTTTATGGGAAAGATGCCATTTCTTATGGCTACACAGCACCCACAATGTTTGCTGATTCACAAGAAACAGTAATGGGTAGAACTGTGTTTGGAAAAAAGATAATAAGATAAAGCTAAGGGCAATATCAGTCCACAAACAAATAACTAATGACTACTTAAATAATATTTAATATTTATTACCTTGCAAATGCGGTGTTTGTAATTAGTTAACTGACATTCATTTCTTTTAAGTTAAAAGCAAGATTCCACTAATTTGTAATTATTAATAGGCTACTTGATATATATTTGGCAAAATACACAAAACACATTTTCAGTCTTACATCAGTGCCATCTGCTTACTTGTCACAGCCTTTAGGAGCAAAGTCCTTTAAGTTCTCGTCAGAGATCACAGCTTGGGAGGTTGTGATCAGTCTAATTGAGTGTCAGGCTTTTCACAGGTCAAAACTGCGCCGTAAGTCACACTTGTTGTAATTCCACGTGTCCATAAAAAGCTCGCTGGGATGGGTGGGGATCCAATGACATTTTCTGATATAATGGAGGACATTCGTCCCATCTCCGGCCTTAATCACCATCATTGGGCTCATCCAGAACTCCCCACGCCAGTGTCCACGTCCCACCGAGGAGAAGGCTTCGTGATGGCTCTGTTCTGGAAGGGCTCCCGAATGGCTGTGCGACAGATGGGCTCGGGGAAATTCAAGCCACACAGTCCTTGTAAAATTTGTACAGTGAGGCTCCTGTGAGGCCATTCCATCCGGCCAATGTCATCGCATTTCTTAGGCCGGAATTTAATGGAACCGTTAGTCAAAATGACAGGCAAATGGCTGACTCGCGCATACATGCTGCTTCCCTTACGGTCTGCGAGGATCGGCTGGATTATAAACAATAATCATGGTTAAGTGAATTCGCTACAGTGAAGGCTATACCTTTTTTTGTTCATTTAAATGTTAATACTTATGTACAAGAGAGTGCAGTTTGACTAGTATTGCACTGGGACCATGATTGTAAATACCTTCCATTACAATGCAGTTATAGCTCCTATAATTGTAGTGTAATGGAACATATTTGCAATTATAGTCCTTCTAAAAAACTGCCAAATTGTATTGAAGTCCTGTTCATATTTATTGTTTATCTTGTTTTCCTGAACCTTAATTACATACATTAAGGTGACTTACACAAGGTAATTATACTGTAGTTACATTTAGGTACTATGTACTGTAGCTACAAGTGGGTGATCCGCTATTGCTATGCATATTGTTCCAAATTTGTTATTGACGGGTAAGAGTTAGAATTAGAAGCCACTGAATAAAAAGATATGCATGCAGTGTAGTTAAACCTTTGTTACAAAGCAGTTACACTTGTTATAATCGAGCAAAATGTCAACTTCATATAAAATGCTACCATGTTTAGTACATTTGCCTATTCTCTAAATTATGTCAAGCCATCAGACGTTTTATTTTAAAGCCATAGGTTAATTGCAACTTGTGGCTTTAACAGACAACATGAAATAAAAACAGACCCCAGCCTCCTCCACAGGTCCAGCTGCAATTTGTCAGAAGTAGTTTTTCGCTTTTACTCACAATTTTTTTAAAGGTATGCGCTCCAGCTGCTGAATGCGTGACATTACGCAAGCATCGAAGTAAGTCTCATGGGTCTGATGCACTTTGGCCATAGGGTTCAGTAACCACTTTAATGTGGGAATTTGCCTTTGTTCTTGTTGTTGCCGTTAGGGACCTTAAGCACTCACGGTGACGGCTGCGGGTACGGCTACGGTGTCCGGAAATAAATCTGTGCTCTTTTGCGCATGCGTGAATTTGACCTGCTCCTGTCTATCACTGCAGCCAGCTGATGTAGGCTACTACGGGGAAACAGTTCTGTCATGTAGTAGATCAGCAAAAGGGCGTTGATTTATTTCCAAGCACCATAGCCGTACCCGCAGCCGTTGACACTTAAAGCCCCCTTTGTCATTGTTGCTACTGCTGCTTATATAACATTTTCCTTTTAAAGTTGAGACATGAAAAAAACAAGTAGCCTAATTGCAGAAGAAACACTGACAGAGTTTTGTCTGAGACAGCTGTGGTGTATCAGCTTGTTTGCGCGCAGTCAGGACAGGGTTATAACATTAAAGCATGCCATCGTCCTCTTTATTTAGCATTAGCCCAGCTGTGAGAGAAGAGCAGCTATAACAGACACTTAAATTAATTGCATGGTTGAGCTGCTCCGAAATGTGCCCCTGCCTGCTCTCAGCAACTGTGGTGATGTTCCAGCCAGGCTGGTTATGTCAAGCATCATGAAGGCATGGTAAAATGAATGCCTGCATTGTCTCAACACTCAAAGAAATTCAATAATCTAGGGTTCAAATCTGTTTAAGCAACTGAATTACATGTCTAACAGGGGCATATAATATTTAAGCATAGCTCTGATCTGTCTTTTGCAACACCCAAGCTCTGTCTGTGTAGAGGCTTTGCTAATTTAATATATCAGAAGGTCACTTTTAGTTCAGAATAAATCTCATATTCCAGCATATTTTTTTGGGCATCTTTCTATAATTTTTGGCAATGTTTGGGTCTAAAACCCATTGTCAAAACATGTTAGGGCAACAATATACATTTTTTAACATGCAACATGTCTTTCAACAGAGATGGTGATGATGCCAAATGCAAAGCAATTAAAATGCATTCAGGAATGGGATTTTTTATGCGCTGCTTCATGATTTGAAATGTACTTTTAGATGGCACTTTTTTGTTGCCAAAGTTCAATGCATCAAGCAATTCATTTCTTTTCAGTTTTGTATTTGTGTGGAGTCTTTTATTGATAACTGAGTACTGTCAGCACATAGCATTATCTTCCCTCTACTAGCATATGTGATACATCTCTGTTTATGTCTCAAACAGGTTAACAAAAGATAGAGCCAAGCAAATCTTTGATGGTCTCATTACAGGATTGTGGAGAATTTTATGGTGTGATTTATTTATTCAGTTATTTAATTAAACGTATTAAGCCTATGACACCCAAGTGCATGCCAATATAACAGATTGATCTGATTTCACATGATAGTATAGGCATATTTACAATAGGTTTAACTGAAGTATACCTAATACATTGTAGCTTTCGAGTCCCAACAATGGAGAGATAAAAATGGCTAAATCTAAGATTATGCTAAGTTTTGAATGGAAACTACATTTTAAAAGATGTGCCTGTTCCTGGCTATATTTCAGTAAGATGTTTGTTTGTTGCTTAACTAGAAAACAGATTAGAGGCAAAAGGCAAAGGGATTATTAATCTGGTTTTTATGGTGTTCCCTGTTTTGAAAGACAATTTCTGTAGGGGTTTGGAGGAACAGAGTGTTTCATTCGGCCTGTGTGTTCTGTCAATGGTTTTCTGAGGCGTGTATTTCTGGGAAATGTTTAAATGTTTTAACTTAAAAAGTCCATCAGAGAGAGAAACTCAATAAAGACCCAAGGCCTATACGGCGGGGTCCAGAATATTACATTGTTGCAGCCCACACACAAAAATAAGAAATTAAATTGAAAGCCTGTTATGTGTGGCCCCTGCAGTGAAAACAACTTCTTTAAAACAGAAAAAAGAAAATAAATTTCAGGCAGACATTACTACCCCATTGTGGTAGTAATGTCTGCTGCCTGCCTTCACTTACATTAGCGGGCACTGAAAAAGCAGTAAACCTCTTGAATGAGTGTAGTAATCCCTCCCGCGAAGATTAGTTAAAGATGTGCCACAGGACCTTGAATGACCAGAAGTCATGCCAGTTCATGTGAATTTATTCGTTGTAGTTTCTCTTTCAGCTCTGCATTTTTCGAAGTTTGGATAGTAGGCAAGTGGAGAAAGTCTAGGAGCAGGACTATTCAAGCAAGTTTCTTCTTTATAAACTCAGCACTTTATTGATGAATTAAAGCAATTGATTATACCATTAACTCACCTCACCTAGTTCCTGGTTTCTAGGGTCTGCAAGTTGGTGATTATTGGGTGAAAATAAAAACCAATATGCCCTGCAGAATTCAAGGATGTGATTGGTATCTGCAGTTTGATGAAAGCACCTATGAGAAGGTGATTACTGAGAAACGCTGAGGTCTTCACAAAGTGTTGTCTTCAGAAACTGCTCTACAGGAAGTGAAAACTGAATGTGATATGGATATATGCTTGCTAGATGTGCAACAACTTGTGAAAGCTACTGTGCTAAAAAAATTTATTTTCATTACTTGATTGCATTTGTGGAGCACTGTTGTTCAGCCCAGGCAATGCCGACCTGATTGTGGTGGTCTGCCATGTTCTTCACCATAGTGCTGGAACTAGGGGGCAAAGAATTTGTAGGTGGAAATGACAAAGCTGGTGGAAACAGTTGAGTCAATAAGCAATGACATAAGTCTGTTTCTACTTTCACATGAAAGGACTTCAATTCACTGTCCTCATAAGCTGCATGAGCCAAAATGATGTCATTTGTTAATTTCTTCACATAATATTTTGAATAAAAGCCATTCCATGTTTGCTATACCTTTCATTTTTGCTGGCCTGTATTTCATGTGTTACATCGAATCACAATACAAAAAAACATTGTTTTGTCCATTCTGTTTATTTATTTGCTTTTTTCTTGTAGATTGAGAATACTCAGGCATGACAAATATTTGCTATTTATTAGTCTGTGTTGTTTCTGAAATGGCAATGGACCTGTTGGTTGGTTTCATATTTGACTGCTTTACCAAAAAAGTTACTAGTTAATCTGCTGCAATGGTGGTTACATCTGCATTGCGAGAACTGATATGCACAGGGAAATGTACTCAGTCAAAGTGAACGCTGACAAATAACACCTCAAAAAATAGTTGTGTAAAGACACATGTCAATTGTTCCGCAAACACACAGTAAAATGCCAGACCATAACAATCTCCATCTTTAATTAATGAATTTGTTCATTCATGCAATCATTTGGCACCCAGCATGGTGCTGAGCGTATCCAATTCCCGTGCCAATCGCCTGCAACCGCAGCCATGTACATGCACGACCTCCCGCTGAATTGGAAGTGTGCAGGCATCCACAATTCCACAACACATGGTGTTGCCAGCTGCTTCTTTTCACCCCATGAACTACAGCTAAGCTTGCACAGAGCGAAGTCAGAGCATGATCTTCATATGCCACTTTATAATGCAGCCCACTGGCACCTGATGGACCAGTGGGGGTTGCTAGATAGCAAAGAACGCAGATCCCTTACAGACAATCTTCATACCCTGGGTGACACAGTCAGCAGTTGCGTGTTTCACTATGGAGCTACATACGCGGCCACAGTCGGCACGGTCCAGATTTTATCCGAGGCCGAGAGGCCCATCCATGCACCACAGTGTAGTGCCTTAGCCGAACAAGCCATCCAGCAGCCCAACCATCTCCTTCTTTAATAAGACACTGGCCCTTTTTAAAGGTGAAACACAGTAGTCTGATATCACTTTGGACACGCCTGTGGTAAGGCATGCAGAGAAGGAGTGCATTGGTTGGTAAGCAGCCATCCACACACACTAGGAAGCATGCTTCACGCCACAGACCTGCAGCGCAGTAGAGACCGAATTAGATCAGTTAGCCCTTTCACTGGGACAGGAATCACTGGAGCACCTGCCATAAACACCATGACACCATGTAACATGGATACAAGGCACCTAGTGCACTGCCATAATTGCTTTTCAGCAGCTGTTGATAGCCTGTTAATATCTGTCTAACACAACTGAACACAATCCAGGCAGCATCATGTCTTTCTTCGTGGGGTGAGGGAAGGGGACGGATGGTTGGGCTAACACTAGAAAGGCCTCGTTTATTTATATATTTTTTAACCTTAAACCACGAAGGCTGATCCAGCATTAGGCCTACAGCATCGATTTCAGTACCCACAGCCATCTAATTTCATAAAGATTATGACACCACACATTTCAATATTATTTTTAAGAAATAAAGGACACAACTGTATCCATTTCGACATTTTTATTTCCAAATCATAGCGGTTTTGTTAAAGGCTAAGGGAAAACGTATTACCGGGGCACTGAGAAATGCGCTTCATACCGATTACTGCAACCATTATCTTTTGTCTCATCCTGCTAGCTATTAGGCCACAATACCAACCGACGTCAGTAGATGGCAGTAGCCGTAAATCAATGTGAGATTCGCAGGAACAGGAAGGCTTCCTTAAAGCCGGGCACCCACCGCACGCGTATCGACCGCGAGCGCACTACGCGCGTAACTGAAGCGTAGTTGAAGTACTGTTATTACAACGGCAGCGGGCGACGTCGTCTCCACCAGATGCGAACGCGTCGCGTATTGGCTGCGAAGCTCGCGCGACACAAGCGAACTGAAGCGTAGTTTTTCGCTTCTGTTCTATTTTTTCGGCTTGTCGCGCGTCACGGTGGCCTGTTTATACACATAAATATGCTCTAAAATGCTAGGTATACATGCTCTGATTTATATTTCATCCTTATATTACTGGGGGTGTGTCCCTAGTTACCACCCAGATATTTTATAAGCAGCTAAAAAAATACAAGCCTTTTCGTTTTGTAAAAATAAATAAATAAATAAATAACTGGAACCTGGGGAAAAGGCAAACTTAGTTTCGCTGTCTTATTTTGCGGAGGGGGTGGGGTAAATTTGAAAATACACCACAGAAAGCCATAGCCTATTGAATGACGTAGAAGTGAATGCACCGAGCAGCGGTTTGTTAGCTAGAGTGTTGGAAGGTAGTTTTTAACCAACCATTGCTCAGCCTATTTGACTTCTCCGATGTCTTCGTTCGCCGTGCTTTAAAAAAGGGCTTGTTAATAAAAATCAGATAATCCACAGAGCTTTAAAAAAATCAGATTATTTAGTGGTCTTGCCGATGAAAATGCACCTATTTTATAAATGAAGTTGTAAGCAAGCCTTTATTGCGCTTGTAGCCTACTTCAAAGCTTCCGGTGTTCATGGCGTTGTGGTGTTCATATCCCTTCAAAATTAAACTGTTACTGTCTTTTTTATGATTAGCTGATTTTACTAAATGTGATCCTATAAATGTTTTGACGTGAATGACAAGACAACACGGGAATTCCCAATGGTTGATTACGGATTATTTATTATTATTATGATCATTACATATTCTTCATGAAATTGGCACGCTTATTAACCAAGCAAATAAATTAATACAGTTTGAGATTGATTGTTATGCAGGCTACGTTGCGATTTAAGTTTATGGTAATTCTTGAAAGTGTTTACTTTCTCACGTAGGCTATTTACGAGTTAACGAAATATTACCAAATTAACAAACTGAAAAAGGTCTCTCACCAAAGTATTCACTTAACCCATAATCAACAGTCGTGAACAAACGTGAAATACACGATGTAAGTCCACTGCAGACTGCGAGAGCTACTAGGAATATGTAGCTTTTACGCAAGCCTTTGCGCGACACAAACGGAACCAGTGGAGACACCCTACGCGCCGCGTCGTGCTGCTTCGCCGTGCTGCTTACGCGACGCTTACGCGACGCGTGCGGTGGGTGCCCGGCGTTAGTAGCAAGGTTTGCTAGAAAGCAGTAACAAGCCAGCTAGTTGAGAGATAATGTCTGCTACCGTCAGCTAAAAAAAACGTTTGTTTGACTTGCAGGTAAGACCTTATGAAGCACTAATTTCCAGTAGTTTTGAGTGCTGTTATATGTGTACACATTCCTGTTGACTTTTGTTTTTACATGCTTATAGACTATATGAAAATGTTGTAAAATAATGTTAGCTAAACCAGTTTGTAACATATCTCGCTTGTGTGTTAGCCTTAGGCAATTTGTTGTTCACGTAGGCAGTCAAGCTACACCGGCGCCTAAAAACGTGTGTTTTGCTTGCAGTGAAAACGAACTGCTTTCATTAAAACGTGTGGCACCGACTTGCGTCGTCAGTCTGGGAGTGCAACAGATAGCCCGCTGGAGCAGAGAGAAACCTATTCACGCATGGGTACCACCAGCACCTGTTGCTTATTGTCTGGCGGTGGTTTTTGTTAAGAAAATGGCACAAACTGCCTGTATTTCTTTAATGAGTCGGTTTTTTGGAATTCTAAAAACGCAGTTATTTTAAGCCCAAATATTTAGGAAAAATCTTGGAAGGAGGAGTATTTTGCATTTGCGGTGTTTGAGTAATTTTAATTTTAAAGTTCAAAGGCTCAATGGCATAGGCTCCGGCTTTCTAGTGTTAAGGGGTTTTGGTTTTTGTTCTAAGGGCAACTTGCATGGCATACTCTGTTAATTTCTCTAACAATCGTAGTGTATTGTCTTATAGCACATTTTTATCAGTAACCAGCACAGTCAAACAACAAGCAAATAACTTTACGAAGTGTATACAAAAACAAAAAGAAACTCTTTCCACTGTAAATGACTTGTTTTGGCTTCAGGGCAATATGAGTTTAAATATAAATGATTAGCCTTTCCTTCTCTCATTCCTGTAATGACTTTGATTTAGCTCTAATTTGCCACGTCCATATTGTAGTGAAATGCAGCGGCAGGAAAAGCCATCCGAGTAGTGTTGGGATTTTCACACACCACTCTCCCAACAGCTTTAAACAAAGGCAATCCAGTGTTTCTAATTAACCTTGCATGCCATTCTGTTTTATGATTCATTTTATGATTGCATTAAATGATTTAAAGTGAGACAATAAAGCAACAACAAAGCACAAATAGCCTAGAAGCATGTATACATATTTCATAAAACAATTAAACCTCTCACTAAAGCTCTTATTTCTTGTTTCCTACACATTCTATTACATTGTTTGACTATCTATTGCTAATTACTGTTGCATCTCAATTACTTTTAATTACCGTTTTAAATTGCTAATCAATGTGAAAACTGCCAAAAGGTATTAAAAGTATAAACATAATTTTGTCTTGCTTGCCTTGCAGACATTACAATTTAAAATGTGCAAAGCACTTAGCCTAAATCTTTCTGATTTATTTCAGTAATTTTCTGGTTAAAACTACTGTTCCAGAACATCCCATCCTTGATCTTTTTATTTGTGCATACATTAGGTATGATCATATTGATTTATATTACTTTTGCAAAGACTTTCTTTTTCTGGCAGGGTTATCACAAGTAGGCTAAAGATTGAAAGTACAACGATGGTTGCATTCTCCCAACTGGCACTCAAGTTTTGTACTAGCCTGCCTGCACGCAACAACCGTTGTAGTTTCAATTTAGCAACTTGTTCGCAAATAACTTTTTTAAAGCACATAACGGCTTCAGAATTTATGGTTGAGATATTAAAGGATGTAATTTGTCGTAGTATAAAATGTGAAAGTCTCTTAAGCTTATCTTAACCACAGACCTTACTTAGAGCAGAAATCTAAATCCCTAATCCTAACATGAGAAAGGTACGCAGAACTTTCTTGTCATTTGTTCTCTCTCTTTCTCACACACACACACAACCAGATGTATTAATTATTCTCTTCAGGGGCTTAATTTACCAAGTGGTTTTTTGAAAATAAATAAATAAATAAATAAATAAAACTTGACTAAGTCGTTATTTAGAAAATCCCACTTTGACATGGATATGATCGTATCTCTCCATAAAGTTTACACTAGACGTTAGATAGTTAATTACCTGCTGGTTCTGTGGAGGTGCTGCACGTTAGATGGTTGCAGGTGAATCCCAAAAGTGGGCTGCGTTTGCGCTCTAGGAACAATATTTAATTGATTTTAGGCACGCAGAGTGCATGGATCATGATTAATCCCAGGCGTGTTTTATTTAAGGCATGATGTCTTAGAAATGGTGTGTTATGTGAGAGGACTCCAGATCCAGATCTGTCACCCGGCTCCTCTGCACTATGCTGAACTATACCATTTGGTCTTCCATTATTCCTGTTAACTGTCACCTCAAATGTAACCTGATTAACCCATTTTTTTTGCTGTGATGGATTGCTTGTAGCATTTATGCTACATTTCATTCTACTGCTACTTTACACCTGGCTGGCCAGTGGAGAGTGGGCTCCCCCTCTATAGCCACGTTCCTCTTGAGATTTATTCCCGTTAGGTATTTTTTTCTTGCCAGCATTTGAGTGTTTTCTTCTCACTGGGAGGTTTTTACCTCATGTACTTGTTCTTTTGGGGTTCAGGCCTGGTGATTGCTCTGCTTGCTCTTTTTGCTCTGTCTCTTGCCTTGCTACACTGTAAAGCGTCTTTGTGACAGTTGTCTAAAAAGTGCTATGGAAATTAAATTGAATTGAATTTAATCAGGGCTTCACTCGCGGTTCAGATTGAAGTCCATTTGAGATGGCCAATATAACAGGTGCGTAATATGGAGATATAGCCAATATCACAGGTGGATAATATGGAGATACACCTCTTTAAATCAACGTAAGCAACCATTTTAAGTCTCTTATTTTTATAAATCAAGCTTAAGCACAACTTGAGAAATCACATTAAGATTGTTTAAGAATATTTTAGTTTGCTACATTGCAACGTTGCAACAAGGTAGCATTGCATTCGAGAGATTTTTTGCGAGGTCTGTACCAGTCGGTAGCGTTTAGCGTTTTTTCTAATTGTCAGCTGACATTAGATTGTGTTAATTACATTAGCTACCTAGCTAGCTGGCTAACGCAACGTTACCTAATATGAGAGATGGCTACTGTGCGCAACTTTGTCTAAACAAAGTTGAAATCTACATCACCAAATAATGTGACCTCTCATGTTAACTTTTTAGGACCCCCACCCATTTCTCTGTTATTGTAACGCTAGCAGACACCGGAAAAAACAGTACGCCGCTGACACACAAGTGAGTTGAAGAGCGAGCCTGTTCCGTTAGCCCCGTTTACCCTCTCTGGCGGACCAACCACTGATGGGTGATGGAAAACGCATCACTAACTATGCGCCGCTTGTGATTTTTTTCCCGGGAATGTCGCCAAAGACACCCAGTTCTTTAATCATAAATAATAATAATAATATAAATTTATATATTAGGCTCAATCACCATTGTGTTACCTAATTCGGTGATAGATAGTGACTTAACAGACATTTATTTTAATGAAAATCTTCGAGATTATTACTTTAAAGTCTTGATGATTTTTAGTTTTGTGGTGATATGTCTGATAGGCTATATAAAGTAATTGACAGCCATTTCACATTCCCAGTTCTAGAGAACTTCTAAATACAGTGACTTACCCAGTATAGGTGCTCAGCGACCTGCATTTGAAGAAATTTAGGCACTGGGATAATTCATGTAAATTCTTCAGATGACAGCCTCCTGTAATTGTATTACAAGCCAGTCAGGTTTGGCCATGAGAACGATGACTTCACTATGAACCTAATCACCAATGTATCTATTGTTTGTCACTGAAAAGGAAGCATATAATTTTACGCATATCCCCATAGTGGTCCCATGTAAGACAACGGAGAATAGTAAATGGGTAAATGCTGTTTTGCTAATATAAAGCCTCCCTCACAAAACCGGTCCAATTAACTGTATGGTGCACTGAGGTAAAGATATGAATGTGAGAGTTGTGTTTAATTAGCCTTTCCTTTACAAGGGCATATTTAACAATGTGGACTTTGACTGTTCAAATGCAAAAAAGACCTCAAAAGCCACATACAGATTTACCCTTTTTTACTTGGTATTTTTCTTTTAGTATTGAAAGGTTAGAACGGCACACAGCAAGATTGGTAGGGTTCATTTCTGTCTAATGAAGAAAACTGATGCTTTTGAAGTGTACATGTGGCTTCATAAATTTCAGTGTTAAAGAAACTCTATCACACATTACAAAATGGAGAATGCTGGTTTCACCACTGATGGGGTATTTGGTTTATTTTAACACCGTCTGAAAATCTGAATGTTAACGCCTTTCAACTGCCGAATTACTGCTACCAGACATGTCATCTCTGTTAGTATTTGTTAAACTACACTGTAGTACAAATATAAACATTTTCAGAGAAGAATGTTAACATTTAGCAAGTATAACTGCAACAGCTACTTGTCAGGTTTGTAGCCCTTAGAATCTGTTCAAGAGGCAGTACTCTTGGCACTTAATGAAATAACTCTCAAAAGGGAATGAAGGTTAATGCAGCTTATCTCTTTGCATCTGCACACTGCACTGGTGCTACACTGGTTGTAAATCAATGGTGGTCCATGTGCGAGTATATTAAATGTAATTATAGATTCTCATAACTCTCGCAATCTCGATATATAACCGTATACCATGGCTATGACAGCTCATGCTTCTTTACAGTTCTATTTCAATTATCGCTTCGCGGCTAAGCAGTCATTAAAGTCAAGATAAAAAAACTGTTACATCTAACGATCATCATCAGTCTCAGAATTGAAACATTTGAACTATCTGATGGGGGTCTTGAGGAGTGAGAGATTATGTTCGTAAGTGGGCACAAGTGCAAGAGCTCTCTCCAGAGCAGTGGGCGACTGAAAACCCTGGGACTGGAGAAGGTGGAGCTGCATCGTTGCCACATGGAGCAATGTGCCTCCTCCACCTAATAAAATGAGTAGACCTACACAACGTGATCCCACTGATGTTGGACAGTTTTTCAGTGGTTGCACAATTAATGGTAACTTACTAATAAACATCAATAGGGAATAAACTGTTGTTAGCTCACTAACGCTAGCTTGCTAGCTAGCTAGTTTGGCACTATCTAGAATCTCTATCTACGGCTGTGTTTTGGCAGAACAAAATAGTGTTTACTAATGTTGCATAGAAACTGCCTGGCACTATGTGTGGGCAGCTGGGAACAGCTGCCCACCCATAGCAGCAGCAGCGCACTCCAGGCCGTGATATATTGTGATTTCTTCACAGCTAAGGGAATTGAACAACACCCCTTAGCTGTGATATGATCAATATACCACTGCCTGTCTTGAGTTATTGCTTAAACATATGTCAGAACTGGCCGCAACATGGCTTGAGGAATTATCACTACCTCAAAAAGGGGCTTAGTTTGCCAGTCATAATTGTGAAAAAGTACAAATGGCAAACGGGTAGGAATCCAAAGCACTCTTTTAATGGTGAAGTTAAAAGCCTTTATTGAAATGTGGTGAATGTAACATTGTCCTTGTAACATTGAACACAACTGAAATAAATATAAGAATTCAATGCAGTTTTGCGAGCCAAGATGGGCATTGTTTTTCTATGTTAAGAGTGATCCCTTCAAAGCTTCCTGAAAAGATGGAGGTCTCGCATTTTAAATGCAAATAATGTCTCCATGAAGTGCTGTTTAACTTTAACCTGAGGGTATGTGGTTGTTTTAATTGGTCCAATTACCCTTTTTCAATATTTATGAGCGATGAGAGAGCTTCCCTTCGAGGAGCCTGGACCATGGTGAATGGAGCTCGTAATGACGCAGAGTGTATGCAGAAATTGGGTTGTGCTGGAGGAGTGTGAAATTGAGAGGCTCTTATAGATCTCCACTATGTGGACATTCAGCTTTACTGTATCCCATGGGTTTCAAGCCCTTATCACCTCCTTCCCTGCAGGCACCACTTTCTCTGCAGCCACAGGGAAGATGACCTCTTCACAGTTTTAAATTGTTGTACTTTTAAAATGTGTTTATTTCAGTAGTTTCAAAAAGGGTAGCGTCACAATCTAATGTCTAATAGCGAACAGTTGTGTGCTGTGTGTGTCTGTGTGTGTCTGTGTGTGTCTGGATGTGAGCGTTATATTTGCATCCACTTAAATTCCCCGGCCATTTGTTTCTGCCTGCAAAACAAAGAAATGAAGTTTTGTTTTCAAGATTATAATTTATCAGCAGGTAGTGCTAGCCATAATCTTTGTGGTGTGTTTCAGAGACATTCAGTAAGTCGGTAATTTTCCTAGTGCGCCATCACATTTATTTATTTTTTGATGTGTACCCAAATTGTGTTTTATTTGTGCGAAGAGATTCTTGCTAATGGTTGGATGCTCCAGTTCTCTCTTCTTCAGAGTGAACTGCACGGAGGGGGGACTAATAATAATCTGTTCACAGCCATCAAAGCATCTCTTGGCTGTCTGCCACGTCACCGTTGTCTCGTTATTTCAGTCAGACAGCCGGCAAGAATGTCCTCATAAACTACAAAAAAAAAGGAACAGACAAAAAAAAAAGAAAGAAAATACCACATGCACGCCGTCACCCACAACTGAGGGAATTCCACTGTGTCTCTGAGAGCAACAGAGATTATACTGTACATATCTTGTTATAAATTGCGCATCTAATGACATAGCCCTTGCCAGGGACAGAGGGCAGCAGACCTTTTGATGTAAATAGCTACGGTCAAATTACCTTCTAGTGACTCCTGCTTTGAGCGAATGTAGAGTTGGCTTTGCTTTGCACTTGAGCTTCCAGCTGTGGCATATGCAGACTTCACACCGGCTTTGGGTAGTAGGCTGTATGTCATGCACAGAACATCCTATTATACGCATTGTTTGGTCCACCATCATAGGGGTCTTTTCTGTTTACAGTTTAATGACTGACGTAAGGATCAGATCTACAGCGTCTGATCCTTTATGACGGGATAAAATGAGGCGCAATGGTTTACTCTGCCTGAATGGTTGACTTTTTCACTGATAGGGCTTACAAAAATACAAAAAAAGTTTTGTGGTGATTCATTACTTATTGTGCTACATAAAAATAAAAAAATGAAATTCCCTTGAACAGAATTTCTATACTCAGTTGTTAGATTGAGATATGGGTAATCGTTACATTGTCAGAACTCTTTACTTCAAACTTTACTTCAACTTTTGACTAAAATTATAATGCCAATGCACTGTAGAATAATAACATAAAATAACAAAATTGATTAAACTGGTAATTGCTGGATTAACACAGCTTGTGACTATAATTGCCCTTGTATTGCATTTTCTAGCCTTTCTATTCTTTTCCTTTCCGCCACTGACATTTTTTATGCGCTTAACTGCAATCATGCAAAAGCATACTCTTGAGAAGCTGCAGTCACATGGTCCTAATCTGAATTGTGTTCTCTGTACATTTTAATTAATGTAGAGAAAAAAATCAAGATCTAAGCTAAAAACAGTATTATACTGCTTGAGATTAGCCATTGTAACTTCCTTATGGGTCTTTCACAGGACGTATGTGAGAAAATCCAGTAAAATGTCTGCAATAACAAGCTCCCATGTCTCCCATGAGAAAGTTTGCGATTTTTACTGTCACGCATAATGTAGGCTAATTCCTCCGGTAACTTTCTAACGAGAAACTGTTTGAATTTTTACAAGTTATGAGCACATGGCTGATCTCAAAAGCCAATACTATAGTTTCAATCATAATAATAATAATAATTAATAATATTATTAACAATGCACTTTGTTTGTATAGTGCTTTTCTCAACATAGTTACAATGCACTTCACAAGAATCCTACCAACTATAGAAGCAACAACAGGAGAACAGAAAATAAAACCATTTTACTAAATCAGTTGAAGTGCAGTACAGTGGAGCCCTATTATAATGTGTCCCGTGAATTTGTATATCAAGTGGTCACAGCATGGCTCCCTTAGTTGCAAGTTGTTAGTCTAAAGGCATCTGACTGCAGGCTGCAGGGGGGCATGGACTGCTGTCAGACCCCCCCCCCCCCCCCCCCTTTAACATCCCACTCCCTAGTCCAACCCAGCGATTTGAAAGGCGGAATTGTTTTTACCACATGTTGATGGGTGGGGTTGGATGTCAAATGTCCACCCATCAGCTTCCAGTTCTGCCCTTCCCACATCCTGCACAGGTGTACTTGGCTTAGCCTCTTAATACACAGGTCAGCCTCCTGTGAGATGCAGACTGTGATGGGATTCATTTCTGGGCTTTAAGAGACGAACCTGTCCGCTTTTACGAGCGGGTCTGCTTTTGCAGAGGAGGTGATTAAAGCTCAGACCAATAAATTTTAATTGTTTGTTGTGATGGTGATGACAAAATGAAAAAAGGGTGCATCATAATTGGTTGGTTGATCTCAACTTAAGCATCACCTTCGTCATCTGAAAAAAAAAAGACCAGTGCTGGTATGTCAATGTCATGTGGCTTCAGTCTTAATCCCTGTTGCTACTGCTATTATACTCAATTAAAAAACATATAGCCTATATCCACGCAAGTTTCGGTGAAATGTTAGGTTGGTAACAGTTAAGTTCTTTTGAGAATGGAAGCAAAATCTGGGAGAAAATAGTTAATGTTGTTATTGTTGAAGACAAGCTGTAGGTCTGTGCTCTAGATAAGCACGCTTTTAACATGATGGCAATTCATAGAGCCCAACTATTGTGTTATAACATTCCTCTCTACCATGCACGACTGAACAATGGCAGTACCCAAACTGATAATCATACCTATAATTCCTTATCCATTACTATACAGTACTGTCACATTTAACTGTTAGAATTTTTTACTGGTAGACTTTCTGCCTTTTTTTTATTTTAACAATGTTTCATGCTTCTCTGGAGGTCTGGCAGTGATTGGTTGGTTCATCCACATAAAGTACAGCAAGAAAAGTTGAAAAGGTTCGAAATGTCATGCATTGTGTGCTCCTGCATTCAGCTCATGGGTCTGCACTATTATCTCCATTGAGAACAATTACCTTTGTGCTTTTCCATGTGAAACACCCATCAGAGAGCAATGTGCCTCTCCTAATTAGTGCTTGCCCTCTTGCTGTACACTGTATGGGTTATACTGTGAAAAAAACCATTTGCTCATTGGAGAGGGTATCAGAAGAGTGCAGCATTTCCTGTCTGGTTGACTTGCTGGTGATTTGAAAGTGTAAGGGAACTAGAGGTACAAACAGAAGAAAAAGTAATGTTATCAGTTTTTATGTTTCATTGCTGCCATTGGAGAGGAAATATTTACAGTGCAGCAATGCAACATTTATTAAGGGATTCCTCTATTACACTGTGAAATGCTCTCCAAATATGACTCCAGAAATATGTTTTACTACCAGTTTCGTAACAGAGAGAACAAAGAAAAGCCAAACACACTTTATAAGGATATTGCAGGCCTGATAGTGATATCCAAACATCAACACTGTATACAGTGCTGTTGACAGAATTAGTGGAGGCCATAAAAACAAAGCCTTGTGTGATAACTGTTTTATGTGGAAATTTTTTTTTTCTTTTCATTTGGAAATATTCATCTGTTGCTTCAATAAGCACAACTGGAATGTAGCTGGCAAAGGATTTGAAACCATTGACATTTGAATAAACAGTGAAACTTGGGGCAACATAGCTCAGGAGGTAAGAGCGGTTGTCTGGTAGTCGGAGGGTTGCCGGTTCGATCCCCCTGGGCGTGTCGAAGTGTCCTTGAGCAAGACACCTAACCCCTAACTGCTCTGGTGAATGAGAGGCATCAATTGTAAAGCGCTTTGGATAAAAGCGCTATATGAATGCAGTCCATTTACCATTTACTTCCAGAAGTGGATGAAACTGGATTTTGAAAATCTGCCGTTAGTTTATATGTAGCTCATACTCCAAACAGTATTTAAACTCTGCTACATTTTAACACACTATTAAAGACTCCCTCCAATCAAAATGATCAGATGTTAAATTCAATTTGAGGTATCCGTATTACAATACTGTATGTTTTAAGATTTAATGGTTTAAATATCCCACTGGTGATGGCCTTTACCAGAAATTTGTAAATTCATACATAATATTGGAAGAAGTACATTGTTGATGGAATTATCTGGCATCTCAAAAAAATTGTAGTTCTCCCTTTAACATTCTATCAGTCTATCTTATCTATCTATCTTATCTATCTCAACACAAAAAAGCTAAACATTGCACTCCTTTCTGAGTCAAGGGCTTGTACAATTTTAAAATGCCATTATGCTTTTTCAAAATGGCCTTGAAAGTATCAGTTCACGCTGAAACAAATATATGTATCCAGAGAAATATAACATGGCGTTTTATACGGTACTATAATCTGTCAGCTAATTGTGCTTCACTAGGCCTTGATCTGTAAATGCATTCAGATTACTTGTAGTGAGCACAGTCAGCAGTAACACTTATTGGTTTTCAGGTCATGATCACCCTCCTGAAAACGGCAATGAATAAGTTCAGCAGATGGTATAAGATATTTACTGAGCAGTTCACTGCTGCTCTTGAGGTATTTTGTCAATATGATAAGCTTAGCAGAAGGGTAGGCTACTAAATATGAGTGTATCTGCGCACTTTGGCAATGGAAGCGCACGGCATGACTTACTCTCTTTTCCGAAGGATAAAGACGAAAACTGCTCAACTGGATCATTATGAGAGAAAGTCTAACAGAATATAACTTGCCTCCTCTCAGCTTTTCCCCGGTGAGAGTGTAATGCATGGGCATTTGTACAGATGGAAAACTATTATAGGCAGATCCCACAGCATCTACTGCGCTGTCCTCAGGAGACGGGTCTTCTGTCTCCCAGCAGCTTCAGAAGATCCCATAAGCTCTTTTTTTAGGCTTTGAGATAATTACCTGGATTCAATCAACGTTTGTCATTATTTCCCCTCCGACAATTAAGTTTGATGTTATTTCTTTAATCTTTCAAAAACACAGTCCGACAAGATACAATGGAAAATTTCAAAACTGTCATCTGCAGCTGGAAAAAAAGGCAAATCACCAGACATCACTGCTTATGAATAACCTGGCCCTCTGGGAGATGATGATGATAATTTCACATTTGGCAGAGACTGGCCAACAGTACAGACAATTTAAGGCATTCCACATAATAACGATAGCCATCTTCACGAGATTGGACCAGATAGGCAATTGCAGCA
The DNA here is from genome assembly GCF_013347855.1 of Anguilla anguilla. Classification (NCBI taxonomy): domain Eukaryota; kingdom Metazoa; phylum Chordata; class Actinopteri; order Anguilliformes; family Anguillidae; genus Anguilla; species Anguilla anguilla. Next base: position 22,896,172 of record NC_049209.1, read on the forward strand.
AGTGCACTATTTCTGCCTGGTTTCTTTAACATTAAATGTGCGCAGTGGGGAATTGAACTTGGCAGATAGAAAAGTGTGAGTGATACAAGCGCACTAGGACTGTTAACAGCAGCTCACATATTTGTTTGGCAGCTGTCACAGATTCAGCACTCCACCATGAGAGTCTGGTGTAATTAATAATGTCATCTATCACAAGTCATACAGCAAGAAAAATGCAAGGTGCAAAAGAAGAATAATAGTACAACATTAATGGATAAATTTTGCTTAAGACAAATGCAGTGTAATGTAACATAACAGCAATCAATGTGTGTATTGTTACATTTTTATGCTATTTACTGTCATGGTTAGTTAGGACTGGTGTTATTTCCTCGTTATTGTAGTGTTATGTAGTCTTCCTGCTTGTAGTTTGAACACAGGGTTAACGATTAGCCTAATGGACACAGCAAAAGTAAGCTGAAAGTGATTAGCGATCTTCAGAGATTAAAAAAGCAAAAACCAATTGACACCCATTGAATTGCATTACCTTAAAGGAATCCCCCACATTTCTGAAGTGAATGGAATGTTAATATAACATTTTCTTGAGTCTGTTTAATTATCTGCCATATTGGTTAAACAGAAATAAACAAGCATACTTTTAACACATGTTAATAAATTACATTTTTTAAATTTTAAAATAAATTTGGTGTCCAGCGTCAGGCTGAATATGCCAAATTTCAGATCTAATTGTGAACATTCAATTGACAATGTGTAGCCACATCCATGCACAATTCCAATGCCTATTTGGGAGAGTGAAGATATCCACAGTTCTCCTCCAAAACACATGGTGCCTTTTCACACTGCAGCCCACAGCCAAGTCCACACACAGTTGGAGGAAGACATTCATATGTGGCTTTGGCATGCAGTCCACGGGTGCCCGATCAACCAGTGGGGATCCCCAGAGAGCGATGAAACATGGACCCCTAACTGATTGAACACTCCTGTACCTTGGGGGATACAATTGGCAGTTGAATGTTAGCCTTTGGATCCACTGGTACTGTCTGGATTTGAATCCAAAAATGTGGGACTCTTCCATGCACCACAGCATGGGGCCTTAACTGAATGAGCCACCCAGCAGTCCTTGTTAAGACTTTGCTTACACCAGTGTGCCTTTATTAGAACCATTCACCACTTACGAGTCATTATGGATGGTCATTACCCAAAAGTGATAGAAATGTGTAATGATATACAGTATTGACTTTGCTGCTGATTTAATTAAATGAGCGAACACTGTCTGCTTGATTTTAGTTTTTCAACTTCGAATAGATACTGCAACCATAGTAAGTCTCATATAAGTAAGCAAGAAGCCTGACTCATTCTCAGCATCAAGGTCACATATGGTAAATCAGAAAGTCTCATGGTCACTTATTATGGACTGATTCTATGAGAAATTGTATCATAGCTATCCCATAATGTGAATCTATTGTGGGTTTAGCTCATCTAAGAGAAAATCGTTTGGATCTTCATCTGTATTTGGATACAAACTTGGAATGAGAGAAAATGGCAGGTTTTTAGTCTAATGTACATTGCCATTGTGTTTTCAAAGCACCAGACTCATGATATAATACGGGCATATCATGTCATTTGTTAACAGATCATTTCTTTGTAAAGCCACGTGGCCTTTCAAACAACATTAACCAAGATTTTCTAAATTATACCTGACTGCATTTTATAATAGGCTGCGTCAGAGAAAAGTCAGAAAACAAACCAAAAAAATACAACATTGGAATGTTGCTAGCTAGATAGCAGGACGTTAGTTTGCCGAGCAAGCAAACAAGCTAGCTGTTACTACTAATTTTCAATAAATGTGTTCCCTCCCACAAATTGTATTCATACTGTATTTGGGTGGTAAGATATAGATCATTAAAATTTGACAGCTCATCACTACTGAACTTTGTTACAAACCCCTGGTAATTTTATTTTTGATAGCAATCAAATAATCAAAGCAACATCACTTTAACAGCTAGTGAAATTGTGCGGTATCTCTCTTGCTCTGTCTGTGTGTATGTCTCTGCAGCAGATGCCCCTTAGCCCCTGACTACAGGTGAACCTTAGAGATATGAACCCATCCAAAATGTGGATTGTTCAGAACTCTTAAAGATATTTCACTTTGGTATAACACAAGTTATTTTTGGAGCTTGGCCCATTGTATTTGCAGTGTTGTATTTTTGTGACCTCCCCGAAAACTGTCTACAGAGGATAATGGGTCAATAAAAGAGAGTACTAATGTCATAAGGTCCCCAAATTACCTGTGTTATGCCAGTGAAATATCCCTTGAAGTGTTCATTATTTTGAAGGTGAAGTTCAGATTACTCAAATATTAATTACAGTAGAATCATTTTTAAACATATGGTTAAAATAATTCTGGGCATTGCTTTGTAAACTAATAAATAAAACAAGCTCATAAGAACATTATTTTTGCTCTGACTTTCCAAAAGAAGCAGCTAAATAAAAAGCAGCATAATAATAACCTGTCTAAAGTTAACAACTGCTAGCAAAATATGCTACCCTTCTTGGATTCTCAAAATGAAAACATTACATTGCTGTAGGCTTAGATAATGTTGTAAAGAATGTAGCCTACGTGTGTTGATTACAGATAAACTTTGGCTTATTACCCACGTACAGTGCTATAATTGTGCATGGTGCAAAATATGAATTCAAATAAAGCTAGGAATGGCTCTTCCCTTGCCATAGAGGACACTGTGTTAGAGTGGCAGTGTTGAAAGATGACTTCTGACAACCCTGCTCAACTGGAACTTCTTCAGATAAATGCATCTATCAATGTTGATAAATGCATTCAAATGCATATTTTATTGTTGAAAGTTTCATCAACTTCAGGAAGAAAAAATATCTTCATAAAATAGCAACCATAATGATGAGAACAGGCCATTCAGCCCAACAATGCTCACCACTGTTTGACTAGATTAGTGCTCTGATTACTTAGAGACTATTATCGAACACCTAGTCTTGAAAATCCCTAGAGTTTCTGCCTCTACTACAATGCATTATATGTGTATTTCCTAATGGGTTATTCAGGTTCAGATTCATTCCTAGTAGGTATTGTGTAAAGGTATTGATTACAATATTGTGTCATAAAATGTATAGTAACTTCCTTTGCAAAGTAATAATCCTGACTTTTTTCAGTTCATGTCAGCATTTTTAATCAAGAATTTATTTTAGCTAAAAATAGGGACCTACAATTATTGTATTTGTTGTACATGAGGGAACACTAAATAGGACACAAAAGCACAGTGCGGCAAAAAATGTGATATTGCTTGCACATTGTAAATGTTTTCACAGAACACTTCATCATGGTGTTTTCTTTGTTCAGTTTTTAAAATAGGTAACACAAGTAAACAGTCAGCCCATAGCAACTAACATCAACAGCAGGAAATCCAAAATGGCAAGCACTGTTAAGGACAGCATTAATAAAAGATCATACTTTTACAGTCACTCCTACATTTTGCCTCGGGCCATTAATCATAACATTATAAAGGTCACTTATCCAGGATGATCCATTACTTTCATCTCCAGCTGCTAAGATCAGATTGTTTCATTTTTCATAAATTATTGTATGATATTTCAGTGAGTGGGTTAGAGAACAGGGGAGAAAAATAAAGGGAGGAATGAAATTGCAGGGGGAAACATCCGCAGCATGAGCGTCCTCACAGGGCGGACACATGGCGATGAAGGAAATTACACTGTCAAAGGTCAGATGTGACACCTGTGCTGGGCTTAGGGGAATTGTGAGAGAAAACAGCTTTTTAAACCTGAGTTTTTGAGAGAGTGGTCTGCAGTACCAAAAATCCCCCCCAAAGCATCTTGCGCCACCTGGTATTGTTTGTTCAGTTACCCTTATGTGACAGTCGGGTTCAGGGGAACTGCAGAGCACAATAAAACCTGGAAAGCCTAGGATTGAGGAGAATACACATTTATTTTGGCAGCTCTTGGGATGATAAATTTGAGAACACTAGATATTGTTCAGGCGCCCGTGCTGACGCCCTCTCTGTAAAACCTAAATGACAAATGTACTAAATAGATTTATTGTCTCGACTTACATAACTGAGCCATTTTAATTCAATTAGAATAATTTAACTTGCAAGTTAAAGAACGGTGAATGTTTGGACAGATTAAGTTTCCCTGCTCAAAAGAGCCGAACTTTACCCCTTAAACATTGAAATGTGTGATTCTTTTCTCACTTATTTGATCTGGTTGGTTTTGTGACCATTTTAATTTCACAGTGATGGACTTTGCATGTGTAATAGATTTCAATGTGCACTTAACTAATTGTTGGTGATTTGGGATGACTGAACTGAGTGCTGTCTATAAGGCTATCATGAATGTGTGGGTAGCTGGAATTCATTTTACAGATACGTGGTCACAACTGTATCTAAATATACTGTATGTATTTTATAGAGGTCCACAGCAATATTACACCAAGGCAGTGTAAACCCATTGAATGCACTGTCTGATGCTAGGCACTATATCACTGAACACCTTTTTATTGATACATTTTGCAATAATACCTTCCTACTAATTCCCCTTGACACTGACTGTTATTTATTTGTGTATTTATTGATTTTCAGTATCATGCCAGCCTATATTCACCTATGAAAAGCATAAATTGATGACCAAGAATACTGACTTGTTAATACAGAATGTATGATGTTACAGGCTGTGGTGGAGAATCAGTTCTACATGACTGTTGCTACATGACGAGTCCCTAAGCACCTCTCACTACTATAACCAGCTTCTTTCCGTTTTCTTTCCCCCGACTTCAACCGTGGAATTCAAAAGTGCTCTGATATTTTTTTTTTTTGCCCCAGATAAAAATCATTACCTTATACTTTGTCACTCCATTATAGCAGAAAATGAAATCTATCTCATGTTCTTGCTGGGTTATGCCCATGTTGAATTCTCATTCACTCAAATTTCCAATAGTGCACCCCCGGCAATATGCTCAATATAAATCTGTTATAGTAAAGTCAAAGCAAGATATTAGGCCAGAAGCTTTCATAGAATTTTCGTTTCAGAATTAAGAACAGTAATAATTAATCACATCCGATGATTAATGAGGGGAAAAGACGGTTGGGTCATACATCAGATGCCAGACCCTCATGTGATGCCATATGCTCGTGTGAACATGCGCCTGCTTTGGGGAAGACCAAGGGCAATTTATTGACGGCATGTTAAAAGTAATTTGTTAATTTTTCTTTTAATTTGTTGTGTAATGGTGTGTGTGAAACACCTGTTAAATAATTAAGCTGATATCGTGCTGATAGTGGTGCCAACAGATAATGTCACATTTTTCCTCAATATGTAAAAATAGATTTAACTCAACATTACAATGAATCTCTAATTAAATGTGGAAAAACATGAAAACATTCCTATTCTCTCGCTAGATTCAGTTCTAAAGATCGACATACCTTAGTTAGTCGATTCATAATTGTGCTTATGTTGACTGAGTTAAAGGAAGTGTTAATAAATGTCCTAGATGCACAATTCAACCTGACAAAACCTCACCAATATGAAGGCCTTTTTTTGAACATTTTCCCCCACTTTTTTGCCACCTCTTTCTGTAATGTCCAGCTACCACCTCTATTTGGGGAGCATGAATGGGAGTGTCATACTGTATCTCTCACTTATGATAGCTGGTTTCATATGGGTTTCTGCTATGACTTTGGATCAGGAACTACTGTAGCAATAACCTGAAGAAACCAGCAAACCTGGTCAACCAAGACTGTTAAGATATCTCGGCTGTAGGGCCACCTAACCCTTGCACCTGTGTTGTTTGAGTCACTTGGAAGGCCCATCTTCTGTACCTTATCAATCACATTTACAGCCCTGGCCTGTGTGTGATGGCTCTACGGTACACTCCCATGTCTTGATTTTTTTCATTATTACAATTCGCAATAGATTTTCCACGCCTTGGCATGACAGCGTGATTGGTTCACTGAGCAGGGTTTGGTGTTTTTTTTTCACCGACTGAATCATGACTGAGAGCTGGAGGTACATCAGAGCTAACCTTTGGTGTAAAGTGAAATAGTTGCTGCATGAGTAACAGTAGGACAGCGGTCTGGATTCAGTCACTATCTGTCCTTCATTTTATTTTTCAGTTTTTAAAGCTCATTTTGGCAAATGGTGAACTTAAAAAAAGGAAATAAAAAGCACTGAATTATAAGTCAATGATAAGGAAAAATATGTATTGGTAGTTATAGTTTATTTTACAAAAACCCCCAAATAGCAAGTCTAGGATGACGAGAAAAAAAAAAAATATTGTTATTGTCAGAAGAGAGAGAAATTATTACCATGGGTTTGCCCCACCTAATGATTCACCTTTACAGTAATCTGAAGGCTTTTATCAGGTTCATTAGAAGGTGCTGCCCTATATCCCAGTTTATCCATTGAGGGCTGGGATAGGGTTGGCTGAGCATTCAGAGTCAAGGGACTGGCTGTATCTGCCTCTGGTGGATGAAGTGTTCCACATGGGTTCTTTTTCCCTCCATTTGATGCCTATGATACCTCTACCTCAAAGAGTTAAGAAACCAAAAATTGAAAAGCCCCCATGTACTCATTCTCATATTGGTCAGATTCTCTCTCATGATTTATTAATGAAATCCAGGGTTTTTTTTATAGATACACCTGCACCACACAAGATATCTACAGTAGTGATTCAAGGCATTCTGTGTATGTGTGAGGGAGAGTGAGAGTGTGTGTGAGAGCGAGGAGAGAGAATCAATCTGTCTGCTATTGATCACCGTTGAAAAGATTATATGACACCTCAAATGCAGCATTAGGTTGTCTGCATTGGCAATGAAGGAATCCTGCTTGCTTGCGTACGGCTAAAGCATCGTGTTCATCACAGTAATTTCATGGTCTTTTAATTCCTTTGTAAATTGGTCACTATTTTGATTTGCATTTTATAGAATGATGCCGTTGCAATCATTCCTGAGCATTTATTCCAGACAGTTGAAACAAAGCACGGCATATTCTGATGAATAATGGCTCAATGCATAGAACTGTAATACATCAGTGGTATTTTTATTTATTTATTTCTGTTTTTTTTTTTTGTTTTTTTTTTTTTACTGCAAAAGCCAGGCCATTTATTTCCACAGATGTCACTTTTAATTCATATAACTCGCAGCCAAGCCCTCATAGTTTCTGCACAGATGAGCAGAGGCACGGGTTGAGCAGAAGTCTTTCGGGGAAATCTGCCATACTGATGTCATCCTTGGATAAGTATTTCTTCCGTCGGGCAATGTCATCGTGAATCGGGGAGGAGGGGGGAGTAGGGGGGAGAGGGTGGGGGTGTGGGCGTGGTGGATAGTGGAATAGTGGCAGGCGTTTTGAGGGCATTGGATTGTTTTCTTGTTAATTAATCCAGACCACATTTACTGCCCTACACGCTTGGAATGAACAGAACACTCCACATTTCAAAAGCTGCACAATTTTTGCCATGTTTGACAGTTTAAAATGGGGAATACAGAGAAAGAATTACAGTGAAGTTACTCTGTTGAAAAATATTTAGATTTTAATGATTCGCATCCTTGAACACTTAATTTAAATGGAGAATTCTAATCTCCAGTCCTGGTGGACTACAATGCCTGCATGTTTTGTATGGCTTCTGCAGCAAACTTAGACCTTGGAAGCAAGACGTGAACTTCTCCTGTAAATGTCTGAAGTATTTGAGTGCTGGGCAATAAATAAAAACCAGCAGAAACTCAAGGACTTGAGTTTGAAAGCTCAGATTTAAATGAAATGGGTTTCAAGCAAGCACCTACTGGAACCAATAGAAGTACATGACAAAAGCATCCATTGAACTGTGTGTTAGTTAACGTTTGTGTTAGTGTTAATCAGTTTAACCTTCAGGGTCCAAGTTGAACTATGCGGTTGTTCCCTGCACTTGGACTGGTACTTCTCTCTAGGGTTTTCGTCATACTTGTTCCTGGTTATGGTTATACACTTTGTTGTACGTCGCTCTGGATAAAAGCGTCTGCCAAATGCCTGTAATGTAATGTAATGAACGAACAACTAAATACTGTTCAGGATAACTGCAATAGCAATTCTATAATAATGATAAATTATTGTGAAAAGAAGTACATCCATAATTGAATGTATAACAATGTAACTATTCACGAGAACGTTTGTGGCCTTTGGCTTCCTGACCATGGAACTGACCCTCTGCTGAGTCATGTTCATCATTAACTTTTTCTGCTTCCTCTTGTGACTCTGCAATAGACTCAATGCTTTATCAATTAGCCACCAGCTTGGGGCAGAAACACCCCGTTTAAAAGGAATGGGGAGCCCTATTTAACAGCCGTACACATTAAATAAGTCATCAATGGTTTATCTATCCATGTTTTATTGACCGCTCCAATACCACAAGCCAATCAAATGTTTGTGATATGGCCTTTGCTAGCAAACAAAGTTTCTAATCAATGGCTTAGTAAACATTCAAAACATTCTATTTTCACAGCCCTGTAAACTGGAATCCACATTTAGGAATCCACAGGTGGCCATGAGATACCTCAAGATGTACTGTCAAGTGGTTGGAAAAAGTGTTTGGAGTCAAAGAATTTCCAATTATGATGATGATTTTTTGCTGAAAGCAACAAGGCTACCAGATACACCTGGTAACTTGAATATCTATGATCCCGCTTCATCACCAATCCACATTGCATATGCAACCTATTTATATGCTGCTAATTTGATTTGAGAAAATCTTCAAAATTGTATTCATTATTTTCCCAAAATAATATTCATATGACTATGTATTATTAAGATTTTAGAGTGGCTGTTGGTTCATTTCATATATACAGTATAGGTGACATATTAAAGGAAAAACCTGTATAAACAAATGCAGATGCCTCCATACAGGTGTACTGCATGATACAATTAGCCAGTTGATGCCCTATCATGCTCTGTGGCATGTATAACATTGTTGAGCAGGCCCAGTTGATCTCGATTTTGGATCAAGATGGCAAGAGGAAAATATTGAAGTAACTTTGAAAGAGGGCATGGGTGGCAGGAGCTTCTGTCACAAAGACTGCTCAACTGGCTAGTGTTTCAACAGGACCAGTGACTAGTGACATCTCCACTTTGATCTATCAGTAAATAGAACTGGATATTGTGGTCGAAAGTGCACATCCGATGACCGTGATGCTTGTGCATTACTGCAATATGTAAGGTCAAACAGAAGAGCTACTCTTCCTCAAGTGACTGAGAATGTTAGTGCAGGACATGATCAGACTGTCAGCAAGAACAATCCCTCAACGACTACATATAGAAGGATATTATTGTATGGTTGCTGTACATAAACCGCTCATTACAAAGACGAATGCACATTTGGGTGTTCAGTGGTGCAAAAACCATAGGCACTGGTCTACAGAGATGAGGAAAAAGTGATATGTTTTGATGAGTCATCCTTCATTATATTCTCGACAAGTGGGCGAGTGCATGCGTGACGTATATCAGGAGAACCGTACAGGCCTGAATGCTTGGCCCCAACAATGAGGGGGTTTGGTGGCTCTGTTATGCTGTGGGGGGGCATTTTCCTGGCATGATCCACTTGTCCCCTTAGAGGGAAGGGTCACTGCAAATCAAAAGTTATTCTGAGTGATCAGCTTTATCATTTGATGAAACATTTTGATTTTGATGGGAGTGGTCTCCTCATGGATGACAATGCTCCCATCGACAGGGCATGAGGGGTCACTGAATGGTTTGATAAGTATGAAAATGATGTGAATCATTTGCTATGGCCTTTGCTGTCTCAACCCAACTGAACACTGATGGGAGATTTTTAACCGACGTGTTAAACAACGCGTTCTACCACCATCATCAAAACACCAAAGGAGGGAATATTTTTTGATCCATCCCTCCAATAGAGTTTCACAGACTTGCAGACTATAGCAAGGCGCATTGAAGACACTGCTGATTTTTCCTTTTATTTGTCCCTCATCTGTATGTATACGTGTGTATTTACATGTATATGTATACATGTATGTATGTGTGTGTGTGTATGCGTAATAAACATTGCATTTCAACTGAGAGGGTTTCCTTTGGATTCATGTATTGTTCTCTCTAATGAGGGACTACAATATGTGGCCTCTTTGATTTACAAAATAAAAAATGAATACACGCTGCATTTGTTGGCCCGAAAGTACATTCACTCATTAATTATCCACAGTCTCAATCTGTGTTGAACGGAGATCTTCCAAACGCAGTGCCTGGTGCACTGTGTAGAATAATGCACTTGCTGTTTCACAAAATCCCTGTCATCAGGCTGTACATAATCATTTTTAGAATGTGACAACCAAACCCAGAGGAAACATAACTTTATGATGATTTCTCATTCCCCATTGTTTTTGTCCCAGATGCTACACTGTCACTTTCCTTATGTACTGTTAATGCTCAGATGTACAGCGATTTTGGCTTCAGGTGTCTTCCATGCTGGCTCAAATTTTGGCCAGAAATATCGCTTGCGCTCCTATTATGATGCTTTTGAATGATAATGCTTCTCACAGCAACCAAGAATAAAAAGAACTAGCTGTGCACTGGGAGCAATCACATTCTTTTTCTAAGCATCATTAGATTCATACCTTCCTTGATTATCCATGCTCCTTGCTATCTGTATGTAGCTGTCTACTGCACATATTCACGGGGCTAAAGACAGGACAATACCAGTTTGGAAATCAGCCGTATTGGATGATTATGTCTTACATTTTGTGGTTCTCCCAATGGATGAGTGGATGGAGTGAGGGGCTTGATATGGCAACTTTGGGGAGTTAACGAAAACTTACCGTTTTTCAGTTTTTTCAGTATTTCAATATATAATGGATTACAGAAAAGATGCTATATATGCATGTATGTGTGTGTATATGTACACAGACACACACATACTCTTCAACATAGAAAAAAAAAGTGTGTACATATATATATATATATATATATGAGGACATCGCAATCAGCAGCAGCTTGATTGCATGTATCGCACTCTCCATCCCACTGTAGCTGAAGCCTGAAGACCAGTTGTAATGTAATGTGTGGCTGCATAGTCAGTGCACTGTAATATATGATGCTTTTTCAAAAGGATGGGAAATGAGAGGTTGATCTATTTGGTAAAGCAATTGTGTTACGGTCTTCAGTCTTTCATCAACAAAACTGGTGTATGATACTATAAATCAGAGATTCTCACATTTTGGTTAAGTGTAACTGTACCGGTATGCATTTTCAAACTGAACAAAAGGGGTGGTTTTCCCCTTTTGTTCAGTTTGAAAATGCATACCGGTACAATTACACTTAAAGCTTATTTGTGGTAATAAAATAATCCCAAAGAAACTCATCAGTAATTTCCAGCAGATGGAAAGATGAGTTTAGCTTACAAACGTTACATCCCCCCAGTCGAACCTGATTACTGAAGAATCAGTTGAAACAGTACATCTGCTTGCCACCTGCTTGCTTAGCAGATGTGCTTGTGTTTTCTTGTGTGAAAAAATAAAGTAAAACCAAAATGACCAGCAGCATCTGATCTTTGCCTTTCAAGCATGAGTTAAAGTTGGATTTGTATTAAAATGATAAAAATAAGCAACTTAACTTAACTGGTTTTGTTGTGCTTTTGGTGCTAGAAGGCGGAGTTGGTATTCAAAATTGGTGCTCAATTATTGTGAAGTGCAAATTCCCTGCTTGACTTCAATGTCAATTACATTACATGGCTCGGAATCTCAGCAGGATTTAGAGAAAATGCTCCTAGAATCGGAGTAGTTCTGAAAGGCACTCAGGGCCGGTAATTGACCAAAAATTTGTTTAGTCTATTAGGATGGCTGGAAAATTAAAGTCAGTTGTGCAGTCTGAATTTGGGCAGTAAAAGTTATTATTTTTTCCCAGTATAGCAAATAATATAATTTAATTTAAATCTTAAATATTTTCTCAATGTCTTTCATTACCAAAACAAAAGCATTCTTCTTGTTGTTGTTGCTAAGAATTATAGGTATTCATTATAAGAGCACTGTCACACTGCTAAAATTACATATTTTAGTCTGACTCAGTTTACCAATGAGGTGCCGAAATGACATGTCTTTTATTATTAGGGTGGATTTTGCCAAGCCAGGGAGTAGGCCTATCCGTAATTAACCAATAAATAAACAAACATACCTCAGAAAGGAAATACTAGTAAAAGTTGAAAGTCATTCCTCAACCTCTGGGTATAATAATAAGCCACTAACCTCTCAGCATTCCCACGTTCATGGCCAAAAGCTGTACAAATTTAGTTCTTTAACTCCCTCCACCCAATCCTAAAGTCTACCCTCACATGCTTCGATGCTCGAGTGAGCAAGGGTTCAGGGTAGTCCCTTTGAAGTAGTTTGCAAGTGTTTGAGGGCTTGATGCCATTAATAAGTTCTGCTCTGAAATCTGCACCTCTGGACACTGGGAAAGGGAATTGCCCAAAATTCTTTGTAACACCTTGGCATTCTGGCCAAAAACCAGTTGCAATGACCAGTTAACACTGAATAAATGGCATTGATTTCGACAATCCCACAGAAGTGAAGCACATTAGATAAAAATACAGTTTTAAAATGGGTAAGGCCAACCTTGCAGACTTAGTGTTGATTAACAGCCGTTGGCTATGACGTCTAACGCCGGCCTTGAAGGGAGAGAGATTATGTTCATTAGCAGCCACAAGTGCAACAGCTCTCTTCAGAGCTGTGGGCGACTGAAGACTCTGGGGCCAGAGAAGGTGGAGCAGCGTCCTTGGAACGCCAAGCAGTGCGCCGCCTCCACCTAACAAAATGAGTAGACCTACACTACGTGATCCCACTCATGTTGGATAGTTTTTCAGTGGCTGCACAATGGATATAGCATATGAACAAGCATCAGTAAGGCGAAAACTCTTGTTAATGCACTAATGCTATCTTGCTAGCAGCCGTCTGGCATGGGCTTCTGGGAACTACTTTCTTGTAAATTACTCTAGTAATTAAATTGTTAGTAAATAATTGTTTCAATAGTATTGTGTCTATTATATCTACATTATCATATTTAGTAACCACTAAAAGCAATAACTCATGACAGGCAGTGGAATATTGTGATTGTATCACAACTAAGGGGTGTTGTTTGCAACACAATCACAATATACCACCGCCTGGAGTTATTGCTTTTATAAAATGGTTACCAGACATGATATGTCACTTAATTCTTAAACTAAATTGAAAAAGTGGTTGAATTAGCCTACTTCTTTATCATCCAACAATGCAAGGAATTGCATTACATCACTGTCCATTTGTATGTGCAGTCTTTGATATCTTGAATGCATAGCAAAAAAACAAAAAAGGTGTCACACACTGACACCAGAACCATGTTTAAATGAAGCACGAATCAGATACATGGGTGATGATGTCACTACATAAGCTATGTATCATACTGTAATGTAGAAGATGTATGCATTCAAGCCCTTGGGAATTCAAAAAAGAAATAAAAAACACCTGGGAACATATAGTGTGAAAGTGCTTAGATGCTATATGTTGAGGATTCGAGGGAAGTCGTTGGGATGCAAGGTAATAAAATGCATAAATTGTTAATAATAATAATAATAATAATAATAATAATAATAATAATATATTATATAGTAATATAGTATATAATAATAATAATAATAATAATAAAGAAATTATCATGCATTAATTTCTCAGATTTATTTTGAGAATAACAATTCAACATTTATTTCCCTTCAACGTCCAAGGAAGTAATATTTAATCCCTTTCCAGTCTTGGCTCCCAGACTAAGCACAGTGCTGTAAGGTCTTCTGTAGAACATGCTGGCAGAAAGCTGGCAGACAGCACATTCTGCGCACCGAAGGGGGGACAGACTAATGCGCGCTCCGTTCCATTTCATTCCGTAATGATGCCGAGGGAGCGGCTGTGAAGAGTAGGAGGATGCGCTCTTCGGGCGCGCGATTGCGCCGCGTTCTGAATGAGGAGCTTCTCTGCCACGTTTGGCTCTGCGGGACGTCCGCTAGGCCGCGTGCCGCCCCCCCCCCCCCCCCCCCCCCCGCCGTCCTCTCTGCCGAAGCCAACACACTCGTATTAACAACTCCACTTCAGTCTGGGCGAAGCGGGGCCCTTCCCAATTCGTGCCGGGCTGTCCAGCGCGTCTCTTTGCCATTGAGAGATTTCTGTGCTCCGAGTTTCTATGAGTCTAGTTGCTTCTTTTTTGAATCATGTCGCGTCTCTCCTTTTCTCTGTTCCTATGGGACTCTGACATGGTTACATGCGCCTTGTGGTTACGCGTGTCATTGTTGCATTAGTATGTTAGTGCCGTTCAATGCTAAAACTCTCGGCGGGTTTAACGTTTTTCTTGAGTCTCCGTGGAGCTGGGTCTCCCGCCAGGATTTATGTGGCCATTGTCTGATCGACTTTACTGTGAGAAAATTAATCTCGCTGCCTCATCTCACCCTGCGAGCAGTGAATCTTTGTCACCTCCTCCTCCTCCTCCTCCCTCCTCCGAACCTCTCAGCCAGGGAAACGGCGTGTTCGTGCTAACCTCCTGGTGCCGTGCGGTTTTTAAAGTCACATTCCTGCCGACAGCATGTGCAAAATGATGGACAGTAAGAAAACGTGATGAAGCCGCTTATGATGAGAGGAGAGACTATGATGATCTGGGGAGACTGATGTGGCACCTCTCTCTGTGTAGACCAGATGCAAATCAATTTCTGCAAACGCTGAGATGCCATTTGCTTAGCATGGACGTTCTGTAGTTCATCAAATCCCCCCCACAAGTACAGGATTCAAGCACATTACACCATTTGTTCTCATGCTTAATTAATGGTCCCGTGGCTACATTTGTCTGATTATATTAGAGCACACATTTTAGGTGCGTATAGCCGATCCATCCAGTTAAAGCACTTGTTCTCTGTAGGGTGATGCAGCCTTTAGTCCAGACGGAATCTCGACTATGCTAGTGCTGTCAGCGAGAGTCTGCTGGTGAATTGGCTGTAGCATCACCCAGACAGGAAATGTTTCAGTGTAAGGGAACACAGTTGTTCAGATAAGAGGATCGCATTCCCACCCTGCATGGCAGTATCTAAGCTAAAACTATTTACCTCATTACCCCAATGTCATGAACACATTTAAGCTTAACTCGGCTTAATGACAAAACTTGTAACTTGAGATTAAAGATGAAATGGACCAGGTAGGTGTTGGCTATATCCATCAAATTTAATGAAAAGCACGGTGGACAACCTGTACGCAACCAAGCTGCCGGAATTCAAATGTGCTTCCTTATTAATCTGAAAAAAGCAGAACGCATACAAGTTCATCATGGTACAGTAGGACCGACGGTCCCCATTACCCCCTTCCCCTCGTCACGAGCCCTTTCTCTGTGGGGAACTGACAGAGGCCTGTGCCTTAGTTTGATATTCATTTTGCACTGGAAGCAACTTTAATTAGCTTCTGCCTCTCAGAGAGGAGGAGGGATGGGGAGAGGGAGAAGGAAGGGGAGTGAGGGAGGAAAAGAGCTGTAGATACAACCAAGAGCAGGATCAAGCAGACATATAGGGAGACATTTATATTCTATGGTGAAGACTGGACGAGCAGGCTCATTAAGGCATGGAATAATTTGTATGCAGACAATTCTTAGTCCATGCTTTAGTCAATGGATTAAGCAATTGCCTGAAATAGCGATCCAAGGAATAATTGAAATGCAGTTAAATTTCACTGAACATCTCCAAGAGTTCAACGTCACTCACCGGTAGATTAAGCAGGGTGATCTGAATCTGTTATATTGCTCTCCTTGACTTTCCATTAAGCTTGCAGCACATCTCTGCTTTGGACATTGATGGAGATGTGTTGCTTTTTAATAAAAGTATTCTATTAAGATTTTTGGAAGTGTACAGCTAGTTATACATTTCCAGTTATCTCCAATCAATCCACTGCCATGCAATTAATGAGTATTTTTTGGTCACACCACAGATAAGTTACTTTTAAGAACCTGAAATATAACTTCATGATTTAATGTCAATATAATTATTGATGATCTACTAATTGTGTCACATGGTTGGTATATTGATTATTTTGATTGTATGTTATGCTCAGGTCCTTGTGCAAAACAAATTCCATTCAGGGAAATAACAGTTTAATTCATTCATTCCATTCTTTACTCAGGTGTGACAAAGACCAGACATAGGCCACAATTCAGTCAATATCAGCCCTTACCTTTGCCTTACAAATACATTATAATCATTCCAAACCCACCAAGGACAACATATATTCATGTGTTGCCCAACTCGGAGAAAAACATTTTAGTTTAGTTTCGGGCAACAGTTGATAATTCCAAAGAATCAGAAATGATTCCAAGGACCCAACTCACATGCACAAACAAACACACACACACACACACTGCTTTTTCAAAATGGTACTCTACCACACATGCATGTTCAATTGTGCTTACAACTTCAACTTGGCAGGTCAGTGGGGTTTTGTGAGGATTCTGTGGTTCAGTAATCATATTCTGGTGAAGGGGCTCATACGTTACTTGGGTAAAAGTAATGTTTTGATGTCACTTAATTGGAAACAAGGGGAACAAATAGCCGGGCTATTTATAATTAGTCTAAGTCGGTGATAACCAACCCTGTTCCTGGAGATCTACTGTCCTGTAGGTTTTCTTTTAAACCCTAATTTGGCACACCTGACTGTATTAATCTGCAGCTCAATACGTTCTCTAGCTGTTGAATGAGGTGCGCTTAGTTAGTGTTGGAGTAAAAACCTACAGGATGAGATCTCCAGGGACAGGGCTGGTTATCACTGGTCTACATTTATGCCTTTATTTTTTATTATTACTAGCAACTTATTTTAAGCTGCCTTTTTGGCATTTCACTTTTCATCTTATGGCTTTATGATTTCAATAACTGCACATTTAACTTCTAACATAGTGTTTATCTAAGTCTATGCGTTATTGGCTCCCAAATGCTTTCATTGCCTTTTCGGATGCCATGGTTTTTCCCAAAACATTTGACAGGGTTTAATTGAGAAATAATCCCTCCACCACCTGGAAAGTAATTTTGAGAAGATAAAGAAAGATAAGATCAATGAAAGGAGTGAACTAAATATTACTGTTATCATAAATGTTTATGTTCGGCTTTTTCAGTTAGACTCTTCCTAAGGTACATGAGAAAGTACATTAGAATATACTCACACATTTGCTTTTAACGCTTTAGTTGCTCAGTGAATGTGACAGTCTCTGTCACTCTGAGTGCAGGTGTGACATCCATTTGACATGCGGCTATAATTAAAGTATATAGCCTGCATATGTATGCCTCACTACTTGTTCTTAAAAAGAGCGGACTTTGAAATCGACATTTCCTAAGTGGCCTTTGATTGCACACCCACAGATGTTTGCCATCATGTTGCGTTACGTGAGCAGAATAAAATAACGTTGGTCCAGTGATTTGAAGTCCGTCGTGAATGGCTCTTTAAATGTCTGGCTGTATTGAAATGTAGACTGGTTTGCTAATTTTCTTTTTTTTTTTTTTTTTTCCTTCTCACCCACACATGGTGTTCGTTTGGCATGCCATTGAGCACCCTCTATAAAATCAATGACCTGAAGTCTGCTGCTGTTGTTATTTTCCCCTCTATACGTAGGAGCCATTTAAAGCTGAATTGAGAGAGTGGGCTAGGGATGACATTGTTTTGACAGCATTTAATTTTCCATAAACGCGTTGCTTGCTTGTGTAACACCATTATTTGCAATTGCTTTCTTCGTCAGCATTTACTCACTTCTCTTCAAGATCAAATTAAGATCAAAGTAAGAATGTCATATTTTGTGTTTATTCTTTATAAAACACTTTGTGCACATTTTGCTAGTAAATCAATGTATTCTATAGTGTTATGTTATGTTATGACTTGACGTCCAGAGTTACTTGGTGATTTGTTTCTGGCCAACAATTCATAATGTTAAATATTAAATGTAAAAAATATTTTAATCGTCTGGACCATTGGATTTCTTGCAGCGAATGTAAGCCCTGGCGTTTTCTTGAGGCAGGCATCTATAGTGACTCGCACTTTCGTACGCTTCACTATAAGACAGGTTACTGCTTTCAAAACTTCCAGTAGGTGTTCACAGTCATATAAAAGGAACTGAGAATGCATTTATTAAAGTACGAAGTTGTTAGCCTATGGGTAGCTTATTTATCGACACACACCAGCGGAGCCATTAAGAAGCTGCAATCATCAGAACTCGCACGTCTCCTCCATTTTCGTCGGTAGGGCTGTGAAATTTTATTAACCTCCCCCACCCTTTAATTTGTGGACCCGCTTCGGGTCTATTCCACAACTGCCTCTGTGCAGTTCCGCCTGAATTAAGATGTTACTTGATCTAATTTAAATTTTATATCAAATTATCTTGGGTGCCACATCAGTAATGTCTATAAGCTAGCTAGCTACAGTAAAGTAACTGCTCTGGCATGGGAAATTGATGAACCAATTGCCTATTACCAAGGTGATGTATTTTTGTTATTTTCATTTTTACCGTATGCTTTTGTTCTCAGTTATAAAGAGACCAGGTCTTTTTAAGGACACTTTGTCTAGTGCAGTGGCATATGCACAAATTAATTTGCGGGGTGTCTTGTCAGTGTCCCAGTGCTTCAATAACAATATCAATCATGGTAAAATGTCCAATGTTAAATCAAATCTCACAGAGTACATGTGGTCTGTGTGTTCTCTGTTAATAGTTGAATTAACACTGCACATTTTACTGTGAACCATTGAGCCTGTTTTCCATTAGCCGAGAGTGCAACCTTACCTCTATTCCTTTTAGCCTTGAGAAACTACATTGGCAGGAACAGTTTTAGAACACTTGAAAAGAATTCTTGATTGCAGAGGCATGTAAGGCATTGATTGGAATTTTGGGGCAGGGGGCAGAGGCAGGGGATATTTTATTACCAGTAGCTCAAAATCATCTTATCATTTTATTGTTTCAAACTCTGGCACCTGAATGCCATTTTCATTCCTACACTGAAGATTGGAAAGCATAATTGCACGTTGATTATCTACTGAGTTGAATTTTCAAATTGTTCCTGTGATAGATGTATTTTGAGAATTTTGGGGGGGGGGGTGTGTATGAGGAAAAAATAGCTAGAAATGGCATAAAGACCACAGTGGTAAGACTTGATTGAATGTGTCAGCCAGTCTAAATGAAAGTGAAAAATTATCTTTGAGCAGTCTATTAACAGCAATACTGTTAGTGACAGTGCGTAAGGAAGCCAGCCGATGTCTCTGATTTGGCTTATCATGAGGAATGCAGTGTAATATAATGTAGTGATTATTGCATTGCTGAAAACCCATCATTTCAACTGTCACCCTCTGGGTTATTCTCTCCCGTTCTCCGGGCTGCAAACTTAGCCAGCGCGCATTTCGGTTCTGTTTGAATGCCGGAACGCGCCATTCCACTCTTAACAGATTTCCCCCGCGGATCGTCAGTCGCGGTCTTGTCATTCATCATACCGGGGGTGACCAGGGAGTGATGGGAGGCCAGGTGACAGAGGTGCCATAGGTTACTTATGACTGTCAGGGTTTTCAATAGTGAGTTAATTAACCAGGCTGAAGACCGCCTGGGAGACGTGCGTCCCTGTCCAGGTCTGGAACATGCGTGCCCCGCAATCAAGCGCTCATTGCGCATCCCGGTGGTGCGGGAGAGGGAACGGGTCAAAGAGTGCCCATCTCCGTAAGTGAGCATCAGGGCCAAGGCTCCGGAGATATCGCCTTCATTCTTATTCAAGGGTAGTTTGCAGGACCCGTCAAGTGGAAGGGAGTTGATCTCATCTCCTGTGGAAATGCGGACGGGCAGAGATCATTTGATACGGTCACAGGCGGTCTCTTTATCAGTCAACGGGGCTTAAAGAAGTCTTTTCTGTCATCAATCATTTGATGTCAAAACACATGCGCTGTGCAACATTTATGTGCACTTCAGGAAGGGTTAAATACTGGCAGCCCTCAGGAATTAATGTAGGAGTGGCACAGCACATTTCTGCACCTCTCAAGGCTCAAGAGTGCATCTGTAAGGTCATCTTTCCCTGGTGGAAGTCTTCATTAACAATATGCAATCTGATCTCATTTGATTGTGGCTTTAGATTAGCTTTTGATTATCATCTAGTCTTGGATTTTATCAACATTACATTACTTTACGAAAACTTGGCAGGTACTCTGATCCGGAGCAAGAACATCAGTGTAACTCTCAGGAATACAAAAAGGTGGTATCACTAAGAAGGCACAGAGTCCCATTAATAATCAAGTATCATGTTAACCTAACAAATAACAATTTGCATTGTAACTAGAATCATTAGACATATAACCTTTATGTACAGTGAGCTCCATAATGTGAGCTCCATTTTCAGTCGCCATAATGTTTGGAACAGATGGCTTCACAGGTGTTTCTTAATCAGGTGTGTTCAAATAATTTTTTAATTAAAGTATAAGAGAGTTTTCAGTATCCAGTCTTGATTCAAGGCTTTTGATTTGTTTCGAAGTCTGTTATTGGTGTAAGGACCAGAGTTGCCAATAAAAGTCAAGGTCATTAAAACATTAAGAAGCAGACAGAGGCCAAAACCTTATGCTTGCCAAAGTCAACTGTTTGCAACATCATTAAGAAGTAAGAGAGCACTGGTGTGGTGAGCTCAGTAATCACAAAGGGCCTGGTAGGCTTAGGAAGAATGGGTATGAACAGACAGGACGCATTACATATGACTTTGAAGTGGAGGTACACAGTGGAGGAGGTGCCCGATGCTCAGAGGTAGCTGAATGGGGGTATCTAGTAAGTGTGTAGAGTCTGATGATCCTTTGATTAAAAAACTGAGCCATCTGAGTTGCCCGATAGTCTTTCACCAAGGTTTCTAATTTGAAGTGAGCCAATATAGCTAGCCAGTGGAGGGAGATGAAAAGTAATGTGACATGGCCGAGTCTGGGGTGGATGTAGATCAGACGAGTAACAGCATTCTGGGTGAGCTGCAGAGGTCTGATGTCAGAGGCAGGGAGACCAGTGAGGAGAGAGCAACAGTAATCTAGGTGGGAGGTGATCAGTGCATGGATGAAGAGCTGGTTTGAGTAGGTTGTGATGCAGGGGTGGATTCTCCAAATGTTGTACAGGAGGAATGTGCATGGCCAACAAACTGCCATGATATTCCCAGAGAGGGACAGTTTCTCATGGAGTACCACTTCATCTGCCAGCATGAGACTGTACTGCCAACCAGGGTGAAAAGTAGGTCCGGCAGGGGGGAGGATATAGCAAGATCATCTGAGTTGAGTGTGAACACTTGTCCTTGACTATGTTCCATAAACACTATATGGGAAGTTGTTGATTTCTGAACGGTTTATGTGGGGGAAAAATACAAAGTTACGGAAAAGTGTTAATTGACTTTGGGTCCTATTCTTAATGATGCAGCATACTTTAAGTGTTAGAATTCACACATCTATATGACCTACATATACCTTATATGTAAGGCCCCTGTGCATCGCTTTAACGCATAAAGAAATCTAAAAAATAAATTCACATTCCTTTCAGAAGACTTTAGAGCCCGTATCACTTGTTTGCTCCTGAGAGAGACGCGTGCGTGTGAGCTTATGTGCGGGAGGGAGACTCGCTGTTTTCGGGTCACACAGGTGCCCTCCTACAGGATGCAGGCGGAGGAGGAGCTGTCAAAGATGCTCGCTCTCCATACCTGCTGGTTTGGCGTCTGGTGGAAAAGTACCCGGGGTATGCCAGCACCGCAGATCAACAGTTGCCCTTTCTATTGAGTGGTGCATGAAAGCATGCACAGTGGCTGGTGTTGCCAGGGGAAGCAAGAGGTGCCCACTGAGGTTTTGCACGCAGTTTGATTTCATTGCTTTCATGCCTTTTTATGATGTGTAATGTGAACTGCAGTGCATCTTTTCAGTGAATTGCAGTCGACTTCCAGAGATGTGTTTAAGCTATACAAATTTAACTCAATTTTCTCATTACATTTTTTGGAAGTTGCGGAAATTAACAAAGATATTTTGGTAAAAAAATATAAGGCAAATTGTATATTGCTTCATTCAACCGCACGAAAATAAATAAACCGCATGCATTCAAGGCCCTCTCTGTGTAATGCAGGTATAATTAGGAGGAACTCACTCTGTCAGCTGAACATGCAGTACTGTGTGTTTAGCCTTGTGATGCCGTTTGTGTTTAACCTTGTGAAGGCTGAATTGCGATGCAGTTGATTGTTTTGGGTTGATGGATACCTCTGGAAAAGAGCGTATCCTGCTACTGTGCATGTATTTTTGTCCACATTGTGAAAGAGCAAAGCTGGGGTTCTAATAGGCAAGATGGTGACAATGTTATTTTGTTTTAATGTAAAAAAAAAAAAAAAAAAAAAAAATGTATAATAGTAGTAGTTAGTCTTATCTTTTATTATCATAATTAGCATATAGAGATCTGAACCGGTTATTATTGTGTACTCAGTTGAAACTGTTTATTTAAAGAAATCATTAGTAGATTATGCTAATCTAAAGTATGCTTCGATGTAATGCTTCGCCACTTGGGTAAATCAAGTTATGCTTGTTTCCCATTTCCTAGCCCATCAGGAATATTGCATTACAGCATTGCTTGTTTCTCTCCCAATTAACCATCTCTAATAACTCCACTGTATGAGACCCTATGGGAGTACCTAATTACAGACAACCTTGTCTGCCCAGTAGAATATATTTACTCAGCAAATGTAACTGCACACTGAATGTGTGGTTCATATTTTAGCCTACATATAACCTTTTTTATTAAAACATGAAACAAGCTCTGTTTTAATATTGTTCATCAATAGCAATAGGATAAGTCAAACAAGATGGTTTGGTTGTGTTCATTTTGTCTTACATATTTCTGAGTAACTGCAGAGCCTTTTTGAAATGTTGTGTGAGAGCTACCTGGAAAAAATATTTCTCCAAATAAATGTAATATTGCACTTGACTACTGACAATGGAATAGTGATAATCCAATGCCATGTCTATCCCTGTGCATACTGATGGCTTTGCTTCACATTAAATTTATAGCATATTGACACGGTGAATCCTAAAGCGTAATACCAGAGTTTCTGTATATTGTGAAGTGATATGATATTGGAAGACGGAAATAATATGCAGTACACGTATTTTAAATTTCTGGTTGAAGCTAAGCTCTGTGCACATTTAATTGTTTTCTTGACCCATCCAGAGCTTTACTTGATGATAGAGCACTCGAATATGGATAAAATCAACTCATTTAGCAATCTCTAACCAAATGAACAGAGATTGCATGGTAATTATTGTCATAGTTCCACTGGCTGGAAAATCTTTTGATTAATTAAGCCACTGTTTGTGCCTGAGCTGCCTGGGGGACTACGAGACCAACATTTTAATCCCTGGCTCTTGGTTGTTGTTTTTTTCTGTTTTCTGGAAACAGTCTGTGCAAACTTTTCCTGTTGGCAATATCTTTTACATCATGTTATCGTATTTACTCTCCCTCTATTGTGATACCGACTAGGTTTTGTAAGCATGTAATGTGATTGATATCAATGGTGATATGGCATTCACTCTGAGCACACACATTATGAGGTCTGTTTTGATCAGATGTGAGATTTCAACAGTTTTAATTAGTCAGGATAACAAAGGTGTTGCATTTGGCAAATTGGGCACAGGGAAGCCAGTTTGTTCTGTTCTGTACAATGTTGCAGTCACAAACAGTGCTAGCAAACAGAATAATAATTCCAAGCACTTGCTAATGAACCAGTTCACTGTGGAGTGTGATTTCTTATTTCCTTTCCATTCAGTGTTTTTTGGATATTTTTAATCACTGCATTAGTGTATCCTTTTCTGTTAGCCTACTCACCCAACATGGAGCTGAGCAGACCCAATAGGCAATTGATGTACGAAGGAGGTACCACAAAACGCATATACACACACGCACATGCACACACACCACTATAACACTAACACACAAGGTAATAATCTGTGTGGGATCCAGTCCTCCTATGTGGAATTCAGTTCAGAGGTTTCAATAGTTTATTTCGACCAGACATTGAACACTTCCTTAAAACAGCACAAGGGCATTACTTGGAATATTTGGGGGGTTGAAATGCATAGACCCCAAGAACTGCAACCCTCTAGGGGGGTCTAGGGGCCTGCAAGATGTTTTTTAAAAGAACATCTGTGAAATTATAATTTCTGTGTTAAACGAAAGTGGAAAATACACATGACTGATCAGTAAGAGCAGTCACGGCAAAGTTGTTGAAAATCACAGAAAACTGAAAAAGCGGAAGTGGAGTTAAAATTTTTTTTTTTTTTTAATGAACTCCTTATACCTGAATGATGCCAGTTGGCATCATACAACACTCCTTTTAATCTTCATTGAGTGACACTCTTATTTTTGATAAAACCAGATTTGTATTTGAAAACCACTACTACATTTTGTGAAATCTTGGCTGTTTCACTATTACCAAAAATAGTGGCTGCTGAAAACACAGACGGAGCTCCGAGCACACTGCACTGCAGTTGTAATTCAGAAACATAGCTCAGAAATAACTATAGTTATAACTGCCACTTTAGGCCATGCTTCATTCTAATGACAAATTATGGTTCTGGAGGTAAAAGTGAATTGCATTTTCAGTTGCTTCAATAACTTGTATCCTAATCATTCTGTTCATGGCAAATATATAATTAGTAGTTATTTATAAAGGTATTCATTTTTGTTTAATCTTACATATAATGTAAATACATTTTTTTATAATTTTATAATTTATTATTGTTAAACACAGTTATACTTGAGTGAACACTTATTTTTTTAGTAACCTACAGTAGGGCCTACCAACTAATCCATATCATATCCAGGCCTATGCTTAAGTCTTGTAAACAAAATAAGGGGTTAACTATTGGATAAACCCGTTTAATCTGTAAAAAACTGAGGGCAGTGAAAAAATGGCAAAATAACCTTAGGGCGCAAAGATTAATAGATCTTCTGTGTAGCAGTGGGAAACTATTAAAATAACATGTGCAACTATAGCAACGGTAACAAGTGCTTGAAGTTTCAAAAAATCAACGGGTAGTTGCCGGTTGCTATAGTAACAGCCTGTACCTGTGAAATACATTGATGGGCTGGTGCATTTAATTGCTTAATTCAGTCCATTATGAAAAGAAAGAGCACGCTTTTTTGCCTTTAACATAACCTTGTTAGAAGCAGAGCAGAAGTTAGAATGGAGCGTGCTCAAATTGAATTAAAATGAAACGCGGTTACCAAGTGTCCATTTTTATTTCTTTAAAGTTTGTTTTGGTACAGCATTTTGTCGCCTACATTGCAAGGTTTGAGTCTTTGATTATGAGCACCTGTTGTCATTCGTGTTACCATCAGCAGTGTTGACAGGGGCCATCAAACATCTAATTGCAGCAATTGACAAGGATGAGAAACTTGGTCCCAGCTCATTCCAGAATCCGTATACATTGTCGCCCTTTATTTCTCCCAGCATTTGCCAATAGCCTATTGTTAAAATGCGTAGACCTATACAAATGATGCTTTAAGGTTAAGTTAAGTTTGAGATTTACCATCCAAAACAGCAGAAAAATCGCAGAAAACACTAAGGAGGAAATTGTGGAAATTACAAGATATGGGGAAAGTCATGGAATCCATAGGGCCTGTGATTTCTGTGACAAACACCCAGTATTATTGATCTGTATATCCCAATTACAACATGAAATCCCCATCTGTTACCTCTATCTCTTCTGTAAATTACACCCTTGAAACAGTAGAAACAAAACATTTTATTCTGTCCTATAAAAACAATTGCAAAGATTTGGCTTTGTAAATTCTTATCTAGTTGCTCAATGTTTGAATACCGGACATTTGGCAGTATTGCTACAATGGATCCTTCAAAGTCGACTGGTGTTATGTTGTATAAGTATACCCCAAACATTGCACAGTAATGATTCTTATTGATTGAACCAGAAAGATCTACATGAATGTATATATACCTATTTTATGATGCAGAGCCTTTGATCCTTTCCCCCCCTGCTTTGAATCGCCTTTGTATGCTAAAATGCATTGTCATCGAGCCACTCAATTCAAGCTTTACTTAACGCGGCATTACGGCTTTGAATTTGGCAGGGCTAAAAATCACCTCTTTTACGGTATCGTAGAGCATTATTTTCCTTTTCCTTTTCACCTTTGCGGCGAGATTTTATTGTGGAAGAGACAAATGGCACAGAACCACCCCGGTGCATGTAAGTGATGATCTCTCTCTCTCTCCCTCGGCGGTGATAACTGCAGTGTGGAAAGAGGACTGATATTCTAACAGAGCAGGAGTGGAAGTACGCGATTCCATCACAGTCTCCGCTGCTTTAATGGAAGGGTTTTTTTAGCTAATGCGCCTGACATGTCGAGTGTTGTGAAGAGCACGCAGAGGAAATGGTGCACGTTTTGTCAGGGACATAATTAGAATCCATTACTCCATCCTTTTTCTCGAATGATGTGGTAGCGTACGGTAAAGGAAATTTGGCCATTTCCTACATGCCGAACTTGCAGTATTTTTCCTTGCCCCTCCAGTGGTTTTTTCTGTCGCCCAGAGGAAGGAGGGAGTCTAGCTGTTCATGAAGTGTGCCGCGTTCTCGAAATGAATCACCAAAAGCGGCAGCGTGTTAAGATCAAACCTGAGCCTGTGCTCCATGTTGGGTCACGCAGAGCTAAGAAATGAAAGCTGACACTCCGTCTGCTGGAAAGAGAAGATGTATGGTCCCCAGTTCTTGATAGTACCGTGAGCATTCACGGCTTGTTAGCTCCTAAACAAGTTCATAGTGCTACCGCACAAAAAGGCTCCCATGTATCGTGCTGGAGATTACTATGTTCTTCTCAGGTTCCTGGGGCAAATGACAGATCACTTGTCTTTTCATTTGGTTATTGTAAGAATTGTGGATTTCACTATTGAAAATAAAACATTATTATTATTACTATTATTATTATTATTATTATTATTATTATTTTACACAAGCTTAAACTAGGTACACATTGGTATGTCTTTCATTAACTGCATTGTTTTGTGTTTGCAGGTAAGTTGGAGGTCATTACCTTGCTGTTTCTTGGTGAGTGGCGATTTGAGACTCAACTCCAAAGACATGTTGGTCCACTAAGTGCTTATCTTGTCGCAACCAGTAAAGTGGGGTAAGGTAGTTCACCACATTCATTTTAAATGAGAATTTTTTTTTATGTTTCATTTTCTAATTTGCTGCCTATAAAGTTTTCTCACTGTGATGGATGACTGTTTGCAGGGGTATTAGATGTGATGGTGGAAAGGGAAAGCCCCCTCAGGCTAGTTTCTGATGTTTCTGAATCAGCATTGCGGGCCAGTAAAATATTATCAGTGCCTAACACACATCAGAATCGTAAAATGTTATTGTGTCCATCCTCATTAATGTACAAACTACCCCTCACTGGCAAATCATACAGCACCCTGCTGGGGCCAAGTTGGTGATGGAAAGCACAGGCCTGGTTCAGGACCCGGCTGGCACTGCTTGGAGGTGGGGGTTGGGGTGGCGGGGTGGGGTTTCTGGCGTCTACACGTGTCTGTGGCACCGAGCTTCCATTATAAACCAAGTATAATGTGTAGGCTTTGAACATGTTGGTGTACTGTTTCTTACAATAGCCACCCTACTCCTTGACATGCCTCCCTCTTGGTGCGATCAATAAGAATCCAACTCTCAAGCGGCTAAAAGCGCTTGTGTGCAGTGCCCTTTGCTACATGAGCACAACATTGCCTGGTGTTCTGTTTGGCACAGAGTTCGACCACATGAGGACAAGCAGGAAAAAAAAACATTTAATAAAAAATAAAAAACGAACCTAACCTTGTAGAACTATCGGTGGCACCTAATCAGCAAGAATCAATCTATTATGTGTCCCCTCCAGATGTGTTCCTTTCCTTCAGGGCATTTTGCCAGCCACCACAAGTCTCACAGAGGTGTGATTCAGTGGCCCAATTATGTCTCTTCACTCCCCACTGCCTGGTGTCGCTCTTATTGAGGTGCACAGCAGGCTCTTAAACCTTGGGTTTAACACATGGCAAGTGCTTAGCAACAGAGTGTAATAAGGAGATGCAACTGAATGGCTGCAAAGTCAAAGAAAGAGAAGTAGAATTTAAAAAAAAGTGATTTTAACATTCGGTACTGAAATTGAGGTGCCACCTACATATTATCATCATTTATATCATTTAGGACATATTGTCAAAATTAATGACAAAATTACATGAATGGTTCTGTATCTTGTACCAGACAAGTATACAAGAAAGTATTGTTTCCTCAAGAATGCATTTATCACACCTAAACATAATGTAAAAAAATAAATAATTGAAACAGATTGACAACCATGTTAATTATGAAAGATATGCAGGTATGCAAATGACAAGGGCCTTTATATTTGTTAGAATTATGATGGCTGTATAAAAGAAAATGTTAAACGTGGCAAAATATAGCTGGACTTAATACCCTTTCAATTACTCGAGTCAGCGGTGTGGAGTAGCAGTTGGAGTGTGGGACTCAGAACCCGATGACCAAGTTTGTTTTAGATGTGGAAACAATGTGCCCTTTAGTGAGCTGATGCAGTAAGCAGCATTTAGTTTAATTGCAGCTTCAGAGCTACCAGCACATTAAATTACTGGCATCTGCTGGCACTTACCTGGAAATCTAGTAGATGGTGTTCTTCTAGAGTATTTTAGGATCAAATTTAATACAAAATGTTAATGCGTCCATCCTCATTAATGTACAAGCTGCCCCTCACTGGCAAACCATACAGCCCCCTGCTTGGGCTTTATTGCTTGCCCCTTTATTGCTAATACACATTAATGAGGAGTCTAATATACAAGGGTCTATTCATAGCTTTTGATGACTGTTCATCCTTGCAGTTGCATTGGGTATAGAGGTATAGGGGCTACATAACTTTTAAGATCAGAGTTTTCTAATGCATGAGGGTGCGGGGTTGGGGTGAGGGGGGGGGGGGGTTGGGAGCAGACTAATCTTGCTTATGCCACTCTACACCATGTGAGGAACCCCCAGCGTCAGCCCAGATTAGCTCCGCTAATGAGTCAGCGGGGGCACAGAGCGTACAAATAAAGCAGCCCTCTATACAAACACGTCGACTCTTACTTGCTCTGCAGGACTTACTCTGCAGAACTTGCTCTGCCGAACATGGTCACATGTCTTAACCTCAGTTGCAGTTGGGTTGTGTCCTCCATTCATGGTTCTGCCTGTTTGGTCAGTGACTTTGGCTTCAGAGAAAGACTAATGGATTGATGAATTCTAGCTAATAATGCACTCCACGATCCTAAAATACGATTACACGGTTCCCTGCTACTTTTGCACCTGTGGTTGCAGGATTTGTACTGCTGACAACAAAGCTATGCAAAATCAGCTTATTTATTGGTATGTTTAATTTCAGTGCTTCTCAGAATTTTGCTGAAGCAATGAGAAAATAATATCCTATTTCTTCATGAATGGAGTCTTCCTATTCTGCATTGTATTTGCTGATTTTCCTGAGAGAACAGTACTTGCAGTATATGGATTTTCAGCAGTGACTGAATCCTTCAAACAGCAGGTTGAAAAATACAAATTTTTTTTTGTATGCTTGCTGAGAAGATTTGTGTTCTCGTGGAAGATACCCCACCCCAATCGGCAGTCCTAACTCCTGCAAGTTCAGAGCCAATTTATCCCTGCTTCTAAGGAAGGTTGGATAAATTTTCAGCATGTACACTGTGGAGACAAATATCAAAAAGTAATAAACACCAGAGGGTAAACAAAAGATGAAGAAAATGGGCAAGACCGCACGCATGACATTAAAGTTATACGAAATAAATAAAATCTTATTGAAAACGGAAACACTTTTGACTTTTCAGCATTTTAATCTTTTGAAAGAATAATTTTTTTATTCTACGAGTGCACTGACATCTGCTGTCTCTGCCTGTGTCCTTTTCACTCTGGGAAAACTTGCAGGCAAACAAGACTCCGTTTTTCCTCTGAGCAAACATATTCATTGCGTTGCAGGAAGACAACAACGTGATGCTTCCGATATAGCAGAGACAGTCCAACAGATGGAGCGTGTGAAACTACGACCATAATGTTGTTCTCATACAAAATGAGACGAGCTAACAAAATCATTTGGAGACTCTTAACAATTTAATCAGTGTGTAGAATGTCAGATTTGATGAGGCAAGGTGTGGTGATTACTTAGAATGTCGACCATTTGGGAGAGGAAATTTAAAGGCATACTATTAAGGTTTTTTGCGGCTTTTCTAGACTCTGTGTTTGTAATCAATGAAGTCTCCTCCTCCGTCCTCAACCCCACCCACACATTCTGTCACAGACAGGTCAGGCTGTCTCATTTGTCTTAAAATAAAAGCATTTGGCATATCCAGGCAATCAATGGTGTGATACCCTTTGTTATAAAAATGTACTTTTCTGACTTTGATAATTTTGGCCTTTATGCAGAAAATTGATGTAGTTTTTTTATCCAATAAAACTGTTGTCTCCCTTGGGTCATGAGTTCAAGGAAGCACTAAGTGGTTTTTTATCTTCGTATTCCTGTTTGTCTTTATCATCCTGGGTTATATTTAATTCGGCTAAACTGTGCTTGCGCCCAGTGTGGCAGGGTCTAACGGGGCAATATACAAGTGACCATGGTTTTTTCTGTTGGGGGAGGTTTCAGTCAGTGGGATTTCTCCTGTTTCCTCATGCAAGATTTGGCATATTGTTTTGGCAGTGTGGTTTGGCGCACTGTCCTCTGTTTAACCTGATTGTTATAATAAGCTAATTTACTGTCACCGGCAATGGAAGAACTCTATCGTGGAGAGCTCCTGCATCTTTAATTAAGCATCACACAAAACATTTGTATAATCTGTAGCTCAAGCTTGCAAATTATTTCATAAACTATTAATTATTGTGGAGCTGCTGGCACAGCACATTACAGTACATGCATGCAGATGGTGAACATAAAGCCTATATATGATTACAATGAACACATTGAAAATGCAGGATCCATATCATGGGAGCCCATTTACTCATTTTCTGACATTGCAATTTAGCATTGGAATGCATTAATAGTAACTCACCATGCATGTACGAAGCTGGTTCCATCCATTTCTATCCGGTTGCATCAATTGGATTTTCCATGAAATGGCTCTAGCCTCTATTGACTCCCAAGCATGTAATGCCCTATTTCCATTTACATTTTTTGTTAATGCAGTTATACAGTACATAACATGAACATATGATATATGTCTGAATTCCAAATGCATGGGTACACTTAACCCGAATAGGCACATAACAGAGTAATGGATGTCAGTGGAATTACAATGGGACTAGTCGCATGATGTGCATCTAAAGAAATTAATCAAACTGCGGTTACTGTATTGTGTATGGACTGTACTGATACATGATTATTCTAACTTCTTCCTTGGTTAGTTTATCTTACTTTACTGTATATGCATGCCATCACTGGCACATATTTGTGACTTTAGCTCTTCGTTCATCTGTATGATTTGGCCTCTTGATCATGTTTTTCCTGTGGTAAGTACAACGTAAAACCTCTTCAGTAATTCCACAAACAGTTTTTTTCAAGAGGCTTGTTTCCCAGTGAAAGCGACGGTAATAAACTGACAGATACTTTATAAATGGCATTAGAAAAGGGGGAAAAGTAAAAAGAAACCTAAAAATGTAGTCAAACTTCCATCACTTTGGATAGTTCCACAAAACACTATTCGAAGCAAAACTGTCAGGGTGATGGTGTCGAACGTATGATAGTGCTTACCGCATTAAATAACATCATGATAGAAATCAGGTCTCTTGGTAAAATGGCGGAGGCAGGAATATGTTAGGGCGTATATTGTTTTACCTATGTGTAACTTTCAAAGGATTTTAAATTACTTCTATTGATCTCATAAATTTAGCTTAAAAGTGAAAGACGTTTTCAGGGGTTAGTGTCAGATTTTTCCTTCATGTAGCTGACTTGCCTGCCGTGTGTGTCTAAACATATCATGTGATATGCCTGCTGCCACGGGAGAAATGTACAAACGCTTGATAAAACTTTGCAGAAGGAAATGTATCTGCAGGAGCTGTCAGTAACATTCAGGACAGCACAGAATTTAAAAAGGCTGCCAGAGTACGGTGATCCTTCAGCATTATTCACAACCGATACTTGGCTGAAGGAGGTTCGGTAAAACGCATTCCTCCTTCAGCATTTTGGCAGTGCTCGTGCTCAGTATGAGGATGTAATTGAACATTGTCTCTGCCGTAGAGGTTGGCTCGCTCTAATGGCTTTATAACACCCAAATCCTTCATGAGAAGACCGGGATCACGGGCCGGCGGCTTTAGCAGTAACTCTCATGTCATGAAATGCAGTTAGCATGTTCAGTGCTGTCGCCTCATTGTCTCATGGAAGAACTAGGTTTGGAACCATACTGAAAGTGACATAATTTGTTCTGTTAATTTGCACTTATATTTTGGGAAATGAGTTAGATGATTTTTATATATTGATACTCAAACTTTATTTTAAGCATTGTCACTTCTCCAAATTCCAGATCTTTCAGTTATTATCAAGATGTTGTTTAAGAACATAATGATGTTGCATCTGAGCACTTAATTGCAGTTAAATGCAGACCATAACATGCATTTCAAACCGATGGGGAGAGGAAGGTAATTCATGCAGAGGGCAAATTCCCAGTATGCTATGATTGTGTCACTCATTGAACTCAGGGGGGGGCAGAAGCTGTGGCCCGCTCATCTCTTCATTCAGTGACAGGTAATGTCAGTTACACTGGCATGGTGTATCTCTTGTTAGGGATAACCTTGTCTTTCATGGAGGCACACTCAGGGCAAACCTTAAGATTTTACTGACATTGCTGCAGGCAGTCTCAGGGGACAGGTTAAAGACAGTGGCACCTATCGGGTTGGACTTGTTTCCTGTCTGCAATAAGGGTATGATTGTCCACTATTGGGGAGTTGTCGGGAATTGTGTCATTCATTAAGCAAACGTTTTATTGAGAAATTACTGTTCTATTTTTTTTAATGCTCACTTTTTTTGTTAATCTCATATTGTCATTATCTTCCGAATACCACTAATCAACATCAGGAAGAAAAATATGTATCTGAATATTATCTCCGTTATTATCTGTGTATTTTGAAATGGGGCTCTTGGGTTTGGATATAGCAATGAGATACTATTTTTTTAAAGGTTTTGATGATGTTAGACACATTTCTGAAGTTTTTAACCCCTAAGTCACTGGTTTCCAACCTCAATCCTGGAGTAACCCTGTGTATGTTGGTTCTCGTTCCAACCAATTGCAACCCAGAATTTTAACTACAAACTTTAAATTTAAGTTTTTATTTTTCCTTCATTAGGTGCTTTTTATGTTTAGAGGGATTATTACCCCTAATTCATATTTCACTCCAGCTGAGGAGCCTTTGTCTTCATGCGCCATGTGTGCTGGTGAACACACATCACTAGTCACACACACACGTCATATTCTTCCTTTAACCTTTTATTTAACCTAGTCATCAGTCTGATTATTATTTGGATAACTAATTGAGCCTACCACCTCAAGAAACTTACGCATGTTACATCATTGCTTATTGTTTTAATATTTAATATTGAAATGAATAATCATGATTTAATCAATTTTATGCGACTGATTAATTATGAGACTGATTATACTTTTGCACCATTCGATCGCCACATGAGGTAACATATTTATATCTGCCGCATTCCATGGTGCCTACTTGTGAGGATTATTAAAACTGACTTGTTTTAATTATTTATCCTCACTGTTCTACAATTTGTAGAGGTGTTTTCCCCTACATTTCTCATGTATGGCTTCATTGCTGAACAAGAATGGAGTAACAAGCAGGAACAGGAAGGCAAAATACTGGTAAAGGCTTGAAATCGTGATCATCGTGTCTATCGAGGCCACATGCTGAATCTGTAAACATAATCAAAACTTGGCCTGCAGGCTTTTGAAATCTAAATGTATCCTACCATATGTCATATTCATTATGTATCTTTCTGCTCTATGCCGATTCTTTTTTTTCCACATTTTGTAACCGTCAAAACAGTTTAGAAACTATCAGCAAAAAATTTAAATAATAAAATGTCATTCATGGTCAATATCATAGATAGTTATTGAACAAAATCCGTCTTACTCTATAGCAATGGATAGTATGAAAAGGATTATTCAAATGTCCATGTGTTTGGACGTAAGAATGCAGATAATTTAGCATTATTCTTCATCATGTAATCTGTAAATCCCCATTTCTGAACAGTGCCGGCAAGTAAACACTGATGCTTTGGTGCTGTCACACCATGAATAAATCAACCAGCGAGAAGCCTGGCAGACAGCAGAGAAATCTCGCGACCACCTGCCTGAGTAATCGGCCCCGGGGCCAGAGCAAGGTTTCTGACAACTCTTTAAGGCTGTCCTCCAGCCTGGAAATTGCTTTTAACAAGATTTGTAGATTTTCAACCTTTCCTGTGATTTTGCAATTTCACACTTCCAACAGGTTCCAGAGATTTTGCGGGGTTGTTTGCTGTGCATTCCAGCGGCCATGTTCCCTGTGAGTGCAATCACTGGCAAGATGGCTGGGTTGATTGCACTTACAAAACACACTAGGAACCACATGAAATTAAACTGGGATTTATAACGGTTTTTGACCATGGAGCCTGGCTTTCGTACTTTCTGTAAAAAAAAAAGTAAAAGAAGATAACAATGCAAAACATTTTATTAATTTCATATTATTTTTGGTAGACTGCTGAAGATTGGCAGCAGTCAAGTGTACGAATGTGAAACTGAGCAGTGCATCAGTGATATCCGCAGACCACTTTATAATGTGATGCTTCAGTAACAGGGGCAGATTTCAAGGCACTGCAGTCACAATTGCCATAAAACAGAGAGCACATCCAGAAAACTATTTCAGTTTCAGTCAGAAATGACTTTATGGGAATACGGGTATCCTGAAAGATGGACTAAGTGGCGTTGGTGCCACCATGACAAGTAAACAGAAATTCCTTCATATAACTGACAAAAAAAAAAAAAAATAACGTCAGATCAACATTATAAACATGATTTCCCCCATCCTTAGATCCAATTATATTCAGCTTGAGGACCCTTTACGGCTAATATCACATGGTATCTGTCCTATCAATACTGAAGCCCGAATTCCAGAAATAATTGGTTTTAGCCTCTATTTATCATGGCACACTGGCAGTTCCTGCTTTTTTTTTTTGTTGCCCAGAATAGCATTATTATACCATGTCCTTCACCAAGTCTGGCCCAGAAACAATTTAATTAGAATGTAGTGATTGAGTTGGCAGCTCAACAGGACATGTTGCAGAAGAGACAGCTCATTTATGTCAGATCAGAGTCGCCGCTGACCTACATCACTTTACAGACCAGACTCAACAGAATTCAGTCTGGTGAAGTGATCATTTTCTCATGTGTAAACCTATATTTTTACAGTGCCAAAGAACACACACAATGCATAAATCTACTCTAACGTGAATATAATGAAAACCAACTTTTTTCTTCTTTCAAAATTTTGCAGAAAACACCAATTTCAAAAACATATTCAAAAACGTCTAACAGTAAGGATTGATAGTATGTGAATGTGAAGAATACAGAACTGTAACTGAGAAGGAAACAATGTAGTACAGGATAAAACTTCCAGGATTTTACATCTCTCTATGGAGCCTTTTCAATACGAGGGAAATTGATTGAACAATCAGGAACAGCACTAAGAGTACCATTGTACATGGGTTCATTTGTAAATTCAATGGCAGACTCTTCAAGGACTAAGGAACAAAGTACTTAATTGGGTTATTTTAAAAAGTAATTATTTTAATGACTCCTTATTCATATTTGATAATGCATCATGAATCTAAAGCAAAAAAATCTATAAAATAAAAAAAAATAATTAATTGATAAATTTATAAATAAATAAATAAATATAAAAGGCCACCACAGCATCCTTAAACATAGCAAGCATACAGTACATCATGCCAAAGTGAGCATAGGTCATCAGAAAAAGTGAAAATACTTTTCTTGAAATAATTTTATTTGATTGGACAGTAAGATGAAGAAAAGGAAATCATCTTAAAAAGGTTGTCAGTGTGGACTGAAGGCAGTGAGAGTGACTATACTGTATGTCTTTCGGTAGGATTTTTCCATGAGGTATAGGTGAATCCCTTGTGACCCACATGCACAGTCTGGTATTGGGCATTGGTGACTACATAAGCATGAGTGAATGTTCAAATGAAGTCCAATTTACCCAAAATGCAGTGGAAATAAGTCTGTTTTCTCCAGGCTTTAGCTTTACTTTTACTGACCGAGGAGGAAAATTATTTCTTGGTAATCATTGTCTTGTTATGATTATACAGCTTGGCAGTACTTTATTTGGAGACTGATAAAAACACATTAAAGAAATATTCTAGTTCCTAGAATATTTCTGCCTTTAGTGAAACTTCAAAAGACTGAAAGCTGGCTTTGTGGAAATACTTCTGTTTTTGCACATTTGAGCAAGGACATATCCACATTGGAGGTCTTCACAGCATTTACAAAGTGGGGACTGAGTCTGTCACTGATTTATTTTCACTAAGATTTTGAATCTCTTAGACTAGGCCATGGATTCTGTTGAAGCGAGTCTTCATAACTTTTGATGCGCAATTAAACACGAGCGTTTGTTTTATTCGTCACAAAAACAGATTGACGAGTTTAACACTTGCCCGAATGAAGTTGTCAAACTGTGCTTCGTGATCGATGAGTTTCACTTGCATTTATTTTTATGCTAAGGATAAGGACGAGCATCGATTGAATTACATCAGCGGAGTGCTGCAGTTTTTTCTTTGATTTCATTCACCATCACTGAGCACAGTGCCCACAGCTGTGTGAGGATAGATGGTATTTAAGTTGCATTTGAGTCACTCTGTGGATTTTCTAAAAGGGCAAGTGCACCAGTGTGCCTTCAAGACTGGAATAAACATCGAGACGCTTGAGATGCTCAAAACTTATCTTGGCCCTCGAATCGTCATTAAACAGTGCACTCAGATGCTTGAGATGCTCAAAATTTATCCTGGCCCTCAAATCTTAAATGATCTTGTTTAAGTTTGACCACATGTTAAAGAGCAGTGAACGTGATTTAAGACCTTTGCTGCAGCTGCTTTGATACCAGTAAGACCCCAGCTGGTCGAAGTTTTTGAAATGGCTTGGATCGGGGGTGGAGTGTCTACAAATCTGAAATGCAGTAGTGTTTTGTTTTGTTATTTGGACTTTTTGATTTTGAACTTACACAATTATTGATTCCAATTCTTATTAGCAATTTTCATATTTTTCCTTCATCCTTATCTTTAAAGTATGCATTGGATATAATTTGTATGCCTGATATGTAGTTACTATTCTTCAAGTTGAAAGGAGACAAAATAAAATGTTGAAAATGAAATGGTTGCTTGACCGTGAGGACAAATAATTATTTTTAAGATTCTTAAACCCACCTCCTGGGGCTGGTATTTTGGAGTGGTGTGCACACAAAAATAATGATTAATCAAGGCCATGTGGTTGTATTACAAAGGATTTTAGTGAAGTGAATGCTTTTGAAAGCTTTTTTCATAGTTTGCGTAAGTGAGTGGAGTGAGGACTGGATAGGTCATTACAGCTGTGGATTTGCACAGGCACCAACAAAGCTGGGTTTAGCACTAAAATGTCCACAATACAAACATTTACAAGTGTGTACTTTACCAAATTTGATTCTATACCGACCATGCTTATGCTTTTACCAACTGCATATGTGTCCTTAAAATACTGAGCACTGTGCATATTTAAGAATTGCGACTGGGGAGCTGGGGTCTGTAGTTCTTTCTAATCCGTAAAGCCCAAAAATGGCATCCTCCCTGTGCCCTCACCCTCAGTCACTGAAGGGCATGTGTAAATGAGGATACGAGGAACATTACTTTTCTGAAGGAAGTAATTACCAAGAGACATGAGTGTTTCAAGCGTTCACCATCTGCAGTGATGAAGTATTTTGGGATCCTCAGGTTAAAAAATGGCCCCTTCGAACAGGCAATGAACAGTGAGCGTGTTTGGAAAATAAATGCTCAGATTTCTCAGAGAAGCAGTAGTAGCGTCAACTCATTCAACCTGGATAGTAAGCAAGGACTGGCATATGGAAGTTTGTTTTAGTGATTCTGTTTGGGAGGTCATTTTCATAGGGCTGATTTGGTTTCATAGGGTTGGTAGAATTTTATGCTTTCAGAATGCTTTATGGTCAAAGGAAACATGGGTCCAGTAAGGTCTCTCTGTGTGTCCGTACTTACGTGCGTGTTTGTGCACGCATTATGACTCACACAACAGCGTATATTCTACTGTGTGAACTCACAATATTTTTTGAATTTTATTACATTTTTTCTTTATCCCCAAGATATACTTGAACAGGTAAAGGCTTGACAAAACCCTGCCAGGGAAAGTTATAGAAAAACCTCACATGGAATGTGAAGAACTGCGTATTTATTTGAATGGAGAATTAAAAGGAATAACGAGAACAAGGAAAGCCAACAAAACTGATTCAGATATGGAGGGGGAAAGATACATCTCAGCTAAAAATTAAGATGGAGACACCCTCAGCATACTGAGGCTACTGTCATTCTCTGGCTCTCTTGTTCAAGTCCCGTATAATTAGATGTCAGTGAGACGGTAATCAGTGCTTGACTTAGGCCTCCTCTTTAAATCGTGGGACAGCATTGATGAATTGATTCCATGTCCCATCATGCTTGCTGTTGATGGGATTAACAATGGAAGCACTGGACCAGCGATAGCGCGCTGACACTATTGACCAGATGGCTTCGAGCATAACTAGAGGCAGAAATGTATCTCCTTGAAATAGATGGCAGATTCCCTTAGGCAAGACCGCAGCCTCCACTCCTCTGGTTTCTTGGTTCTTATAACCCGACCAGGAGGTATGGTTTTTAAGACCAAAAACATAATTACAGCCCTGTGTCACATTAAAAAATCTGTAGTTTTAATTCCAGGTTTGCCTAATGTACACTTAACATGGTTCATGCACTTGGTCAGCCGAACTGAGATAGGGGCAAAGCAGTGTAAATCAGTTTGGCCATTGCAAAATCAAAACAATTTTGAGCTTATCCAAAAAGCAGACTTCTGAGTGTAATGTTCACATTAATTCAACTCAATCATCTGTACTCATAAAAATGTGTCTGTTTAGAGTAAGTTCGAGCTAGCATTGTATGAGTTTATGCTTTGCCATAAGCTCTTTCTTGGATCCATTTTAATTTGATTGCAGTGAAGAAGAGGCTGTTGTTCGCATGTTTTTTTTCTCTTTGGCAATGCTTTTTAATCAATTACCAGAATGTTGTCAGTCGGTGGAGTCCTGCTGTGCTGATATTTCTGTCCCTATTGTTGATAAGCTCTTGCAAAGAATAACTTAACAATGATCTTGTTAAACTTACCACCCACAGACAGCCATCCTCCACCCACTGGTCCCCCAATATAGGAACTTTTTTCCGTATTGCCATTTAGGCTAATTCATTAATACATTCAGTCAATTAAACAAAAATAAATAAAAGAAGCCATCTCTGAATGCTAATGATCTGTGACCATTTGTGAGGTTTCCCAATTTCACAAAGCTTTGAGGATGATTGACAACATTCTTGTTAAAAGCAGATGTAATTTGGAATGATTAGCCGATTGAAGGCTAACCCAGACAAATACAGACATTGCAATGTCCTGTGTTCTCAACATATCTATGACAGTTTCGTCTGTATATAGTCAGAATGTGAGAAATACTTTAATGCGGTGGTTCTCAACCTTGGTCCCGGGGGCCCACTGCGTATGTTGGTTTTTGTTCCAACCACAATTGCAATCCCAGAATTTTAACAAGCTGTTAATTTTTCTTAATTAGAAGCTTTTCGTGTTTAGAGGGATTATTTACCCTTAAGCCACATTGTCAGAAATTGCTATGCATGCCACGAATAATACAATCCCCATTGTGCTTATTGTTCTCTATTGCAAACAGTTGCATAAGAAGAGGTAACAATTTTTTTTTTTAAACTGATCGTTTTAAAGACTGAGATGAATTAATAGACTCCTAATTGGGTTGCTGAACACATGCTTAAACTTATTAACACAAACTTGTTTTAGCTCATTATCATTTCCTCTGTCTTTGAATTATTCATTATCTACCCAATGGTTAGTTTTACTGGCAAGGTGTCCACACTTTCACCAATTAGGAGCCTGTTCATTCACCTCAGTCTTTAATTTGATTAGTTTAAAAAGTTTTTTAAAACCTATTTTTGTAATCGTTCGGAATATAGCACAATGTGAATATGGGACTTTAATTATTCATGGCATGCATAGCTATTTCTGGCATAACGTGGCTTAAGAGGGTAAATAATCCCTCTAACATGAAAAGCACCTAAAAATGAATAGCGTTCTGGGATTACAGTTGTGGTTGGAACGAAAACCGGCATACACAGTGGGCCCCTGGGACCGAAGCTGCTTCTTTAATTCCTTTAAATATCAATGACCAGCAACATCACAGTACCCTGAACTTAATATTTACAGCCAAACATAATTAGAGAGAATTATATAATAAGGTATATTACTTTTTATTACCAATCAATCAGCTCAAAATGTTTGCAAGAAACAATCTATGTACATATTCTCACAAGACTCACTACTGTTGCATTCATCAGACTGACTGTACTGTTCTTTGAGGAGGAAGTGCAATGCAACCCTTTGTACCTTAAGACAGACACATCTGCAAAGTGTAGCTTTTTTTTATTTCTTCCGTTTTCTCTACTCAGTTGTTTGACTGCATTGTGTCCTAATGTTCTTCCTAAGGTATTACCTTAGGAAAACAACATTATGAGGTTTCTGACTGGGCGCGCAATAAAACAGCGGCGTACATTATTTAGAGGGAAGCTGTCACAGCAAGTTATTATTACATTCCACTGATGTGTTGTTCAAAATGACACAGTGATGCCGGCTGATATAAATTTCAAAAACATTTTTAAGCAGAGATTTAAATGGATGTTACGAAAACATTGGGAGTCAAGAATTGTGACTCACCATCTTACAAAATCAAATTTTCTAGCCTGGTTGTTTATAGCTCTATATAAATCATTACAATGGATATAACAAATCTTTCGCATCCTGTGGCAATAGATTTTTATTTCTCATTGGC
Source organism: Anguilla anguilla (assembly GCF_013347855.1). Taxonomy (NCBI): domain Eukaryota; kingdom Metazoa; phylum Chordata; class Actinopteri; order Anguilliformes; family Anguillidae; genus Anguilla; species Anguilla anguilla. The sequence continues at coordinate 22,937,439 of NC_049209.1, forward strand.
AGTTAAATATTCAGAATTGTATGCTTTCCAAACCTAATATCACAACCACAATGAGATTATTGTCGACATGCTTGTCCTGCTTAAACACTGATTTTCAGTGTGGCGATGTGCCCTCTTGAATCTTGACCGTGTTTGCTGCCCCACTATGCAATGCAGAATTCACCACAGTATCACACAGTGAGTGAGCGGTTTCTTCAGCAGCATTGCCTTATTGCCCAACTGTGAATCCTTTAGTCAGATGGGAGCTGACAGTCTGCCTGTGACCTGCCAGACCACACGTGACGCGGACACTTTCGATTTAGCGACTTGGCAAATTTGAATTCGCCTTCCAAACTCCTTTTCTTGTACAGCATTTTGCAGTAATGTTTTTCTGTTCCTGGTTTTTGAAACTTTTTCGTTTCCGGAATATTCTATTGACTTGTAGTCATTTGAAGCTTGGTGCAGGATATTATTTTGGGGTAACTAAGAGGGAAATATTCAGTTATTGTTCAAATCAAAGTTACAATGGATAGTTAATGTCACACAGTAATTCAGTTATTGTTAAACTGTGCTGTTTTTTTTTAAACTTAGCAATAAACTCATCCTCATGTCTTGTCAAAACTCTAGGATGCAATTATGATAACATCTTAAATGTGAGCCTAATATGGGGTTATTCAGAATAAGAGCAAAGCGTGCAGTATATTTAAATCTTACCTGTCTTGTCTGTCTGTCACATATGATGGCAGACATAATTTTCCTATCAGTACAGTGCTAAAAAAGTAGCCATTCTTAGCAAGAAGTATAGTATGCATATACCTTTTCTTGGTCATTTAGCATTAACATAGCACATACAAGGAAACACTGTAATCTATGCCAAGCAGCAGAAAGTTGACCATGGGAAGAATTTAAATTTGTAAAGGAATTTAAGGCCAGCATGTAAATTACACTCTGCAAAGTAAGCATGATCTCACTGCAAAGCTGTCATCAAGTATCTTTTGGTGCTGCTATGAAGGATCCTTATGTTATAATATTTAATTTCTTGTTCTTGATTTTTGATCTTGAAAGTTTTTTGGGAGTGCTTCGCTCCCTCTGTTTCCTTTGAGGCATATTGGATATAGGATGACAACCAGAGCAGGACGATTCCTCCACTGATGGCTCCCTTTGAAGTGAAATGAAATAGGAGGTGACGGGCGCTGCTCAACTTCATCGGGAAGATAGAGAGGTCTCCAAGCAACAAAAACCGCTGGATGAGTGCAGAGGCCTCTGGGGGTGGTTTAGCTCAGTTAACATGAGCTTCATATACATGCATTCATACATAATAAATGATTGTACAAACAAGAGATCACACAAGGAAAAGTTGCAATTATGTGGAGACTTTAGTTCTGATGTAAATTGTTTTTCTTTTTGTTGAAAATGCACTTCCTTGCCTGTTGCCCTTAATGTACCTTTGTACCGTTTTTAGACCAGAGTGCTGGCATTTAAATTCTAAATTCATTGTGACCTTAAAAGCAGGTTTAAATAACCTTCATCATGTATTGATCGGTGCAAGTACAGCAGAAGGGAAAGCAGGCAGTAGCATTGTTTTTTTGCTTTTTTTTAATATGCTAGTTAAATTTACCGGTAAGCTGCAAAATGATCTCAAGATCACAATGTTTGGACACCTTCACTCTGACGAGCACACAGGTCTTGCTATGAGCCAGAGGGGGGAGTGCAAGAACAGGAAGTCCCTCCTGAGACTTCCCATTTCAGCATTCCCGCTGCTTTCCGGCTGTCAAGAGAGAACCACCATATTCCCGCCTTGGATAGCTATCACAGCAAGACCATCTGGTCTGTCTTCTTAGATAATGAAGAAAGAAAGGGGGGGATTGCCTTGTCTGTGTTTTTTTTTTACTACTGCTCGATCATTATATAATGATGAGTGTTACACATTCTCTGTCTCTGGGGCATGTGGATTATGTCTTCACTGCGCCAAGTTTAAATGTGCTTTTCGGCAAGAGCATGTTCAGAGCCTTGATAGGTCTTATTAGTGTTAGTACTATTTAGGCCAGTGAAGAGAGTGTTTCTGCATAGCTGAAATCCCACACAAATATATTATATCATTTTCAAACGGAAAAACCTTGAATTCATGATTTATAATAGAATGTTATCAAAGATAGAATAACTCTTGTTCAAGTGCATAGCATGCATCTGGTCTCATACTTGAAGAAAACATATTCCTTTGAATGGTTTTAAATATGCAGTGCAGATATATAGCCAGACAGTCTTAATCTCATTGTAACAATTTGTAACAATCTGTAGGGTTCATCTGTATTCTAAATTTGACCACATGAGAAGGAATATGAAGTATCGCGTGTCTTAATGCTTTTTCCTCAGTTTATAAATTATACCTATATCATGTTCTGATCTGTACAGTGTGTCTTCCCAGAAAAGTCATCACTGGTCAATTCTGGACCTTTGCTAGCATTTGATTATTAGCTATTCAATTCTGAGGAACTGAGATATATATGAGCCTGTATTGGTCCAGTCTTCAGGATCATTTATTTTAAAAGGAATATCATCTGCACATACTGTATGACAACCAAATTCCCTATCTCTGTACATCACAAGAAGCTTTTCTATACCTGAATGCACCTGCCTATTGGAAGCAGAATCATCAAACTAGTCCAGCATATGTGCATGTGTATTTTCATTCCAGTGAGAGAAAAAGTACAATTCCCAATGCTGTTGCCATTTTTGCCACTGTGATAAAAGGATGGCTGTCTAAAAGAGGGGAAGGGCAGAAGCCAGGCTGGTCTGGATCCAGCAGATTGTTCTGTCAGGGGGAAAAAGACAGATGTTTTCACCCACTCAAAGGTTTTGGAGGGGAATTGGAGAAGAGACACTGGGCAATAATTCTGGACAGCTGAAGGACAAAGGGAGGGTTACTTGAGGAGAGAAGTGGCACATGTCGGTTTGATGGCTGAGGGGAACCAGCCAGTTTTAAAAGAGGAGGAAATTGAAGAGATGGGCTTCTGCTGTTCAGCTATATGGAATATCAAATATTGAAGGTTATGGGACTTGACCTTCATCTATTCCCAAAAAAACACTGTCTCCCATACTTATTGAGTGGGGTCTAGCTGGTGATGTTCACTTCATTCCCAGTATATAGATCTCCAAATGCATGGTTGGTTTGTCTAAATGATTTAATTTCCCCGTCTAGTGTTGAAGGGATTAAGGAATACACATTTCAGTTTGAATAGCACATCTCAGATCTCTCCCTCAGGCTGCCTATGCTGATGTCCTCATCGTAACTCAGGCACTCTTTTAACCCCAATACAGAAGTGACACGGCCTGAGCAGAGTGCTCTGTGTGGGTTACGTAGGCACCATGATGCAATATGCAGTTTTATGCTTGGCTTACATAATTAGCCTATGTCTTGGCATTTGTAATACCCAATAGGATGTCTATTCTCAATGTCTGTATATTTTTTAATGTTTTAATGATTTTAATTATGCAAAAATATTGCTTCCAGTTTTTATATCTATATGCAGTAAATCATGAGTCTTCATTGCATGTCTTTTGGTATAATGTTGGTATGATGCAGTTTACTTTTAAGTTTCTTTTTTTTTTTTTTTTTTTTTAAAGCAGTTCGGTTTTATAATCCATACACGCAGAGGGTTCTGTAGGAAGATGTTTGCTTTGGGGCTAAAGAATAGCCAAATCTTGACTCGGCAATACATGGACTTCACCCTAATTGCATAAATATTTTTGTACCAAGGATCTGTATCTGTGTTGTTAAATTATTGTTCTTTAGGCCAGCTCTGCATAGTTATGACATCCGTTCTCCCGACAGACAGAATGCTGTACACTGAGTATGTTTCCATTTGAACTTGCTTAGAGAGAGAGAAACTGGAGACACGTGTTCTTATATTGTATTAAAAATAAAATCTTGTTGTTCTGTAGTTGCTGGAATTGTACCTCATCTCATTAGTCAACCACTGGAAAATTGCTACTTAAAACCCACATAACCCCAGAGAGGTCAGAGTGTCTTTGTTTATTGTTTATTAAACATGGTAGAAAATAAAGGTCTCATCACTTACTTAGAGACAAACTGTATGGACAACATAATTGGTGAATATCAGTCATGCATATCAGCAAATTGCTCATCTGTAATAGAGAGGTTGACCCAAAAGCTCAGGGCCCGTCAGTTATCTTGGAGGATACAGCTTAAATAGTACCAATTAAGGTTTGTTTTGGAGGTGGCGTATATCATAATTGAATTACATATGAAATATATTATTAAATAGCATGCCACATAGGGTAGATTTAACAATGTAGTTTGACAGATAGTTCTTATATTTCCAAACACTTTGTGAAGTTCAGAAACTGCAAACAGAGTACTTCATCTGGTATTGGAGAAGGATTTATTATTTATTATTGCCAAGAAAGTCAACTCAATCTTTTTTTGCAGGGACAGCTTGAATCAGTGTGGGGAATACAAGGAATGGCACAGCTAATCTGCTGAAAGAAGAGTGATGAGATGCCCAAAATGAGAGAGAATCAGTTTGGGAGTTCCAGGACAATTTAACACACCTACTCTTTATATAACTGTCATGGGAACTGTAATGACCACAGTGAGTCAGAACTTTAATTTATCTGATCTGACGATCTACACCTGGTACAGGCTAGAGCCCCCAGCACTGTTGTTTTGGCTTTTTAGCGCAAGGAGGATGGGTGGCTTGAGTGTGGATAATGTGACTGTTAAAAAAAAAAAAAAAAAATTATTCATCAAACAAGAACTAGCAACCTTATATTGCATTTGTTGATCTCGATTTTGGATCAATATGGCAAGAGGAAAACATCTAATTGACTTTGAAAGAGGGTTTATTATTGGGCACGGTTGGCGGGAGCTTCAGTCACAAAGACTGCTCAACTGGCTAGTGTTTCAATAAGAACAGTGACTAAAGTGACATGTGCATTTAGATCTATGAGAAAGACATCAGTAAATAGGGTCGGAAATTGTGAAGCACACATTCGATGACTGTGATGCTTGTGCATTTGTGCGATATGTAAGGAAAAACAGAAGAGAAACACTTCAAAAGTTGTTCCTCCCTTATCATTATTGTGACCTCTGTTAGGTGTGTCTTAAGAATGTCTTGAAAGCAAGCAGAAAGAGCTCGTAGAAAGACAATTATACATTAATGCAGAAGTACAAACACATTTGAAATATGCTTTCAAGAGCTGGGAAATTATTCTCTGACAAAAGGGACTTCCGGATGAGGGACGATGAATTTCCACCTGAGCGAAACGTCATTTTCTTTATTCTACAAGAGGTGTTCAGAGACATTCTTAGACAAAACAGGGATCCACTTACAGAACGAACTCTAAGTATTACTTAAACCAACCTGTAATGCACTGATGAGGTTTCTTGACACAGATGCATTGCACAGTATTCATTTTGTACCTACATTTTATATATTGTGCATCTAATTATACAGGCTGTGCATACTTACTCAGGCGCAATAATTTGAAGTGTTTTCCATTAAAGCATCAATTTACCAGGCATTATTTAAGAGTAAACTTGCCTGAATGTCCTTTGGATGCAAGGTCTTATAATCAAACACAATGACGTGCTCTGTCTGGGTGTTTAGGAACAAAATGGATTCGGGGGGTGCTACGCCCAGAGCTGTCATAACACGTTACCTTCAGGACTGATGAAAAGTCTCTTCTAATGTCTTGGTTTCCTTTCAGAGGACTAATTACATTTGATGTACAGTACTTTTTGACAGCTCTAAACAAACTGGAGCTCATTTAAGTCTAGTGTCTGATGAAGGACAAAGTTCTTATCTGAAGTTATAGATGAAAATAGCTAATGGTCTCTGTTTAATCTAACTACAATTTGCTTTGTCCTTCGGTTAGAATAATTAATTTAGAGGGCATTGCCTTTTTCATGTAGAACCCTTACCTCATGTCTGGGGTGTGCAGGTAAAGAAATCCTAAAAATATTTTGTGTGAAGGTCAAACAAAGCTTATTAAGGTTTGGCAAGGAAAGCTAAGGACTCAAAGAGATTTGCTTGTAAAATGCAGTGGATATGAGATACGGTATTATAACAGAAGATGTATTTTAAAAAGGCATCGTTTTGACAGAAAAAGAGCATTCTGTATTGCTGTGTGATGATTTGGAGGCTGGTACTGGAATCACTCTCTGTCAAAGTGATCACTCCAGACACTATCTGGGGGGGTTAGGGGGTGGGGGGTGTGGTGGGGGGAGGGGGAGTACAGCTTTTTCAGCTCTTGTGCATGGCTTAGTTTAAACCCAGGCACCGGGTGACTGGCTACAAGGAGCTCGCTGTCTAATGGCCAGGCCTCGGGGACATCACATTTGGCTTAGCGGGATCAGTTGGACAGGGCATCCGGGTCCTGGCTCACCGTAGAGCCCTTTGATGGATCTGCGCTAGGAGGAGGAAGCCACAATGCCTGAGCGAGAGGCAGGCACGGCTCTTCAGTCACGGTCCCATTTCATTAAGATTAGCATCGTGTTGTTCTGCCTCAGACCAATAATGTAAAATGACCATATGTAAAGCTTCAGCCACAACCCTGTTAGATTAGGAATAGCAGCATATCTCTCCATATGTAAACCTCCACCACAGGCTTGTTAGATGAAGATTAGCATCATCAATTGGCATATATAAAGCTTCAGCCACAACCCCGATAAGGAGCAGCATCATGTCTCCTCATATGTGACGCACAGATATGCTTGGCCAGGTTTTTTCACTGGTTTCTCATGGTCCTTTGGTTGCTTGCTTATCTTGTTTATTTGGCATATCGAATAGCTAGTCGTAAAGTTCACCCTGGCTGTTTTATATGACTATAACTTCAAGGGTGTCCTGTGTGGCACAATTAAGTACAGCTGTACCTCGGGGATAGGCATATTACAGGACAGATCAACGTTTAAGTGCCAATTCTGCCATAAGACATGTTTATTCTATAATTTCTTTTTTATAAACAGAATTTGCTGTGTCTTTAACTGTTTTGTATCATGTAGATGAGGGGTGTCCGGTCTTATCCATGGCCCAGCCCTATGACACCTATGACACCCCTGGTGTAGACATTTCTTGTTCCATGCTTCTGACCCAAGAGTAGCTAAGATTGTTTTAAGTGGGAAGAAAAGCCACACATTAAAAATGAGTAGTACACAGTATACAGATGTGTTGACCTCATCACTCCTGCAGAAGAAAGAAAAGATTTGTTAAGCATGCTGGCTTTGCAGGTGCTCCCATTGGTGTTTATATGGTCATGGCTTTGCACCTGCAGGTACATAAATATAGCCACGTAACAGCAGTGATGCTCTCCATTAGACTAATAATGACTGACTTCAATTCCCTTTGGATATCCTGCTGCAAGCCTTCTTTATAATTCATAACAGCATAATGGGTGCTTGGGTATTTGTAATATACACAAGAATATTAGCAGTGATTATTTCGTCTTTGACTCATCTGTTAATACACTGACAGCCATTAAAAATGCAGTGGGCCCATGTGCACATTGTGACAACGTAGGCCTCTGTAAAATCCATCCTAAATAAATATTTAAATGAAAATGCTTTTTTTTGTTCAGACAGTGTAACATGTTAAGGATTACCAACTTTAAAGCAAAAAATTGTGTTTGCCTTACAAATAAATGCAAATATTTGTTTTTTTTAAGGCACAGTTGTTAATTTGTAAGGCATAAATTATTTCTTTAATCATGCCGTCATTCCATCATTTATTGTCCTAGTAATAAATTATTGCTGCTGTGTTTAGCAATGCTATTCAATTCTGTACTTTTTATTTTGGTTCAAAGTTTATACAGAATTGTCAAAAAGGAGTAAAAGTTTAATAGCCATTGCAGTTATTTTTGCATCAAGCCGAAGCTCAGCTTTTCTTTTTAATATCAATATTTGTTTGGCTATTTTGATCTTATATAAATAGCCCCTAATATACAAATGGTTTACCTACAATAACATGACCTTGCTTATAAACCTTGTCTATGCTACCATTTTACCCAACAATTGGTTGTTTGCTATATGCATTGCAACATTTCATTTTGCCTTCATTATAAATCAAAATGAGCTTTGCTAACCCCGGTACACTTGTCCTAACTTATTTGTGAAGATTGTGTGCAACATTAAATGCACACGCAGATGCCAAACCTGGCCAATCCACACCCATTTATGTAGTATTATATTCAAAGCTTGGTAACTCGGATGCTGGCGTCGTGGCCGCTAAGGGGCTTGTGCGAAAGGGGCTACTTCAGCCAATAAGCCTTCAGTGTGTGTGTGTGTGGAATCACATGTGGAAGTAATGGAAAAATTATGTAACATTGATTACAAAATGCAAAATAACAAATTTTGTCTTCACTTCCTATCATACTCCTTTATATTTCCTGAGTGAAAGATGACTGAATGTCTGAATATTGTGAATTTCAGCACATTTCAGTGCCAGGGAAGTACACTAGTCTGCTGTTATTCATATGCAACTATGCTCTTTTTTCTGTTCTTTTTTTTATTTTATTTTTTATTTTTTTACAGGCAATCTCTTTTTTTAATCAAATGTCAATTGTCTTAAAGTCCAATTTACTGAGCCCAGTAAAGTGAAAAGTGGAATTTCAACTTCAGCTGAAACTCTCGACTCTCATTATGGCGTGAAAGCCGGTTAGAGGACTCCCCGTGACAGGTGCTGTGCGAGCTAAAGTGAGCGGAACTGCAGCCGAAATGGCGCTACGGCCGCCGTGACAAACAAACTCCCTTCTGCTCTGACGTTCCATCTCCGCCACTGGTGTTTAAAAGCCACTTTAGTCCGGACCGCTGAACTGTAAAGGAATATAAATGAACGTCGGACCAAGCTCAGGTGCTGCACTGCAGCAAGAAAAATCGGTCTGTGTACAGGGGTTTTAGACTCTGTGTCCTGAGGAGAATATTCAGTTAAATAGGAAGGTATATATACTGTATATATATATATATATAGGATATCAGATTCTAATAAATTTAATTACTGTGGATTCTTACTGATTATCGGTAATGGACTGTATATGAAATAAAATATATTAAATTGTAAAATATATTTATATACATTATAAATATACATTAACTACAGTAAATGTGACAATTTCTATTACTGTTGTGTGCTGATATAGCTTCCACTCGTGGGTGATCAAAAGAAATCCCATCTCAAATGAAGTGTAATTATGCTGTAGATATATTGCTGTGTGGTTTCAGAATTAGCCTAGATTTTTATTACTACTATTTTGGCTCTCAGCCAGCAAGTATTATTCTACCGGTTGGGCAAAAAAACTTGTTCAACCCAGTTTTGTCATCAATGAGCGCCGTCTAATTTCACCTTGGAATAAAGTCAAATTGCAGCCGGGTTTCAGCTGCCACAGATGTAGCTGATTTCTCAGTTGATTAAGTCTGGCTTTAGAATGTGTTTTGAAGTTAATGAAAGAAATAATGAACCTAAAAAGGATTACTTTATATGAACTGAAGCAATAAAAAAGGAACAAAAAAACATCTTTCCAATAAAGCTGGATAGGAACTTATGAAAGATAGAGTTGCCCTTTACATTCTTTTTTTTTTTTTTGTAATGCACAGAAAACAAGTTTTCTGGTGCCTGTCCTGGGACATGGTGTTCCGAGGCAGCAAGGCAAGCAAAACTGCACCATGCTCCCTTTACAGAGAGAGAAAAACAGCGGGCAGCACTCTGGGGCTGTGTGCACAATGGTCTACATCGGGGGTCTTGAGCCGCAGTCCTGGAGGATCGCAGTGTCTGCACAGTTTTGTGGTTCCCTTTCAGTGAGCAGGCAGCTTAGGTCTTTGAAACAAGGGTTGCATACACTTTAGCCAATTCATCAGTGCTCTCATGGTAAAAAAAAAAAAAAAAGAGGTAGGCAAACTCTGGGCATGCCCATTTTCCACCCGGGCCTATGTGGCTGGCGCATCAGCTAGGCCTACTTTTGCCCGGCTGGATTATGCCGCAGTGCAAAAATGAGCTGACCCTCTCTGAAGACTGACAATTTAATTACTATTTACCTCAGAGCTGGCATCCATTTCCTCTTCAGATCAATTCAGGCACTTGGCAGGATAAATTTGTGCAATTTGTTTCCCATTAAATCTTTTAGTATCAATTCACTCAAATTCTGTCCATAGCTGTTCCCTCAATTCAGTTCCCTCTCATAACCAATTCTTTAATTCAGTCTCTTTTCAATATCATTTTTCTCAATTAAATAACACCCATCCCAATCGTGGTTTCTGTATTTAGTTTACCTAGATAATACTAAGGGAAAATAATCAATATACAGTATGAATATTAATATTGCAAGTAATCAATGACTGACAGGAGAATTATTTTTTTTTAAATCAATATTTTATTTCTTTATGATTTTCTGTTGTCAGTAATAAAATGTTCACTGTAAAAACAAGCAATATTTAAATGTTTTGAGTGATAGAACTTCTATTAATTTGTTCTTTCACATTGTTTTCACAGATCACTTAGCCAACAAGCTAGCATTGCTGTCCTAACCTCCCCTATGAAGCATGGGTGAGAGAGAATATTGATTTCATTATTCATAATATATTTTTCCATAATAAAATAAAAGTCAACTTGAATGGAAAATATGTATTGTGGAGGTTACTTCTTAGCAGTTGGTTGTTATGATGTTTGGTCGTTTGATGGCGAATGGTACATTAGGGATAATCCCCAATGAGCAGTCAGCTATCAGGGAATAATGACCGCCAGAGAAGTGAAGAAGGGAGGTTGCCTCCACAAGGGTCATTATTTTCTGATAGCTGACCACCTCAGAGGGGATTATCCGATTTATCACTCAGCTAATCACCTTATAGAACAGTTACCAACAATGATTATATATTAGTTCATTTTACCTTTATTGATTTTTATCAGCTTAATGAGCTGAACCTGAAATACTCTTCTTTGGTCCTTTGACCATATTATTTTAGTGTTGTCAAGCAAAACTCAGGTTGATAGTTCTATTTGGGCCATTGTTATGCAAAAATATCAGGTCGTTAAATCTATGATTCCATGAAAACAATAATTCTATCAGGAAAAAATACTTCCTCTCTTGCGATCCTTTGTGATCTTTTTGCTGCCTTCGAATGTTGGATGAGTGTTCTGGACATTTCCATGACAGGCTGTGTGCCAGAATGGTAATGGTAATGTTCCAGAATTTGTACCCCAAAGAAGGCATATAGAAGTGATGCCTGCACATGGATTAACCTTAATAGAGCACTTGACATACTAGGGGGCCATGCACCATTATACCCCCCCTCAAGGAACATACTGTAACAAACACAAAGTACAGGATACGTTCCTTCAGTTTACGTTTATATCCATTTGACTTAGTTACAGCATAGGAACAAGGGTATAAGGTAGTCATGCTAATGCATGTTAGTAATCAAAGGAATTGTATGTGTTAGTTTATTACCCAGTAATATTGTTAATCATTCCTTTGAAGAAAGGACATCACACAGAGGCAAGAGTATTATGGAGTTTATAATTTGCTTTCGAAAAGGTTAACGGAGAACAGCAAGATTAATCCAATTATCATGGCTCGGACTGAAATTAAAATGTCGCATAGACCTCCTGCAGTGAAATCTGCAACCATACAATGAGTGACCAATCATCACAGCCAGTTCCCATGGTGATTGCAGAGTGGGCCAGTGGTGAAGGAGTTGGTCCTATGACTGCAAAGTTTTATGATAAAATTCTGGTTGGCAGACTTATCTAATTTGCTATTGTAAATAACCTGCAGTATAAATTATATTGATATTATGATATTGATGTGAAATGATATTATGTTTAAAAATATAAGAAATGTTATTCACCTGAGATAAAGAAATCTGCCAAGCCGAAAATAACACAAAACAAACACAATGGTAAAGAAGTTGTTTTCTCTGTGTTCTGGCTGTATGTAGTGTAATTTTAATGTCATTCCGTTAATGAGGCAGAAATTTCAGAAAATCATTCCTGGATGAAGTGACTACCACTTCAAAGCATGCATCTTATCGAATCAGTCGCCCCATGTTACTTAATTGAATAATAATGTTAAATAATTTAATAATAATCCCAATTCTGTGCTGACTTGGGTCTGTATCTTGTCTTTATCACTGAACTGTAGCACCATCAACTGAAGGTCTCTAACAGTTTAAAATGTTATTTGAAAGGAATTGTACAGGGTCAGGTTCAGAGGGGAAAACGGCATTATCATCTGTTTCTTTCCCAGTCGTTTAGAGGCTGTGTTTTCAGCTACCAGGACTAGCTTGTAATTCAGTCCTGTAGCAGCTGCCTCTAGTGCTGCCTCTTCATGAAGCCACCTGTTGAGCAATCAGTAACAATCAGCCCATTTCAACGGACAATTTAAATGTGCATTGCACTGATGTGCAATTATTCTTTATTTTTAAAGAAAACAGGCACGCACATGCACGCACACATGCACAAACACACACACACACACACGCACACACACACACATGCATGCACACACACACACAGAGTTGATATGTGTTCCTAAGATCCGAGGTATGATTCATGACCAAGGGCCAACACCCAAGGGGTAGCTGCAATACTTCTCAACAGGATAATAAGGACATGTGGGATGTGTAATTATAGTTCATTACATATCGGGTCACAGAACTCTCTCATGGTTATTAGCACATAATTATATTTTATTAAATAAATCAATACAAGACAAACACTTTGTGAATTGTCTTTTTACATATTAAAAGATCACAAATACCTAATACCTAATCACAGATTACCACTAATATTACACAAATAACTACAAAATACAAATAGCCGTTACCTATTTTACAAATTCCAAATTTCTCAAAATCACTTATTGAACCTTAGTGATATTTTTTATCTATTTATTTATTTATTTTTTGTCATTACAGTTTTCAATGTTTACATATATTTCTTAAGTGTAGTGGAAAATAGTTTCATGAATGCATACTTTATTTTTTACTTCATAATATCAGCCACATGATTTTCTTGAATATGATGAAAATGTGAATCATCAATTTGTCACAAATAAGTAATATAATGGAATAGGGCATAATATATTCCTGTTAAAGCTTAGCTTTTTATACATTTCAAATTTAAATGAAATCTTTGCTAACTTGTGTGTTGTTGGGTATGCCAGTTACTGTAGCTACAACTAGGGGAGATTTGCATGATGCGGGTAGGATGCAAGCATATGGAGGCAAAATTTACAGTTTTTTAAAATCAAGATGTGAAAGTAAATTGAACATAAATCCTGGTTATTGAGTATAGCTTTAGCCTTGTGCCTTGGGTCATAGTCCTGCTAGGTCCCATTTATAGGTCTTATCAAACATAAGTACACTTTTGCTCCATCCATTGTCCCCTCTGTCCTAATAAGCTTCCCAGTCTCTGCTGCAGACAGGTGTAACATGATGCTTCCACCATGGTTTCTGACAGTAGGGATCTCATTGACTGCGTGATGTGCTGTGTTAGGTTGGCCTCAGATGTAATGCTTTGAATTTAGAACAAATGTTCAACATTTCTGATTGATGGTAAACTAGACCAAGCTCAAATGGAAATTGACTTTCACTTATTTTGATCTACTCCATTGGTCAGAATTATGTCCTTAACCCTGAGTTGGTTAGAAAGCTATGGAAGCTAAATGAAACTAAATAAAATGTTTTGTTTTTTCTCCCCAATGCACCTTGCCTATGGTAAGCCCTGGCTACTCTAACCACTGTTCAGCTCTAACATTTATGCATTTCAAGAGCCATGTGTATCAACTGACACCTGCACTCGGAGCTGGAAACAGTGATGCATTGCATGGCCAGTAAATTGGAAACTATTCTCTGTATTTTGAACTCTCATGTTTGACACATCTTTGATTAAAGAATGATTCATGGTTTCAAGACCCATCCAACATCTAGGCTGATTTTTAAACTTCTAACAGTGGGCAATCACAGACTTTGTATGCAACCCAGCAATGTGTCCTAATTGACAGTTTGAGAAGTAAGGAAGACAAGCCTGCTTTTAAATTTCAGCATTTAGCAGATGGTCTTATCCAGAGCAATTCACACGGATATGATTCCATATGATTCATTTACTGTATACAGCTCTACATCCCACTGAAGCAATTCACGTGAAGTACCTTGTCTAAAGTCAGCACCCCAGCTGAGAAGTGAACTTGCAGCCTTTGAGTAAGATGCCCAGTTCCCTTAACCCAATACTACATTGTCACCAGAGGTGGGTAACCCGGCTTCAAAAAGTAAAAAGACTGTTCATATATTTGCTCCACCAACATGCACTAAACCAGCTGATTACAATAATTAGTTCTCCTATCATGCTGAGGAGTTATGCTAATTAGAATCAGCTGGTTTAATGCATGGTGGTGGAGAAAACACATGGTCAGTCTTTTTACTCTTTGAAACCGGGTTACCCACCTCTGATTGTCACCCAACAATTTTTCACAAGTTTTGCTTTCTGCTTTTGGAGTGGAGAAGGAATGAAATTTCTAATGTTAAAATACCTCTGTAGAAGCTCTGTTTATTTTTAGCATGTCTCTGTTTCTTCGGTACACCTCTTAAGAATTTATGATCTCAGAATTCACTTCACGTATCCTTCCCGTACCTGAGCTTTACCAAACAATTCAGAAACACATTTTCAGAATGTATATATAAGTGCACAATGGCACTGTAGGGTGTGACTTCCCCAGTGAACATTATTGAAAGATTTTGAAGACTCTTTCCAGGGTTTATACACTTAATTTCTTTAGTGTATTAGCCCCTACTGTTTCTCAAAAAAACTATCAAGTTCATGGTTCACTTGGCTGACAGCTTCAGAAAAATTAGGTCAGAAATTGCAAGAATATGAAGCACTGTGGACCCCTGTGGATTTTGAAGATTCAGGTTCATGCATGGGAGAGCACAGGAGGTTAACTGCCTCCATACAGTGTGCAGAAGATATCTGTTTTAGCAGGAACAGATAGAGCTGTAGTGTGTTTCAGAACCAGGACTGTGTTAGCCAGTATGTTCCGGAATTATAAATACAACATGGCCATATAAAAACCTTTCTCTGTTTTAATGTTTTAAATATTCTCAGTGTATGTCTTGCCAAGGTTTATAATTTAAGGATATATTATCTTGTCACAACTTAGCACAATTTGTTATTGGCTGCGAAGTGATACTACTAATACTTAGATATGGTCAGCCCAACCCCTCTTAATGCTATTCCATTTATAGGGTCATTGAAGAATCTGTGAAAAATATTACAAAAAAAAAAAAAACTATAATTTGTCATGTATATAAATGTCGGACCAACTCATAGGTTTCTGGCTAATTAAAACACATTTTATAAGTCCATAATGGAAAAATTATCTAACTCCTGGTAATATTATGGATGGTGTAACCTGATAGTGAAAAGAAAGAGGGATTGAAAATGTTGCAAACTTATGTAGTAATGATACATGTTCTAATTTTAATTATTTAAGAGAGACTTTTGCAAGATACTCATACTTTATAAATATGTGCAGATAAGGAATTTAATCAAATCTTGCTTCAAAAAACTTCCCACACTTCTCAGAAACCTTGATTGAGAAAATAATAATCAAATATTGCTCAATAAAAGGGGTAATAGCAATATAAGACAATACTATAAATAATGAAGCTAATTATATATAAAATAGAGATCAATGGGAAAGAGATGTTTGACATGAATATTCAATTAAAGAATGGTAAAATCTTCTCCAGAATTCACAAAAATGCTGAATGATACAATTCAATATTCAGCACTGAATTTACTATACTCCATATAGACTGTATCAGCTATAATAATAATGGCTCTGACAAATGCCTTAGATGTGATATGCAAAAGGGCAGAGCTTATACATAATGTTTTGGGGATAATAAGAGTTGGTCTCTTTTTTTGGAAATGTATATATACGCATGTGTCAAAAGTAAAAAAAAAAAAAAAAGAAATTCGCAAGAATCCATGTATATCTATATTGGGAAATGCTGAGATGTTGAGTGACTTTTATAAAGATGAAAAAAAAAAACAGATTTTATTAGCTGTGATTGATTGTATTCCAACTATTTGGATATCACGCGCATTCAGTTGCCTGGAGTTATACGAAAAACATGGCGGGACGGCTTGACCGGGATGCCATTTGGGATCTGCAGCACCTCCCCTCCCTCTGCCCGGCTCGCTACAGCATATGCGCTGTGCTGTGGCTTGAGCCAGAGAGCGCGTCAGAAAGCTGTTGACACCGCGGCTATCTTATCAGCTGCAGTCAGAGGAGCAGGGCACAGGTACACATTGGCGCTCGGGGAGACCGCACAGTAAATTACAGGCGATCGGTGGCAGCCCCTGTGTGTCGTCCGCCGGCTGAGAACAGGCAGTGCCCAGATGCCAGCGGGAAATTGCGCTGATGTGCCTTACGCTTACGCGAGGGGCGGGGCTGGTCGCTACAGAGCTTGAAAGAGCCTTTTGACGGGTTCAGCAGATGTTTTTTTGTGTCTTTGCTGTGCCAAGATCCATAAGTTTAAATGGCTGCAAGATAG
The DNA here is from genome assembly GCF_013347855.1 of Anguilla anguilla. Classification (NCBI taxonomy): domain Eukaryota; kingdom Metazoa; phylum Chordata; class Actinopteri; order Anguilliformes; family Anguillidae; genus Anguilla; species Anguilla anguilla. The sequence goes on from NC_049209.1 coordinate 22,953,982, forward strand.
TGAAATAAGCAGTGGTACATACAGGGAGTCAAATGCATGCGTACCGCATCCATTTCGGTTTGCAGTTTTTGCTGTTATATGATTAATGGGTCCATGTCTGTGCAACTTGACAGCTCTCAGCATCAGAGAATATCCTAGTTCTTGTAGCATGACACAGCCAGAAACTCAAGGACACCATCTGTACTCAGATTCAAGCATCCACAGCACCAGCAAACAAAGACACAGTGGGTGTTTAGGCGGGGTCACAGGGCCGCAGCCTTCCTACACGATGCCGTTGCACACACTGACACTATGAGCCTGCATAGTTGCTGGCACATGTTTTAACTGTGACAGGAATGTGAAGGTTACTTTAAAAGCTATGACTGCTTATTTCATGAAAGTGCTGAACAACAGTAAGCACAGGATTATGATAAATATAGGTCAGTCCTACTGAAACATGAAATGCATACAGTAGTTATGTATTTGTATTTACATTTATTATTTCAGCACAATGAAATTGAATGAATTTGATTTGAAATAAAACTATATGAAATTATGAAGTGAAGTAATGAATATGAAGTGAGTACTGGAACTAGCTTACTTGTCTTCCTTGATGATGTGACGGCTGACAGTAACAGAATGAATTCTGAAGTATACAGAAGCATCTTGTCCGCTTAGATCGAACCAAATGCCTCAAAACTCATTGGACGCTGCTTCGCCATGCAGCAGGACAATGACCATAAACATACTGCTAATTCAACCATGGGGTTTTTCTGTACCAAAAACTGGAAGGTTCTTCACAGTCACCCAAATGTACATGCATTTCACTTGCTGAAGACGAGACAGAAGGCAAAAAGCCTTAAACAAGCAGTAGTGTGTGTGTGTGTGTAAACAAGACTTGGTGGTGTTGGCGGTTGCAATAATTTGAAATCTAGGACGGGGTGCTCTTTAGCTAGCTAATGTCAGTTCTTCTTGCTAATTCTGTCATGAATGTTAACAAGCTCGATTCCTAAAGCTGATTTAGATGGAATACCCTGTCCTAGATTCCATTGCGCTCTCTGATGTAGTTATCCGTTACATGGTTCCCTGTAGAAATATGACGGAACGTGGTGGGTGCCTTTGCCTATTTATTTTTTATTTTAGGATTTGGCTATAGATGACAGGTTCGCTTCGTGAAGAAATGTGATGGTAAAAGTAAAGTACAGCATCATCCAGAATCCGCTCATCTGATCATTTGGAAAAAACAGGCATTGACCCTCCTCACCTGAGCATTAGCATTACCACAACTACGAATCCTGTTTTACAAGTTTTCGAATCTTTTGCTCAAGATGCACTGCAAAATTTGGTGCAAAGGTTGAGAGGTCGTAAGAGGTTGATTTGAAAGGTTGTAATTACTCAAGTTTTTTTTTAGACTTATTGCTTGTATTCTCACATTAATTTACAGATTTGTGAATCCATACTTCTGATTTGGGAAACCATTTACAGATTTTTGATTCCATTCTACCGATTTATGCTACAAAAATACCTCTTGCCAAAAATACCATTTACAGATGTGTGAAACCCATTTACAGATCTGTGAATCCATTCTACTAATTTGTGGCTTTGTGCTACTAAAATACCTCCATAGCCCCTAGAATCAGGGAGAAACAGATGCGCAAATTCATCACAAACTACCATTAACAAATCATGTCCTGCATTGACATTCTCAGTCACCTGAGGAAGAGTTGCTCTTCTGTTTTCATTACAGTACCTATCACCCTAATGCAAGAGCATTACGGTCATCGAATGTGTGCTTTCGACCACAATTGCTGACCATATGTACTGATGCCTTTCTCAGTGGTCGAAATCCAGATATCACTTAATTCATTGTTCCTATTGAAACACTAGCCAGTTGTGCAGTCTTTGTGATTGAGTAGCTTAGATCTTTTCCTTTTGCCATCTTGATATAAAATCAAGGTCAGCTGGGCCTGCTCGGAATTTTTTATACATGCCACAGAGCATGATAGATTGTTAATTGCTTAATTGTATTATTCAGTACAGCTGTATGGAAGCATCTGCATTTCTTATGTTTCTCCACTAGGCTAAGTCTTTCAGGTTTTTTCTTTAATTTGTAAGCTGTCTGTGGTCAAATATTTATAATCAAATATTTATTTATTTTCTGGTCAGTTTTCCATTTGATATTAATGAATCTTTACTTTAATGTCTCCTCATTTGATTCATATGTGGCTGTCATATCATAGCAGGCAATTTAGACGCAAGTAATTTAGACAGCAGTGGGTTCTTCTCAGTTTCAAGAGTCAAGCATTTCACGATGCCTGACACAGACATCCGTCACACAGATTACAGAAAGGACTTGCATTTATTTAACCCAGCACATGCATTTGTCTTGCCTGTGAATTATAGGCAGGTGAAGGCCATTAGCGCATGATGCATTGCTCCAAAACACCACTCTGTCTCATCAACACGCATGTAGCGGCCATTATTTACTTCTCTGTATAAGGCACTTAAGTTTATTCTATTCCATTGCAATGTGTACCTGTCTGTGGTGTCTGTTGAAAAATATATTATTATTATTATTAATATTATTATTATTATTATTATTATTATTATTATGAGAACAATAATAATAATAATAATAATAATAAAATATATTTCAACATTTGAGTACACTAATGGAAGTAATTTTATTTTCCTGGATTTTTCATATTTCATGTTTTCCTCACCATAGTAGAATACTGCACATGTGGGCTTGATTGGCAGTCTGCCACTACCTGCTAATTCTTTAATGATAGCGACATCTGCTCTTTTTTCCTATGCAGAAGAGACTGAAATATTCAAACACTAGCTGTCAGAAGTTCCTTATTTCTGTTCCTTATGCAGGCTGCTTGGCAAGATAAGAGCACAAGCAATACACACCCTTATTATATACTTGTTGATTCATCCAATTACAGCCCCACCCCACCCCACCCCCATTCGCATATGCACGCACACACATGGACACCCACACACACAGACTAGACTCATTCATATTTTCTTTAATGTAGCTCTAAATTTCAACCATTCCTGCTTCTTCATAAGTCTGACTGGCAAAGCGATGCCGAATCCCTCTGCTGCTGTTTGCCCTGAATTTGAGCGTCCTCTGACAGGGGGCAGCTGTTGAAAGTTGGGCCCGCTGTATGTGTCATATCATATGCAACAAAGCTGTTCTTTCTTCTTGTTTTAACCTCTGTTCCCATTTCCCTTGGTGTCCCTCAAACTGAACCTCACAGAGTTTTGAACCCAGGAACCCCCCTTTCCGGAGCGTGTTCTAATTATTTACTGAAAATCCGCCAGACAGTCTTGGAAATGAGGACGAGAAAAGCATTTATGTATCTCAGAATCAATTTTCCATTTTCTGAGTCGGCTCAAGAAACTTGCTAGTTTTCGGCATCTCGTCCTGATAGCCTCTTGCATTTTTCTAAATCTCAGGCGATTGTCTGGACAGGAAGACCTGCCTTCCGCCAAATCGTTATTCACAAAGCGTGCCCTCTTTATAATGTCTACAACTCTTTGGTCTTTGTTTGACAAGCAATATTTTTCACACCTGGCTTGATCTTCGTATACAAAAAGAGCCTTGCCACAGGTCACAACCTCTCTAGCCATTGGCACAAATGGAGAACCATGCTGTCCTCGCTGGGGTGGGTGTGCACAAATATGATATAGCATACGAATGGAATGCCTCCCCTGGATCTACTGTGAAATCGTTGGAGGTGTAGACAAAGAAGTGTGTCACAGAGCAGTGTCTACATTATGCTATTGAATACTGATGAGAAAAAGAAGGCCTCACACTACAGGGGTTCTCCAGTGGAAGGGGGGTCATGAACCCATCTTATGCAGACTGCAAACTGGATCAAGTGGAACTGTGGGGTTGTTGAGTCAAACAAGCCAGCGGAAGGTGCTGTAGCCTGTAAGCAGTGCTGGCAATGTCGCAGTGCAGGGCTGCAGCCGCTCAGCTTGGTTAGGCTTAACACTTTCTGAGCAGTAGTGTGTGTGTGTGTGTGTGTGTGTGTGTGTGTGTGTGTGTGTGTGAGAGAGAGAGAAAGAGAGAAAATTCCTGCTAGTGGCTGAAAACATCGCATCAAGTCACCCTATGATATGATTCTGACCTGGGGTGTGTTTGGATTCAGTTTCTGTGATTGAAATCTTGGCCCCTTTCTTTAGCACAGCTCTGTCATTTCAGCATGCAGAAGCGGCTTGATACACATTTTAAAATGACTTCTGCTCTTTGTGTTTGATCGTTGTGTTTATTTAACAGGTGTGCCAATTTAATCGCCTGTCAGTAGCGCATTCCTTTTGTTTAATAGTGTCTAATGTGGTGCCATTGCCTTTTTAATCTTTGTGCGCCTCACACAAAAATTTCAATTACGATCGTGTAATTGGTATACAGTTAAGAACGATATCCAATCTGTCTTGTAATCAACATGATTTAATATAACCCTGTACTGTTATTATGCTGTAATTAAAATTAATTTCTTCTGTTATTCCAAATTCTACAAACTGCTGTGCTTTGCACTGTAATCCATCCTGCCAATCCATCTCTGCTCAATTGCCAATTTTGGCCTGTTCCATTTGTGCATACCACAAAAGCAGACCAGCTGTTCAAACAATACAACCGTATTGCTTATTCTCACCTTTCGGAACAACCCCCGCTAAATGTCAGGTCACAACGACAGTTCAGTCATAGTCAGCTCTATACCTCGCCGAAGGTATTAAGAGACGGAACCATTAGCAGAACCAGAGCTGCTGGATAGACCGTCATTGGAAGGCCAGCCGAACTCCAAATCCACTGGTGACCACAGCTCCCACCATAGGTGTAATTTATGGGGGGTACAGTCCCCTGCACTTTTACAAGTGGGTCACATAAGGGAGAAAAGGTGAAAGTTTGGCTTAACAAATATGTGGCAGGTGTCAGATGTAAAGTAGCCTATATATTATTTTATCTGTTCTAATCTAGTCACCTAGCCTCTCGGAAGCCACTGATATGCAGAATTTACTTCCTTAATAGCAAAATTTTCCTGGGGGAGGACTGCCAGAGACCCCCCATTCACCTCCCCACCCCCTCCCGAACTCACGGCACCCTTGTGTCCCCCCCACCTTTGAAATCGAAATTAGGCCACTGGCTCCCACCCGAACAACAGCACCGGTAGGGTGCAGCCAGTGGACTCCTGCACAGCCGAGCGGTAGGACAGGAGGGCCAGGGGCTGGTGCAGGTCCCGGTCTCGCTGCCGGTGAGAGGTCAGCAGTGCCAGTTGGGTGGCTATCGTGCAGTTAAACCACTCTGCTAGCCCATTGCTCTGGGGATGCTACGCGTCTTCTTGACGCCAAAGAGGCGGCGGACTTCAGCAAAGAGCAGGCTTTTGAAATTTCTCCCTTGGTTGGAGTGCAATTCATAAGACGTCCGGAATTGGGAGATATCCTGGGAGGAAAACGCATATTCCAGCCATTTTGTGAGGTAGTCCGTGGCCACCAGCACCGTGGTTCCCCCTATTGGTGTTTGGAAAAGGCCCCAGGACATCCACAGCCACTCTATCCATAGGCACCCCGCTGCACTGCTGCTGAAGTGGTGCCCTCACCCGGTTCCGTACCTCCTTCATGGCTGCGCGGGTGTCACAGCAGCGGCAGCACTGCATCCATAAACAAAATTTGACGATTAATGCAATGCTCTGCAACCATTTCTCTATTTGACATATTACATTTATTAATAAATGTAATAACATATAACAAAAATGAAGAAATAATCATTACAGCTTCCTATACGTTATATCAGTTCATACCTACCTAATTGAGCAGTCCGATGTATCTAACTTTTGGAAATGTTATATTCAGCTGGAACAAGTGTCTCCTTGTCCAGTATTTTTCTTTATGAAATGACATTATTCATGCAAAGTAAAACTTTTATTTTTGGCTTGTATAATTTGTTCAAATTACTGACTGTCACATGTAATTACTGTCACATCATGTCATTATAACTTGTGAACAAGGTGATTGTGTTGAATATATAGCTACGTCCACTGACTGCTTGAAGTCTGTGTCCCATAGACATCACCAGGTGCTGAGTATCTCCTCTGATGATGCTCTGCTAGGCCTGTATGGCAGCCATCCTCTGCTCCTGCTTGTTTTGGAGGTTGTTTAGGTTTTAGGTTTAGGTTTTCTCTTCAGCATATGACATACATGTTTAATAGGATTGAGATTGGGAGACTGACTTAGCCAGTCAAGAATTTTCCCTTTTTGGCTATGAAAAAACCTTATGAAAAAAAAAAAAAAAATTTTTTGCTTTAGCAGTATGTTTGGGATCATTGTATTGCTGTTCGATGAAGAGTTGTCCAATGGCTGTCGAGGCATTTGGTTGAGCAGACTAAATGCTTCTGTACAATTCAGAATTAACTCTGCTGCTGCTATCAGCAGTTACATCATCAAAGAAGACAATAAGCCAGTACCTGCCATTCATGCCCTACCCATAACACCCCCACCACCATGTTCCACAGATGAAGGGGGGTGCTTTGGATTTTGGGTTGCACCTTTAGCCTCCGTACTTTGCTCTTGCCATCACTCTGATACAAGTTGATCCTAGTCTCATCTGTACAAGACCTTTTTCCAGAACTCTGCAAGCTTTTTTAAGTACTTCTTAGCAAGCTGTTACCTGGCCATCCTGTTTCTGCAGCTAACTTTTGGTTTGCATCTTGCAGTGTAGCCTTTGTAGTTCTGTTTTTTGATGTCTTCTGTGGACAGTAGTCACTGACACATTCATGCCTGCCTTTTGAAGAGTGTTTCTGATCTGGCGGACAGGTGTTTGGTGGTTTTACTTCATTATGTTGAGAATTATTAATTCATCGACTGTAGATGTCTTCCTTAGCCCACCAGGCCTTTTGTGATTACTGAGCTCAAAAGAATCCCTGATTTGTTTGCATTCTGGACAGATGTAGACTGCAAGTGTATCTATCGCTGTTAATCCCTTGCAGCACCTTCGACACACACAAAACTGGAAGGTTTGATCTAAATGCAGTGACGGTATATAGCCTTGTTTCTCAAATGGTATTTCTTGATATAGGCTAACTGTGCCATCGTGGTAACACATTCCCTACCCTTGCAGGTCAGGCAATCTTCACAATAAGAAGTTTTAGGACAGTGCTTCCGACATTGCTTGTGTCGAAATGGTGCAACGGTAATGGCAAAGCCGCACATCCTCCGGCAAGAAGCGACTTCGCAATCGCCTCCAATCATTTCAGTGGTAGCCGAGTTTTCACGTCTGAAAGGCATGCTGGGATAGCTCCCGGGAAGACGGGGAATGTGGTATGATAACCAATCAGATTTAAGATTGAATGTGTCTACTGTAATTATTGCTGTGTGGGGATTTGCAAAATATACGATCGATATACATTTAAGGAAAACTATTTTAAAAACCGAAAACACACAAAAATGGTTATGCAGCTTATTTTTATGCAGTAAATGCAGTCTGTTACATTATCCTCTCCTTGTAATCATTTTAAGTCTTGAATATACAGAGCATAAATTTGAAAGCAGACATAAATTGCAGACTGCCTGCTGCACCATCCAACTGTGCCAAAATGCCACCCTACATGCCATGTCTGTTTAGGGTTTTATTTTGGTGCATACCACCAGGCCTGAATAAAATTCTAGAGAAACACCAATATTTTAGGAATTCACTTTCAGTTGGAGGAATGCATTTTAAGTTTGATGAATGTGAAGAAAGTTTGTATGAGACTTTCAAAATATCCCAGCACAGTCAGAATTACTGCTGGAGAGCCACATTATTGTGGAAGAATAATTTCAGGCATTTTTTTTTGGGAGATGAATGTAAACCAGAGCCCTTAGGAACTCAAATTATATATTTTAAACTATGGACAATCGTTTATGTTTGCAAATATCAAGCCCTTTACAACACCTACCCATAATGGCCCAAAACTATATTATCATGAATGCTTATGCTCATTCTCTTAGCTCTGAATTTAATTTAATCACCATTTCTCATTAACTTTAACATGTGAAAATGGTGTTCTTTTTAACACATGCATAATTTTCTTATGAATTTGAAAAAAATTGCTTTGGTGAATAAAAAAACAATAGCAACAATTAATTGTAATATAGTCAAGTTAAGAACAAATGTTGATTGAATCCAGGCTGTAGTCTTCGCTATAAATTAAGGATATTATGCATTTTTGTTTTTGATGTCACAGAAGAATTATTATCGCTATCCTTATAAGAGGTGTTACAAATTAACCTGAATGTACTTGTGCGGTTTTAACAAGATGTCTTTTGAGGTTGAAGGAGAAAAGCCTGGCCAATATGATTTTCTGAGATATTGACTGCTTTGCCTCTTGGCATTGTTTGTATGTGACTTATGATCATTTATTGAATGACGCTGTGCTGTTTATTGCAAGGGCAGAAGGAACAGTTAATCTAATGTACATTCATTAAAACAGACAGAATAATCAATGTTTACTGTTGTACAAGGTGGTGAGATACTCATTAGCTATAAATGGCATTAGCACCTTTACAGTCTTTTGGTCTTACTTATATTATCCAAGTAAAAACGATGGTTTAAAGGCTTAGGCTGTGGCACAGGTGTTATCTTCACTTCCATGGAGTGATTTAACTATGAAGGACTTTTTCTATGCCCAAGCCTTCAAACCAAACCAATAAAGCGGATTTATGCTTGTGTTCAAGTTTATTATTTTCATAGAGTAACACTGACATCTGCTGGGACAATTTTCTGCAAGGGGCATAAAAATGCCACAAGATGAAAAATGTCTGTTGAAGATTCCTTCATAAGCACATTGTGTATCACTGGTTATAAGCAAAATATACTTCAGTGCAAAAACATGACCTTACTGCCAGCTGAAAGAGAGTTTCTGAAAGCTAACAAGATTTTCTTATATATATAAATACTCTTGCCGGAACTTGATACAACTGATAGACTAAGTAGTGTGATTTTACTGGAGAATGTTTTTCTTACTAGAAAAAACAAACAAATTGTACATCTCTTTTTCCCCTTTGACTAAAAATAAGTCCATTTATACTTTTGACATTTGGACATTTGACCTGATTCTTTCAGTAATGTATGGAGGAGCCTGGTTTATGAGTCAACACAGACCTGCAGACAAGCGGATATGCTGCATCATATTCTCATTTATTTCTGGCTGAGAAATGTGTCTGCTGAATTATCAGAACATATTCAAGAGCGACAGCGCGGTGCTGAATATTTTCAAATGATGCAGGGAATGAAAAGTTTTTTTACACAGTTTTTCAAGTTTTGTAATTATTACCATCTTTGTATCAAACAGGTACAGGGTACAGGAGGTTAGGTAAACATACAGTAGCCTACTTGTCATGTAAATTATGCTCTGGTTTGTTTTGCCAAAAAGTAACCCACACCTGACCAGTGTTTAAAAGGAAGTACAGCCATGTTTCCATACTATCAGTGCTTTCCTTCGAAAATCTCATGTTACTGCCTTAATTATGGTGGACAGACGTTTCATATTTAATGTGTTACGCTGTCATAATAATCAGTGTAAACAACAGCAATATCAATACACTGCAGAAGTGTTTAATTTTTTTTTCACTTTACGTTTAGTGAAGTTTTGTTTAGCAAGTAATGCTGATCGATTTTTTTTTCTCCAAGACTGTATTCCCCTGTTGATGATGATAATCACGCTAAATTAACTTATTTATTCATTTATTTCCAATGCCTATTAACCCTGCTGAGATGCTTAATCTCTGTTGACCTTCATTGGTGTCTCCCGGCAAACCACTTCTTGTGATCAGCAAAATGATTCTCTTAATGCTTTGGATATTGTAAAGAGCTAAGGTGCTTTATTAAGTGCAATTAAGGCTCAATTCCATCTAAATAGTTTCCCCGCTGTTTCTTAGCATTAGCAATGGAGATGCTTCTCCGGCAGACCCCTGTGCCAAAAACAACTTTGCCGGTCCATCAGATAACGGGATATAATTATTAATCTGGCACCTTGAAAGAGAACCACAACGTCACATGGGACATCGTGTACCGTTAAATTTTGTATTTCTAAAAATACAGTTGTCTAATTCTTGTTGGTTCCATGATGCTTAGTGTGTTAACCCTTGTGTTTTTATGATCAGCTATCAAAAGAGTGGTCCCATGTTTGTGTGACTGCTGAAATGCAATCTTCTGGGGTCACAAAGCCTAACATGTTTGGCGGTGGCACTGTGCCTGGCCTTTCCAGATATATGAGATGATGACCCCTTGTTAAAATGGTTTCCCTTTAATTTCCTCTTCTAATCACAGCTGTTAACTTTCCACACATCGGTGCAAACTGGATGGTGAAAGAACCCTCAAACAAACCCTGTGCATCACCAGTGGGTGAAGGCTAGTAAGGTGAGAGGATGAATCGCAAATATAAAATGTCCTGGCAAAATATTTCAGATTTGGTTGAGATTTGATTCCCTCTGGCAATCAGGGAAGATTGTGAATTTATTAAAATGCCCAGTTTAAGGTTGTTCCTGCCTGACACCCTTGGAAGCAGAAATGAGAAATAGGACTATATGAATTGCACTCCACATATATCCTCACTGAGTCATGTTGAAACTGCATTTTACAGCATCTGTAAAGCTTGATTATTTTCCTTTCTGTCATGCTGAATTTAACTGTGTGACTTTCTGCAGTCTATCCAGTATTTCATTTCCAAAAAAGGCATAATGTAAGATGAGTTGCACTATTTCGTGCCCCACTTTTTGATTTTCAGACTCTCAGCATGTCAGTGTATATGAAGGTTCTGGAGTTCAGTCTTCCTATTGATCTGTTTCTGAAGAGGAAACGAAACAGGACTTTTATGCAGTGTTCCACAATGCGCTACATTCCGAATGATGTATGCAGAGTGAAATGGTCAGTTAATGGGTTTAAATAAGCGTACAAGGGATCACGTGTTCTACTACACTGAAATGTGCAGAATGTATGTAACACTGAACATTTTACTGTACAAACATTAGCGCTGTCCCCAGAAAGCATTTGTATTTAAAGTGTGAACTCAGATGATTTATCATGAATGGCCATGCACTGAATAAGACATCCCAGATGAAAGATATGTATCATCTACAAACAAAATGAAGAATTAATATTTGTTTTGTGTTCATCCATTTTTAATTTAAATATATTTAAATATGATTAATTAAGGTTCTAAGCAAAATGTGAAATGTTATTGTATACTTGCCACAAAGTACAAACAAGATCATTTTATGTGGTCTTTGACAAGGGGTGAAGTTATTGTATACTTGCCACAAAGTACAAACAAGATCATTTTATGTGGTCTTTGACAAGGGGTGAATAGTCAGGAATTGAACAGCTATATGTGCACCAAGGACATTGCTGGGACAGTCTCTTAATTAGTGTGATATCTGAGCACTTTGCCATGACAGTTCCGTCCACGTGTTTCATCCTCACATTGTTGAACCCGGAGACTTCTGGTGACAGCAGGTTCTCATACATATTCATCAGCTGCACAACCTTTTACTTGTTTGGTTCTGATTCTAATCACTATCAGTGTGTAGAATCATTGTAACCGCCAATCATTCCCAATGAAAATACATCCTGATCCCGCCTGCTTGTGAATATTCATGAGCCGTGCAGAGTTGTCCTCAGTTGAACACCAGCCGCAGCCCAAATTCCCCAGCAGGGATCAAAATGAATTCTGGGCCTTGTTATTGCAAATTTGCTTTCACTGGCCATCCAACAGATTAAACCTACTGAAAAGAATGTGAGAAGATTAAAAACCCATTATAAACTAAGGGGAAAGTTTATATTTTTGTGTAATAATTCAAATGGAAAGTGAGAATTTGCTTTTAAGACTGTCTGTGTAACATAAATTAACACCACTGTAGTTGATGTAACATAACTATGAAAATTGACCATGGCAGTCAAACTTTATTTCAACCTAGTTATGTACAGTGCAGTCTGTAAATATTTGTACAGTGACACAATTTGTTGTTTTGACTCTGTACTCCAGCACATTGAGTTTGAAATAAAGCAATGGATATTATTTTTTCTGTCTAGTTTGGCTTGGAATGTAGAATGTATGTGAAAGTATGAATTGGGATCACTTAAAAGAAGAGAATTGAAACTGTCATGTTATTTACCCAGAGCTGAATGATACGTGTGAGAATGGTGAATATGGAACATGATTGTCACATCAAAATATAAAAAATGAAAAAAGATGGTAACAAAATGGAAGCCATCATGAAGTTATTAAAGATTGTTTTTCAAACAGGAACAGGAAACAAAAAAAAAAACACTGGAGCTATTGAGGTCAGTTTGAGTATTCCACGTACAAACCTAGTAATTGGCAGAATGCCACAATATCCTTATGTTGTCTTTTCCCAGAAATATCATGAATTTTGACCTTTTGTGGGTGCTGCCTGAAATAAGTTATCAAGCTTCTGTGTCTTTTGCATGTCTAAAACTCCTACTTGTATTGCCAGGTTCACTTCTACTTCAGCTTCCTTGGAGATTCAATTGTTCTTTGCTAATGTTATTTTTGTGTGTGAATTTTCAGTACTGTTCACATACACACAGATTCATTTCCAGACTTGTTGATCAGAACTGCATTCATTTTAGGTTTCAGTTGTAAACTTACACATGAAGGTGGCAAGCCTTATTGCTTTTATTTCTTGATTTGGCTGGTGCCGTACTGATGTAAGTGTTCCTTCCTGTTCACGTACAGTGCTTCACATATAGCCTGAGCTGAATCTTAGTGTTGTTCAGGGCTCGGACCGAGAGTCGATGATGTCTTATATAATTCTTTTATTGACAATACAGACCAGTTTTTTTTTTCCAAAAAAAGTACAGCAACTGAGGTTGTGCGTCTCCCCTGGTAATTTGTTTTGTCTGTTTCCCATTTTCTGTTTATCTCTGCTTGATAAGGTCACCTCATGCTGTCCACCTAGAGCAAGAAACTCCATTACTTTCTGCAGTGATGCTATTATCAATATGAGTAGTTGTCCAGCACACTATAAACTTACAGGGAGATACAGGGCATTTATTGACTGTCCAGAGCATTCTGTTCACTATATCATCTCTCCAATCAGTTATAACTTCCTGTTGATACAGTTTTGAACATTGAGATTGGACTCTTCCCAATATTGCCTGCTGTTCAAAAAGTGACTGTCGAGAAATAAACAACCTGGAGGACCAGATGATATATATATACATATAGCTAAGTTAAAGTGTAGTTTAATAGGCTACTGCACATACCTTATCCTTCTTTAAACAAACATATTACAGTATACATACACGTGTCACTTAATCATCTCCAAGACACCACTCATCTTCCATGAGATTACAATATGATGTTTTCATATTGCCAAATTGATTTTTCAATTTCTCCGAAGCTGTTTACATAAGTCAAAGTTTATATAACTCAAATTTACGTAGGTTGAGGGCAACATAGGGTGTGTGTGTTTGTGTGTTTGTTTATTTGTTTGTTTGTGTGCGCGCATATGTGTGCCTGTGTGGATGTGTAGGTGTGTGTGTGGATAATCAAAGAACGGCACCTTATTCATTTTCAGTTTAATTCATGAGAGGACATAAATGCCAAAACGTTAATGTACTTACATGGCCTTTGTCAAACATAAGACAACTCATCTAAGTTATTTTGGGAGGTAATTTCCACTACTGTTAATGCAGCACATTATGTCAGCAAGTCCTTGCCAGTCAGCATATATATTCAGTGCAACCATCAGTTATTGTGTGAATCAGCTTTCCTGCAGTAGCCTTTTTGTGCCACTAGGGGGAACTTTCTGCACAATTTCCTTAGCTGTAGAGTCACTGCTGTTGAAGCAGCAAAAGGATTCTGATGAACTGTGTGTGGGAGATTGATGAAAGTAAAACAGCCCAGCCTTGAAGGATGTTTTGGCAGCGAGCCTCCTCATCTCCTCGACTGCACAGTAATATTCTCTTTTATTGAGCAGCTCGATGTGGAAGGTTTTTTTTTTTTTTTTTTTTTTGGTTGTGTCATTTTGTTATTTTGGTTGTGTTTTTTTTTCTCCAAATATAACCTACATCCTATACGAAGAGTCTCACTTTTTCAAAGTAGCACTGTGTATAAAAGAATAGAAAAATGCTGCTTTTCAAAATAATGAGGTCTTTTTCCCCAACGACTGCATAGGTACATTACCACGTTTGGGCAGCCTACAGGATTTCACTGTGTCTTGTAGCCCTTTTCTAGAATAAGCAAATGAGGGACAGGGGGAGAGCAACAGACAGGCTTGACCTCCTAAGGCCACGCGATTGGACCTGGAGTCTGGGAAGATGTCGCATGATTCTTTATTCTTTTTTTATTCACTACTGCATAGTGGGGAATAATATCCTACTCTCTTAAAATGCATGACTCAGATTTGACGAGGAAGTGTGTTGTAGTTTGACTGAACTTATCTAAAAGTGGTTACAGATACGGAACAACCTCTGTAGAGAAAATGAAAGTCCAGGGTGGTGAAAATCCAAAAGTTTTGTTGTCATCAATTTCCCTGCTTGGCCAACACATGGGAATGCGGAATTACACTTGACTGGTTTCCCGATCTCAGCACAAAACAAAGAGGGGGAGAGTGCAGGGTGTCGTCTGTGGAGTAACATTTGAGAAATCACAAAGCCGTAGATTACCGTCTACCTCTTTTAACGAGGGGGCCCAGCCTAGTTCTCTCGCACACCTACCATTTAAGTCCTTTTTCATATGCCCATAATTATACGGTAGCATATTCAAATTGTATTCAACAAAAGTGTGACTCAGAACACCGAACAATGTTTCTCAACGAGAATGGCGAGCTTGTCCTTTATTAACAAGCGGTGCAATGAGCATCTGTGGGTTTGATCCAAAAAACATGCAGTTGATATTGCGTGTTAATATTTCAGCATGCAACTGTAAGAAGGGTTGAGATGGGAAGCGTCTGTTATGTTGTCTATACTGTCACCGAATTGTGTTTTTCCATCCAGCTATATCCTCCTTTGCGTTACGATTTGGCATCCCTCTCCAACAAGGTGGTTGTTTCACAGTTCTTATGGAATCGCTTTGTTTGTGCACAATTTACTTTTATAAATTTTGTTGTAAGAAAATTCAAGTCAAGCCAACCATGGAAAACTGGCGAAGACTGAATTCCAGGAGACATCCTGATGAAAAGTGTATTATAATAATAATAATAATAATAATAATAATAATAATAATAATAATAGTAACCATGCTTTATTTGTGGAATGGATGCACAAAGCACCCATAGCTCCAAGTCCCTTTGTACTTGTCATGGTATTTGCAGTTTTGTGCATGAAAAGTATGATATTGACTTTGACCACAGCAACAGAAATACATAAGTTGAAGTACAGGACTCAATGGAATGAGGAAAATCTTAAAAAGATAGGTATAGACTTGGACAGGAAATGCCGTTTCTACAGACATTTTTTATAACATATAACTAAGTTACAGAATACAGGAAAATAGAGAAAGTCACAGAATAACTCGCAACAGCTTGTTACAATGAACACAACCCTTTTTGCAAAGCAGTTCTCACTCTCCTGATAGGTTATTTTTAAGCACATTTAACAGTCCTGGCCACACACCACGCAGAGCTTTATTTTCTCAGAAAGTGTCTCAGAGACTGGTACCGCAAATCACTTGCGTAATCAAATATTTATTGCACCCGGCTCCCCACTTCCTTAAACATTTTTATCCCTCTGTGGCCTACAGAGATGCTCAAGTCTTCCCCCTTTAATTAGTGGGTGGAATCTATATCTGTGACACTGGGAACCATCAGAGACCCCTGAGAAACATAGCACGCTACTTAAGTAAGACAACGTGCGCTGTAGATTTGTAGGCTGCATCATATAGATTGATAGTGATTGTGGTTTGTTAATAGAAGGAGATAATTTTCTGTACTGGAGGCAAATGGAGAAATGATGGAAGGTTAATGATGTAGAAGCCAGTTTACAATGTGGTCAGTCATTACATTTGCAGGACACGCTGTCCCTCTTGCAAGCTCTGCAGGATTTGGAGCATAGTAGATGCTTTGTTCCTACCTACATCGACAATAAAATACTGCCTTTCCTCATGAATCCTCTTGAATTGCATCTTATGCATGGATTGTGTTATATAAGATTGACTAATAGATTGATTGAAGCACTTCAGCCCAGTGGTTCCACATAATTTAATGTACGAATGTGTTTTTGTATGACTTTCTCAGTAATTGGTGTTCTAAGGTGAGCTGTGGTTTTTTCTGAAACCGATGTTGTTACTAGCAGCCAGACCTGTGTTATATAAACGAGCATTTATATATTTGTTTTCAAATCTCAATTATCTGTGCATTTGAATGCTTTTCAAATAATGCAAAACAATGGCTACCATTTTAGTTTTCAAATGATTTTCGAAAAAATGCTTATATTTCTGTACCAGAGTATTGAAGTATCTAAAATACCATTTTAATGTTCAAGTATTATTTACCGAATGCATTCCAAACATCCATAAATTCTTTACTCTTCAAGGGTGAATAGAGATCATTCTTATCTCCTGAGACTTCCTGTATTACACAAATTTTGACAAGAATGAAATTAAGCCCATGAATGTTGCATTGCCACATATTTCAAATGAGCTCACTTATAACTATTTGCAGATACATATAAAATGTCCAATATACTGACTTTAAAAATGGTTACATGAAAACAGTAGTGTGAAGTATTTGTAAAGAGAGTGTTCTTGTTCTGAATGTACCTCTGCATATATTTCTGTGTTCAACTTATTAAATAAGATACAACAAAAACTTGTTTCAAGGAGTGTTTAAAATGAATTCAAATACATCAAACCATATTTGTCCCAGGTCCGCTAGTAGCTTGTTTATCCTGTACCTTGCCTTTTATATTTCACAGCCCTTTCTATTAAGATTCAAACTGTGTGGGAATACGCCATCACACTAAAAGAACATAGAAGTAGGCATCAGTGGGGTGGCCATGTTCAATCTGATTATATTTAGCACCTGTGTGTTGTGTCTTTTAGAATCATGCCAACTAGATTTCCACAGTATACTTTCTCCATTCTTACATATTCCGCAAATATAATAACCAAAGACATTAAGAATTTGTTTCGACTGGCTACATAGGCCTTCAGTGTGGAAGGTTGTTTACTAATCATTCTTGAACAGACAAGCATAGAACCATGACAAATTTGCATTGAGCCTCAGTGCAGTATTCAGATGTTTATTTGATGGTTAGATTTGGCCATTTATGCTCATGCTGCAACACTCATCAAAAACCTCTCATCAAAAAGCTGTCATTATGCAAGGGCTAAAGACAAGCTTGTGTCCTCTTCCAAAGCATGTGATGTTCCTACCTCTTCTTTTGCTGTCGACGAGTCCGGGTCACACAGACAAGAGTCAGAGAAAGGCTCTTTATGTGCAGCTCAATCAGAAAACCACAAGCGCCCAATCGACCAGTGGGGGTCACTCACCCTCACTGGTGTGCGATAAGTTGCTGTTGCCCTGGTTGGGTGAACCAACTCCCTGAGCAATGCTGGCGCCAATTATGTGTGGCCCTGTGGGGCTACTGTCCGCAGTTGGCACTGACACAATATGGGCCAATTTGACCCACAGCAGGATTAAATTAATTAAATCTCAGTGAAGTGACAGTATCACAGGGCCATGTTGCATAGAAAGGGTGACATCTGGCTATGTGACTTTCATAGCAGTGCTGGAATGGCTAATGTTTGTTCAAGTGAATCACTTTGTGTTTACCATGGTAACAGAATTGCAACTGCGGTGAAAATCGGACACAGTTTTTCTACTCTGCATGTGCCCTGTTAAAGTTTTTCTATAGGTCATTTTGAAGTGGGATGCATTGAATACTCCAGGAATTAAATTGAGAGAAAACTATTTAAAAATAGGACATGAAAAAAACTACAACCAGAAACTCTTATTACCAAAATATCACAAAATTAAATATTAATGATATTAATTCATATGCAAACAATGTGATCACCAGGAAGTATGCTTATCATGATTTAAAAAACGGTACACGACTGAATGGGGATTAGGACAGAGCTTCGACAGTGAATAGCATTGACAGTGTCTGTGAACTAATATGTGAGAACCCTTATGAATTACTGTCTATCGCTTATGTAAAAAATGACACTTCTGTTCTGTCACTGCAGAGGGTTTTTTTAAGAATACAGTCAGATGATTAACGTGTTGTATTTTTCCAGGGGGTTCAGCCTTTCCAGTAAAGTCCTCTCCAGCAGATACTGCTTTGTGGAGATGCAGGGTAAAGTATCACTCTGCCAGGTATAACAGCCAGCAGACTATATGCTCAGTGTATAAGCCAGCGTTCATTGGAAACCCTGCATCCTTTTGCTCTCCTGAAAGCTGGTGTGTCATCATCTTCTATAATACAGTAAGAATGGTGGCTGTGTGTGTGTGTGTGTGTGTTCCATCATGCAGTATTGGGACAATAGCCTACACAATAGTTTCAGCATTACCTATATACAGCTGTCAATGCAATAGTACATCCAATAATAAACCATTGCTTGAATATAATGAAATATGAAACCCCGAGACAAGAGACTAGCACCTGTATTTTATAATAACATGCTTTCATGTTTTTGGAGGGCTTTTTATGGTTGTAGCAGGGTGAAAGTGAAAGTATGCTTAAAAATCAGGTCATTTTTTAAAATACTGCTGTAAAGTGATCTGTAAGCCACGCAAAGCACTAGCAAGGCTGATTATTTTGCAAATGAATCCAGGTGCCATATTTAATTCATTTTCATTTAACCCCTGTCTCTGCCGTTTTATATGAATGACCTTAAGTAACCTGCAAAATAGTGTGCCTCATATTTTCAGAGGATGTGCACAGGAGAGATTTTATTTGGAAAAAAAAGATCCCAAATAGTAATGTGGAGACAATCCAGTAGGGGGCAAAATAGCATCATCAACATTAAGATTAAAAGAAATTCAGTGACCTACTTTAAAATGATGTGCTGGGGCATTTGTTGTATTTTTTAATGAATATATATATATATGAATATATACATTATGGCATGCATACATGAAATGCTGTTACTGAGTGCCATGGCTTTTCTCCCAAACACCAAAATGCATAATGAAGTAATAGTCTAAATTAAATGCAAAAGGAATAAGCGTATTTAATTACCATTCACATTACATTTCATGAATCGAGTGGGGAGCATAAAAATGTCTCTGGGAATGCTTTGCACTATGTAGTGACCACACATCTGCTATCTGGCAGCCAAATTTATGGAAAGACACAGTCAAAACGGTGAAGGATTTCAGCCAACCACTGATATCCTCAGGTTTGTCTGGAGGCCATTGGTGTACACTTTCCAACTGAATTTCAGCTCTAGCTTCACAACCATAAATAATCCACCTCAGAGTGTCCTCCTTAACTTCAAAGAGATGTTGACTTCAGATTAGCATTTTCTTTCACTAGGGGAAAAATAAATCTACTTATAGTTATCTGAGGAGGAGATTCTTGGTCGCGGGAACTTTTTTTTATTAACATGATTATTCTCGAGGGGAGAAGCGATGTTGAGTGTTTTTCTGGTAAACTACCATACATTGTTTGTCTTTGACATGAAATCTATTAGAGTGTCAGGCACTGGGAGTGAGGCAAAAATCGAAATCTGTTTGAATACTGATGTAGGAAGGCGGTGTTGGAACAGAAAAAATGAATCAGAGGACAGCACATCTAGAGAGTCTTAACTCTGCAGGTGTTAACTGGAGCAGGCAATGACTGCCCATAGGCTGTCTGTATTAAGGTGAAGGAGTGGAGGCAACCTGTGGCTTGGTAAAATTAGCGGGAGTTCAGATGTCTCCTGGCACAGAGGTCACCCAGAGACGGGCCCTACTGAAACCACACAGATAACAGCAAGGAAAACAACTGTGTGAACATGTCCCTCACTCCCTGTGAACATGCCCCCTTGGAAACTGAAATTTCCATTTCCTCCTTTATGTTCCCTCTGCAAAGTAGTCATGTTCCATTTGGAGAATGTAACTAAAAATACAATAAAAGATAGTCATTTTGAAACTGGGGGAAAGGATTATGTTGAATATTGTCTCTCATAGAAAGTGGAAAATAAAGGGAAAGTGAGTGGATGCTCGGGGAAATGTCATGTTTCTGACTGTATTGCTGAATCGAGTGATTTTGGTGACCAGCCACCGCCTCACGTACTTTCATCTGTGAAGAAAACAACTTGAGGCTGCCCAGTGCATTGATCTTTCATCTTGTGAATGACTAGGTGGGCAACAGAGAGCAGTGAAGCCTATTGAAACTGTAACTCAGTGTATACCATTTCAGTCAGGGGAATGTGGGAAATGGTACTTTCTGTTCATCTCTAAATTTGTGCGTTTCCTTTATATTTTTGCTTTGTGGCATACGGAAATGTAACAATTTAACAGGAAATATAGATATTAAGCAGAATCCCCTCCTCTTGATGCATTGTAATGGATAACAATGCTAAAGATACCACTCAACTAAAATCCCGCTTTGGCAAGTATGGGGAAGTACAAAAATGAAGAAATAATGACTGTATGCCAATGCAGAACGGATGCAAACTTTCTGAGTAAAATATGCCTAAGACAGTCTGCTGAATTCACCATTCTTGTTAAAAATAATGAGATATTTCTTCCCTTTTTTCCTCTTTTTCTTTATCCAAGTTTCCTTCTTGGATTCAGAGAGGTAATATGGGAAATGATACCCCTTTGTTATTGTTATTTTGTCATTGAAAAAGCAATGACATTACATTGAATTGGGTTTAAATAATATATATTAAACTCAAAATAAATGTGAAGTTACATGATATTTTTGGCCTCTGATGAAGATACAAAGTGCTTGCATGGTATTGTGCTGCCTGACTGAAATAATGCCCCCATCATCATTTAATGTTGAATATTATCTGGTTGACAGTATATTAATGCTATCAAGAGCAGCATAATAGTCTAACCTCAGTTCATTCCTCTTTTATCATGACTACCATACTTTTAAGCCTAGTTTGTATAGTGGTTTAATTTCAGTAAAGTGCAGTTCTGTTTGTTTTAGAGGGATTCGTGAAACCCTCTGACAGGGATATTATCACACTAGGACGCTAATTGAAACAGTCAAACTGACCACTACATAGGGGTGATGCGTTGCGCTTTGGAACTGAGCTCCATGTGTGAAAATGGTCCATTAAAATGTGCGCTGCGTGAAAGCAAATGCTCTCATGTTCTGTGGGAATACTCAAAAAGCCACCAAACCAGGTGACATGAGAGGAGGCTATATATTTTTATGGAGGGTAATGCAGCAGACGACTATGGTGGAGTGTCAGACTTATCCCATACTGCACTGTCACTTCAGCCCCATGAGTACAGAGCATTCTGGGGGTTATGGGGATTGGGCGGGGTTAGATCAATTCCAAGGGCCCTGGGACCCTAAAAAAATATTAGAACATAGGATTTTCTGGAGTAGTAGGGCCCAATGTGAGATCTTTTCACGAGGCTCAAAATCCATAGTGGTGCGCCTGGTTGAAATGTAAGGAGAAAGTGGATCTGAGTGAGAGCTCAACTGGAGCAGAGCATGTGGGTGACACACAAAACATGGAATGGAAAATAGCTTACAGAGGGGAGGGCCATTTACATCCACTCAGAACCACTTCCATATTCACCAGTGACCCTAAAAAGGAGAGTGAGAGAAAAAAAAAATACATTCAATTACATTAAAATTCAAAATTCAAAATAGAAACTACTCCAAGTGGCTGCAAATCATTTCAATTTGCCTTGGTTTGAAACTGCCCACAGTGTCCATTTTTAAGGTCATTTTTTTTTCTCTGTCCCCTCTCACTGTAACAATATCAAAATCATGCTGACACAATGACAGTAATTCAGAGCAGCTCCTCTGCCAAAATGGTTCATTTAGCAAACCATAAAGGTCAGTGCGAACTGTATTTCAGTCTTACTAGCCTTTCATGATTATATTACATCATACATTAAAAGACACAGCGGATACACTGTAGTTCATATTTTCTGAAAGGTAACCGGAATTGTGCTCTAAATAAGCAACACTACTTGACACTACACTAATAATTTAAGACACACAGTCTCACACACCTCTCTGTCCCCATACATATAAACTAGGGACACAACGGTACATGTAAAAAAATAAAAAAATAAAAAATTGGAAAAAAAGTGGAAAAACTATTGTTCTTTTGGGAATGGACAATCTTTAATCTGTTAGTCGCCATAAGTCTATAATTAATGAATTAATTCTTTCTTGTCTTGTTTACATACCTACATGCAGGTTGAATTTATGCTGCATTTTTATGTAAATGCCCCTAGCCTATAATGTGGGTATAATTTTCTATTTGTAAATAAGAAGGTGGCACTTTTTCATTTGAACAAAAGCCAGCTTGTGCACAGGCTTTTGATAATGATTTGATTATATTTTGATAGCCATTTTTAATAACATTCTTTGTCAAACAAATAAATAAAAAAAGATATTTGAACCGAACGGAAACCATAACACAGAAACCTTGAAACGAACCTTGAACCTAACCTAACCAAACCAAAATGAACCATGAGTTTTGTGAGCCTTTGCACCCCTATATATATATATATATATATACACACACACACACACACACACACACACACACACACAGATATACAGTATATAAATGTACCAAGTGTATGGTTTCTCCCAGTCAAGCCTGGCCTATCCGTGTCTCCAAACACCCCAAATCAGGGGGGAGACGTTTCGGTCTGAGATTTCATGAGACACGACATGCTGTTTATAATCCCCCGGGGGGATCAAAAAGGCAGGGATCTGGAATGATAGCACACACTGAAAGCCAGAAGCTGACACGAGACACCTACATGCTCTCACCTCCACCCGATTAATATTCACACTTTTTTGACACGGCCGATTCAGGTGCCAATCACGCCCTGTTCTCCCTCCCCCATCCGCGGGCAATTATTATGCTTGAGATGGATCCACCTGCAGTGAATCTAATGGGGAGACGGTGACATGCTGGGGAGGGAGAGAAGGCGATGGCCACGGTTATGGAATGCCGATAGTGTCCCCTTGCTTTGATTTTAATGCTTCGGGGGAGTCTGGGAAAAAAGGTCCTCTGTGCCAGATAACGATGATTCTGTGATGGGAGCTAATTGGGTAAAGTGTGTCATAGCCTCTCCATGTATATTTCTTTATTTAATTATTGGGACAAACACTTTTCCCCTTGTTTTTCTGTGTTGTCGCTGCTAAAACTGCTATTGCATTCATTGTTATCTTGTATGTTTGTTTGCAAGCCCAGTACTTGTAATTTCCCACAGGGGCTCATTTTGTGAAAGCAATATGCAACTATTTTCACTCACAGATAACATTTTTTACAGCAAAATTTGTTTTGTAAAATTGTGGAAGAAATTGAAAAAAAAAAGTTAAGTTGGAGGTATTTCTTTTTCCATAGCCATAAAAATTTGTCTGCACACTTCTCCATTACATTATCAATAAAGACGAGTGAGCCTATTTCAAAAGCAGCCATTCATGCCCAAGCCGACTACCTCCTCTATATTTCACGAAGGAGCTTTGGTGCATGGGCTGTTCTTTCTTTCCTCCACACTCTCCATCGATTTGGTGAAGGTTTATTCTGGTCTCCTCTGTCCAGAAAACTTTGTTCCTGTACTCTTCTGGTTTGCCTCTGTATTTTTTGGCATATTCTTATCTGGCCTTTTGATTCTTGCTGCCAATGAGAGGCTCTCTGCCTCTGTAGTTCTGATCTTCAAGTCTTCTGCATATAGTGACTGGTGATATTTTCACCCCTGCTCTCTGCAGTCTGCTGGTGATGTCACTGACTGTTGTTTTGGTGTTTTTGTTCACAGCTTTTAGGATTCATCTGTCATTAACAGCATGCATCTTCCTTGGCCAACCTGTATGGAGTTCTTGAATCCACCCATGGTTTCTTTCTTTTTCATGACTTTCCAAACTGCTGTGCTTAATATATTCAGTTTCTTTGCTATTCTTCTTAATGAATTCTTCTGTCCTCTCAGCTTACAGATTACTTGTTTTTGAGCCATCGTCAGTCCTCTGGTCTTCATAATGGTGTATGCCTCTGACTCTAAATGCAATCACCACTACATGAAAACAGAGAAAAAATCTGAGACTAGACTCGCACTGCTTATGTATGTATGTAAAATCCATGCAAAAGGAAACACCTAAGCAACGTTTAAAATGGGGGGGACTTGACACAAAAAAGGCACAGTTTAACTATATATATATATATCTTTTAAGGAGAAGCCCAATACACCCGAGAAAATCTTTTGTGATGCTACTCTTTTTCAGATATTGAAGTTATTTTTAAATACACGTTATGGTGGGTTTTGGTGAGCAGAAATTATGTTGCGTGATATCCTTGACACTGAACTCAGTCCCAGCAATCAGAAAAGCAATTCAAGCATCTCCGAAAGTATTATTGATACAGCATTGCGAGAACCTTTGTTGTTCTTTTTCTGTCTTTGATCTTATGTCACCTGTAATAGTATGCATAGCTCCCTGCATTACGGGGCAGTAACCAAATGAAAATAAGTATCCTTACAAGTGCTGTGCTCTACAATGTTCAATATTTAAGCAACTTTGATTCCGCATGCACTGCTAAAGGCAATTCAACATTTTCCCCTTAATTGTTTACACTAATAGTCTACACAGATTATATATAGGCTAGCTTTTATGTTTCATTATGACCAACCACATTACACCGCATAATTAACGAATGCGATGCCATTTCATTTGAAAAGTTTGAATATGGATAATTGTGGTTGTTGACAATTACATTGTTTTGTTTATTGCAAAATAGGAGCACAGCAATTGGTGCATATTCTCCATAAGCAGAATGTTTGTGTTCATAAACACACACATTTCCATTGAAACAGTGGGAAGCAGGGGAATAGCTATGATTTCTCTTGCAAGTTCCAATCACAAGATTTCTGAAATTAAATTTAGATTTTTATGTCAGCTCTCCAAAAACAGGGATGGACACTTATCTAATTTCACCGATATTAGCTGTAACATTGCATTTTTCAGGAAATGAGCCCCAGATCTGGAGAATATGACGTCAAATGTAGCTAAATAAAAATGACTGTGAATTTTCGCCACTGTCTTATATGCATGTTGCTTTGACCTTCTGGACATACGTGTCATGTTTTAGAGACTACTCCTTCATTTCATGGGTGAATTGTCTGTCAATAATGACAGGACGTAAGTACAACTCACTCAGATAGTTTGTAAGGGAAAACACTGTGATTGTTTCAGAGTTGCCTCAGAAAAACTGCAACACAGAGAACATTCCAGCATGCCACAGGCCCACAACAAATCTCTTGACAAATGATACACCTGTGTTAACTTCCATACAATATATTTGAGAGCATATTTTTCAAAAGTGTCTGAAGGGTGCAGTGTTTTTTGCTTCCTGGTAATGCCTTAAAGCATGATTTGCTGAAGTTGAAATCAATAAAGCAAGACTCAGAACGATCCTATTTGTACACTGGGAGAAATAGCAATAAAAAAGGAAGAATAACAATAATAATAAGAACTATAATAAATGTGAATTCATCATGAGAATGCACCCACCTGAGATTTCTTGCAACACGTACTGGCTAAAAACAAAGCAGTGGAGGCCTACAGGAGATATGCTCCTTAGAGGCGCTCCTGTTGAGATTATTCTGCATAGAAAAATGACCTGGAGAGACTGAAGGGCAAGGAGATTGCGCTTCACAATTAATTTATTATTTATTAGCCGCATATTAAATTCACTGGGAAGCCATGGATATCCTGCTTGTTAAATGTACCTTATTATGTGGAGAAGAGACCGTACGGGACTGGGTATATGCAGTTTTTCTTGATTGGTCTGGCGTTATGCAGGTTATCTCAGCGACTAATAGGCTTGCTTTTGCAGTGAATAAGAGAGAGATGCACTCTGCAAGATGAGTCTTGCCGAAAGTTCATCCAGCAACAAGGAAAGCAATGCACACGTCGGCTAATGGGCAAATCACACCTCTAATGCACAATACTAAAGTACTGCGATGACCAAGAGGAAGAAAAAAAATAGAAATGAAACACTGCAGTATAGCGTATAAAGACTTTACTGTAATAGGAACTTTTGACACAGGGTATTGACAAATAAAAACTCCAGATGGTTTTATATGTTGGTGTAAAAAAATTTCACAAGCTCTCAACCTTGAAAGCCTGATTGGTCTGTGTGTGTCGACTGGGACATGATGGTAAATAGTTCCTGCAGTGAGGGTGTGTGTCTGCCTCTGCTGACACTTTTACAACATTCCCTTATTGTCATGCAATTAAGCCTAGTGAGTATGTGTTTGTATATGGGTATGTGTGTGTGTGCATGTATATGTACGGTATGTATGCATGCATGCGTGTGTGTGTGTGTGTGTGTGTGTGTGTGTGTGTGTGTGTGTGTTTGCACCCGTATATACACATACACACACACACACACACACACACACACTAGCACAATTGTATGTATGATATAAAAAACACAAGTTCCTCTGTGCTTGAGGGAGAAAGTGGGGTGGAATCTTCTAGAAAACAGTGGCACAAGAGACAGTGTTTGTGACACAATCGTGTAAGAGCAGGGCTTATCTCGCACACCCGCTCATGTTCCTGTCGGGGTGGCTGCTGGGATACGATGAGGATGTAAAAGCAGCTTACTGCCAAGCTGAGGAACATGACATCATGGAGAAGAGATCTCCCCCACATCCCACCCTCCTACGAGTGAACGGAGTTTGTCATTGGCTGTCTCCAAACAGCCAGGGAAGGGCCTGTTGTTCAGTCATTGAGTCAAAGGGCAGAAGGTCTTTGGTTGTAAAACACTGAATCTGACAGAATCCTCCTTATCTCCATCAGTCACTGCTTCTCCACATTCACCACACCACATTCACTTCATAGATGGGTACGTTTTAAGTGAAGAATTGGTCCGCGTCATTCCAGCCACAATGCGCTCTGCCCTCAGCTTTGTGTTTTGCGTTTCTGGAATTTTCTGCATGCGCCCTGAAATCCTTTCATGTATGTCACTGAAGGGTGAATCCATAATTTGTTGGGTGAAATACAAAGAGAAAACTAGGTCATATTTATAGACTGAAGACTCACCTCTTTAGATTGAACCAAGGCTTCCTTCACCCCTCTTAGATATCCTTTCTTTTTTGTATTTCTTTCCTGGGATTTTCTTTTGGATAATATTATAGGTGTAGCTGTGTAAGATATGTCATCTGTCTTGTCATACCTTCTTTTGTTACAGTACAATAGCTATTTGTTAGATTAATATTACACTTGACATCACATTTTTGTATTCCTGAAACTAACACTAATATTCCCCACTACTATAGTTTTTTGCTCTGGGTAAGAGCATCTGCCAAAAGATTGTAATGTAATGTAATTGCTAGGACCACATTCATAAGTTTGTTTACATTTGTCTCTGTTGTGTGATGCTTTGTTCTTCTGGTTAGTCATCTGATTGGCCGTTTCCGGTTACTCTGTCTGAAGAAGGCACCATTTGCCACTTAGCAGATTCGGATTCCGTTCTGGTGTGTTTGTTTGATCTCACGTTTGACCCACTGACTCGTTTACTTCATCTCCGATTCTTGCTTTAGCCCCTCTAGTTTGTTTCCCCTGTGATTTTGTGTGTTTGACCCTACGCTCATTGTATTCGATTCCGATTCTTGCTGAGCCCCTTTGCTTTGTTTGCTGATTGGATTTTTTGTTTGACCATTTGCTCATTCTCGATCTCAACTTTCGTTTTTCCCTCTGCTCCCCGTATAGCACTCCAGTTAGTTAACGTGTTCCCAGGACTACAAATCCTTCCATTGGGACTTTTGCCACTGTTATTTTGCTTAGTTATTTTTCCTTTATTATTTTTGAAGGTACTCTGGGTGAAGTTTTAACTCTCCATTGGGGTATGCTATTTGGATGCTATTTTGGTTTCAGACTTCTTCTGACTAACTGTCCAAAGCTCAGCATTCAAAGCCGCCCCGTGCCCAGTACCCTTCAAAGACTAGGCAGTTTTCAGTTAGATTTGGATAAGGAGATAGGGGCTGCAGTTACTGGTTGGTTTGCAGTATTATTTCCCTTACCCATTCCCCACTTTACCCATTTCCCTTAACCTACATCCTGTTACAGTCTGACCCTAGACTAGGCTGTAACAGTAATCTAGATTCAATATGCCACTGAATAAAATTCATGAGTGTAAGGGGCATAAGCTGTGATCCAAAAATGCACTCACCTCATACTGAGCGAATGCATGAAAGAAACAAAATTTATTTATATGAATACAATGTGCTTGAAATTCCTGAAGTGAATTTTAAAAATGTTCTGGGCCCAAAAAAATAAAATTTGCATGGATTGAAATACATGTTATGTCACATGACTTGACGTTAAACTGATCCCAGCTGATCCCATATAAATCATGGTCAAGCTTATGATAATTTAAAGGGTATGAGAATTATCATAGATTATCACTTCATATGCTGGATGAATAAAGTTACTCAAAATCAACTGCTCATTTGCTAGCATTCTGTTGGCACATAAAATACAGTGCCTCATACTTCAGTATCAGCCTGACACAGTGGATATTCCAAAGTTTTACACACATTAAACCAATGAAATGGAAGTCACAAACGCAGTTATTCCGGCAATGTATCAATTGAATGAAATGTGCCTTCCGCCATTATCCTTTCATTCATTTCCAGAAATGAGACTACAATTGTCGGTACTTGGCCCATCTGTAATGACATTTGATCTTTATGGCTTCTGCAGCCTCAGGGAGAAGTGAATACTGGCAGCAAAGGCATTGCAATAACTCTGCTCAATACTCAATACCATCAGTGTAGTGCTCCTCTGACCTTTGGCAAGCATTCACTCCCCACGACCTCATCCTTGTCTTCAGTACCAGATCTTGGATAAGGTATGTATTTCCCATTAGGTCTTAGGTTGAAAACAAATAAATGGGAAAAAGAGAAAGTGTTCTGTCAATTCCTCCTTTACCTTTTATATTTTTTTTTAATGTAAAAGCTGTTCCCTTCTACCTCATTAACACACTATTTCAATTTGGCCCTTTAATACAAACTAAGCATCATTTGAATGCCATAGCATACCTACGCTTTGTTGATGACCATATGTGACAGGTGCTGGTGTTTTGGTCCGCAAGTAGGGCACAGTCATTTTTCAGTTTTTTACAGATTACGAAAGTGCAGATTATAAGCTTTCAAATGATGTGTCATACATTGAAATCTGAAAATAGTTGAAGAAGATATGCTTATTTGAATGTTGGTACTCCTAAAATCAAGTAGCAGAGAAAATCCCCTTGAAAGATCTTGAACTTTTCACACTTCTCACAGGGAGATAATGGGTGGGAACAATAGCTAGTTAAGTCCACCCCAACCACTCCCCCACTAGAGTACCTGTAAATCCTTGCCCATTTGGGGGTTACCCTATTTAAAGCTTTATAACTCCAGATGTGAATACCACAGAGACTAGAAAAATGTTTTAAATGAAGCAATACATTTGTACCATTTGTAACACTAGCTTAGATTACTTTATATTCATAATTTTGTAAGAAATAAAGTGCCACAAATGCAATGGTCAAGGCAAAAAATCTAAAATGAATTTGGTCCTTTTTTAGTTCGCAATGAAATACTGGGAGATTGCGGGTTAAAGTATACATGTACTGGATCAAAAACTTCTTGACCACAAGTTCATAAAATCTAAGGGTGGATATGTAGAACTACTAAAGATCTACGAAGCAAAAACTAAGCAGTGTACCCAGCATCTCCAAATCTACCCACAATGTCTAAATTATTAACACTGGTCTAAAATAGCTAAGGGTTCAGAAACAAATCCAAAATCTCTCCAAAAAGGAATATAATGCTTTTTGTCCATTGTAAAGCATATGAGCCCCTTATGAAGGTTTAAGATGAAACATAGATATAATTTAAACATAATGCAAACATATAGTCACACAATGCTGCACAGTACCTACATGTGTAATAATGAACTCTTGTATGTAGCATATTTCTATACTCTGTACACTCCTATGTTTTCTTGTATGGGAATGGGACGATATAAAACATTTTTCAGCCGTCCACCACGTTTTGGCAATGTTTCAACACTCTCCTCATCACTGTTGTATGCGTCACAAAAACCATTACACTACTAACTAACACTTACATTACAGTGTGAAATATCCACATTACATAATACCACTAACCTATTTAAAGACACTCAATTTCTAAAATAACGTAATAACCGAAATATTTTGAGCAGTAATACTTACATAGCAATGATGAAATCTCCTCTATGTTCAGTAGATGGAGACAGAGACAGTAAATCAATGACAGTTATATCCGCTTCTGTTTTGCTCCAGAAAACGATGTCAGATAGGTCTATCAGCAAACATATGGCTTAGCTATGCCCAGAAGTCCTCAATAATAATAATTACGAAAAATCGTTGACAACGTTTCGTTAGGTGCAACGCCTTTAATGCTACCATATAGAGCGAATGCCATGGTAAGAAAATGTTCGGTTACGCTAACCTATAAAACGCTATTCCAAAAGCAAAATTAGACATGTTATACATCGTTAGAAAGCTTATACTCTCACCTACTGATTGAGCGTCCGCCATTTTAGCAACCTCACACAGTAAACAAACATAGGCTACGACCACACGGCTTTATTTATGGGCGGTGGCTTGACCGAAACAAAGTGACAATAGCCAACGAAATCAAACATGCTAATTAAACTGCACCCCCATCACGCCTCCAAAACCCGGCTGTAAGAATCACTAAAACAAGCCGACTTTGCTGACAAATTATAAGTATTTAGTGACCCTAAAAATGTTCTTTATTCTATTGAGTGACTTCTTCAACACTTTAACTTTCGTAATATGAAAAAAAGGAAAACAGTAAAAAAAAAAATTAAAAAACCTTTTTTGCCTCCTAGCGCGATTTCAAGATTTGCGACTTGCGGACCTTTTCTCCAGCACCTGTCGCATATGCATCTCTTTATAGCCACAGTCTACCCTTTTTCAAATGGATGCTTCCAGAAGGATAATGCTCCATGTGACAAAGCATGCATTATCTCAAGCTAGTTCCACGAACATGACAGTCAAAAAAACAATTTTGCTCCAATGACCAAAAATGTTTGCGCCGATGTCCTGCACATTCCCCGTATCTCAATGCAAAAGAACACCTTTGGGATGAGATTAAATGACTGGTTCGCAGCATTACTGCGTGGCTGAAAAATCTGCGGGAACTGTGTGATACTAATGAGTCATAGTGATTTGTGCTAAAATCAATAAGGAATGTTTCCACCGCCTTGTTGAATGCATGCCGTGAAGAATTCCTGCTGTTCTGGTGGCAAAAGAGGATCCCAATCGGTAATAGACAGGTACACCTAATATAGTGGCCACTGAGTGCATATTTCAGTATTATTGCAGAAATTGCATTGACATGACTGAGGTGTTCTGAGTACCTACGTTTAAATAGTAGCACAGTTAAAACAAATGCAAAAAAAGAGAGAAAATCTAATTCCTTTTACAGAAACCGTGTCCAGGCTGAAAAATTACTTTTGGAAAGCATGCCGACTGTTGGATTGTGTGGTTGTTTTGTTAGGATTCAGAGACTTTGCCAATACTTGGGAGCAATCCTATTAGTTAGAGGGGGAAGAAGGAACTCTCATACACTGTCTGTGACTGTAGGAAGACAGCACACGCATACCGTACGCTGTTGTACCCATGCTTGGTCTTTCACATGTAAATGAAGTATAAATTCTTTTTATACAGATCCAGGGATATTTTCTGGAAAGATTATTCATGCCTTGACAAGATGGATTTGGCACAGGTGTAGAAAGGATTCATTAGCTGAGCTGTTCTCATTTGTTTCAAAACCGCTGTTTTCTTACCTCTTATTGCAGATGTTGTCCTCTGCATTTTTCTTGTTCTTTCTTAAAGGAGCTTTTGCAAAGTAAAACATTGTTCTCTACTATAAAAAATACATTTTAAAAACTATATTTTAAAGATACTGATGCACATACTCTATATAGAAAAATGCTTCCCAAGTCTAATATTATGCTTCTATTGTGACATCAGAACTGGAAAAATAAATAATAATTATAGCAACTGTGAAATAAACAGATCTCTGATGTCCTTAGCAAAGGACAGCTTATACTTATGTGAATGCATCTGACTTGTCAGATCTGCAAAGAAACAGATTTGCAAAAAAAAAAGATGATATCGGGCTGGATTTCTATGAGATGAAGATAATTAATTTAAACCATTTGAGTGATTGAGAGGAAGTGATTAGCTAATCAGAGCTCATTAAACCTCAGTGCTTATCCCTGAAAAACAAAGCATTTGATTTGTTGAATTGAAACATTTAAGGGTTGCTCAAGGTTTGCATTAGATGCCTGAACTTTGAATTGCATTATTATTATTTTTAATTTTTTAAATTTTTATATTGCAACTGCTGACATGACACTGTTAGCCAGTGCATATCTGGAAATCCTAGACATTGACATTCCTTCCCTCAGCATCCCAATATCTTTTGTCCATCTACCTCATGGAAATCAAAATGGCTGCATGTTTTACCCCGGTTTGGAAAGCCAAGAGTAGATGAGTTGTCTTGATTGAATCTGCTTTTGTGTCTCTGCAAAACTATATGGCGTGCCAATATGTACAGTACATGACATATACAGTATTTATGAGCTTCCAATTTTAAAATGAGCTATGAACTGTTGGTACCAGCCATTTTATCATCATAATTTCCCCATTTGCTTATAATTATATACTTCTGGGTAAACATGGAAGCCAAACGAATTTGTCACATAATGAAATACCATTAAGTGTACAATAGGCTTAATCACACTGAACAGCTGACCCCTCTAACATGTGTTGGGCGTTCTATTAAAAACCGTCATTAGCGCCACAATGTTTGCATGGGGGTGCATTTACAGGGCACAGTAATTTCCACCCTTCCCTGATCCTGATCTAGCATTGAA
This sequence comes from Anguilla anguilla, assembly GCF_013347855.1. Classification (NCBI taxonomy): domain Eukaryota; kingdom Metazoa; phylum Chordata; class Actinopteri; order Anguilliformes; family Anguillidae; genus Anguilla; species Anguilla anguilla. The sequence goes on from NC_049209.1 coordinate 22,987,055, forward strand.
TAGTACTCAGATCTCTCTTTCTCTCTCTCTCTCTCTCTCCCACTCTCTCCCGCTGTCTCCCTCCCTCCCTCTCTCTCTCTCTCTCTCTCTCCCTCCCTCTTTCTCTCTCTCTGTGTCTGTGTCTGTGGCCCGCTGGCAGATTAATTTAGCATGACGACGCCCGCATCCACTTCGTCAGCTGGAAGGGAAGGGAGTCTGAATCCCTCCCTCTCCCCTGCTGTGTGCACATGCCTGCTACCTCTTGGCCTTGGCAGTGACACACAGCTCCAGTCAGGCTCCACGCGCATAGCCTTGAGGAAGCATTGGTGTGTCTTTCAAAGGAAACCGGGTCGTGTGTCACAGCGGATTTGACTCCATTTTACCCTCACCCAACCCCCCCAATCACTGAAACTTTGACCTTTCTATATGCCTGGCCAGCTTACAGAACCCATTAAAGGCACTCATTCCTCTTTGCTATCACATTCACTAGTTTGCACCATTTCCATCGGATTCACTGGCTGTGCTCCATTGTCATCAAATGCACTGATTGGTCCTTAGTACTATCAAATTAAATATACATGGCATGTCTAATTGGTTGTATTGCTTCATGTTCAACTTATGTTTACCACTTAATACCCACTTAAAATCCTTGGCTTTTTGTAAGAATCCCCCCCATGTCTTAAATAAACACCATTATCTCCAAAACTATGCAGTACAGACAGGGTTTGAAGCTTAAAAGCGGGCATGTGTACCAAAATGACCGAATCCCTTGATTCTACAGTCTCGTTCAGTAAACATTCAGCCGGGACATATTAATCTGAAAAACAGCAAAGAAATCCAAAAATTGTTTTGTATTTTCTTTATTCTGTGCAGATTACATGTACGTCTGATACTGGACAAAAAGAGATCATACCTCAGGCTGTATACAACACCAGAATAAACATTTATACTGGATTTAATAATGCAGTAAAATTTGATGTGTTTTCCCAAAGTGTCCCCAAAACATCTCCAGATCTCCAAATCGCACCAAATATACCCAAATGGAATATTGTACATCTTTTTTTCCCAGCCATATTCCACTTCCAGTTGCTAATTGAATCCCTCTGGAACCCAAATGCTGTCCTTTTGGAGAGCTTCTGTGTACAAAATGTGTTAATAATGGTTACTTGGCACACACAGCAATTCCACTTAGAAACAATCAAACAACTTTGTTTTACCTTGATGTGTAAACCTTGCGTGTCTCAAATTGGCCTATCTGCATGTCTTTGGAATGTGGGAGGAAACCAGAGTACTCAAAGGAAACCCATGCAGACACAGGGAGAAAATGCAAACTCCACACAGAAAGGCCCAGGCCAGTTTCAAACCCAGGACCTTCTTGCTGAGGCAACAGTACTACCCACGGCTACCACCATGCCGCCCGGTGTCCCTCCAAATCCACCCAAATCGTACATTGCTATAAATCATAACACAATCATATATTTCACTACAAATCAATTGTTTTGACTCATGAAACGCACTTTACTAAATAAATGCAGATTACAATTTATTTTTTGTTAGACTGAACACAAGCCCCCCGATGCTGGAAAAAAAAGACAATAAAATAAAAATAATTCACAAATTGCTTAATTTCTGTTGCCACATACAAATAATGTCTGGGCAGTGTGAAGAGTATTAGGAGAGAACCAGACCTGTGTGCTGCACGATAACCTAACATTATGACAGGCATTTCACAACCGTTACCTAAAAGATTTCATAGCAATTAATGTCATACGATGAGTAACTTATGAATGTTTCTTAATTACAGTGGAAAAAATCTAGGAGAGAAGCAGGCATCTTCTTTTTAATTAATGTTTTAGCAGTGTGGATTTAACATGGGGCTCTATTTTGGTCACAGTGTAAGAACAAATGTGCCAGGGCACATGTGGAATTGTTTGTTTTGTCTTGTGCAAATGGAATATATGCTGCCTCTGACAGGTTTAGTAGTTTCTTGGGCTACAATAAAGCCCTTTGTGTCAGCATAGGTTTGGCAATTCAATAGGGGGGGAGTACCAATAGACTGTCAATAGCATTCTGTGTTCTATGCTGCATAGCCATAGTTCTTGCTGACATAAGCCGCGTTTCCACCGCAGGAACTTTACCCCGGAACTAGGAACCTTTTGAGGAACTCAGTGCGTTTCGATCGCAGGAACTAGGGTCTAAATTAAGTTCCTGCTCGGGGGGTAGTACTTTCCAAAAGTACCTGAACTTTTGGGGTGGGGCACAAGCGCTGAAAATTTCTGATTGGTCACTTACTAGCAGTGTTTTATTTCAACCACCATTTTTAAAAATCTGCAGTCGCAAACCGATTTATTTTCATAATAACTTGAAATCAAACTTGTATGTTATGCGGCTCAGTAGCTTACTTTTGGTTATACCCTGCCAACGTCTTGGAATTATAACGTGTGCTCTTCTGTTCTTTTCTTGCTTTAGTATTCGTTTTATAAAATGTTAAGCATTCGTGGTGGGACAGCATATTACGTACCAAAACATTCAAACGGTTTAATTCAGTTGCTGAATATTTTCTTCCGGATTTTCTTTGTTAGCCCGTTGTAATTGACTCAAAACGTTTGATACAGTTATGCGAGGTATGCGGTAGTTCTGCGTAATTTACATTGGTGATACAGTAAACGCAAACTGGAAATCACCTTCCGCACTTTTTGTCAGGGTAAAATAACAGGTTAATTCTAGTAATCGTCCCTTTTGCCTTTTCAGACTGCCATAATTTTACTCTGCCATTCTTCAATTCCACAAAAAGACCAGGAAGACTATGGACTAATTTATGGTGCATGGTTCGCATCTGGAGGGCACACTTCGCTGCTCGGCTAGCAGTAACTTTGAAGGAAAGCAAACGGTGGCTGTACCATTGCTAATTTAAATTTTCACGCAAGTCCGAGTTTTCATCCTATTCTTGTCATTTTGCAATTAGCCTATATGGTATTGACGATGAGAAAGTAATCAATTCAACAGCAAATTGTTTTCTGCTGTTGTTGCCAGTTATTTGTGGAATGTGAATGCATTCTGTCGCCTCGGATGTCAAGACATGAAAGTGAATGTTCGCATAAAAACATAATGAATGTGTTTGAGAGGATATATAAAACAGTTACAATCTGACTATTGGCCTGTTATATCCTATTTGTTGCATAACAATGGTCCAAGTCCAACTACCAATGACAGTTTTGCTTGACAACGGTAAAACGGCCGCGGAAGAATATTTCAATTTCAGGTGATTAAATCGATAAAAATCAATAAATACAAAAGTAACCATATATAGTCATTGTTGGTAACCCGTTGTATATAAGTGGAATAAACCCCGCCCGGCCTGTCCCGGTTATTAGAAAACAATGTAGGCTACTTCGGTGGTAGTATGGGGTTACAGAAGAAATCATAGGACAGATGGACCGACGACAACGTCACTTTTTCATACGTCAGTGGGCTAATTTGCCTAATCTTCGCGGGACTTTAGACCGCCGTGGAAACGCAGACAACAATGGGCTGAAGGAACCTTTTAGTTCCTTGAAAAGTAGTTCCTGGGACTAAAAGTTCCAGGTACTTTTGGTGGAAACGTGGCTATAGACCTCACAGAGGAAAGATTACAGGACTTTCATATGAAGAGAGGCAGAGTGGCATGTACCTATTGAAATTGAGGTTACAGAGGCATAGAGTGTACGAGAGAGCAGGGACTGGTTTCCTGCGGTGCTGTTTCACTAGTGAGTGTATGTTCATCTTATCAGGTGCATTCCAGAAATTAATGAAACTTAGTTGAAGTGGTGAAATTTTCTTTTTCTTTAATTTTATTTAACACTTGAAATGCCAGAAGCATGACTTTAAAATTAAAATTACAACAACTGTAAATGCAGTTTTCTTTGCAGTAATCTTTTGTGCAATCCTCTTTTCATGACTTCTCCTAAAAATACAGAAATACAGGCTGTTTGTGCCATTTTCTTCACAAAAACCCCCACCGGACAATAGGCAGTAGGTGAGGATACACAGGTGTGAATGTGTCGCTCTCTCCTCCTGCAAGCTATTCTGCAACTGAGTGACAATCTATTTGATGCAAATTATTTCTCTCAAGCAAGATCAAAACTAATTTCTCACACATAATAATTCAAAATTCCTTACCTGCAAACGTGCAATGAAGTTGAAGATTTTAGGGTGGGGATGAAGTGTTGTAGTTATAGAAATGATAGGTTTATAACTCCATGGAGATAATGCCTCAGACATACAGTATGTTCAGTTTTTCACTGGAACCGAGACTTTGAATAAACGCTAAAAACGTTGTCAGGTTGGTTAATGTCAGAATAAGACGAAAAACAACTGTGTGAAGTGCAACCAATTTGTGTGTGGTCCCTGCTTACACAAACCTGCAAAGCTAAGCGCAAAGCTAAGCATTCTCCCTGGATTTGATGAGTATGACAGTGTGTGTGTTTGTGTAAAAGTGCACTCCAAATAGCGGAAGCAGGGGAAGAAGTGTAGCCTACTAAATTCATTATGACTGAGGAAATTACCTACTTAAAAATATTGCACTTTGTATTCCTTTACTTTTCCATTTTGTGTTTTGTCTTGTTCTGCACATGATAGCACTTTTCTCAGTGTGCCTGTAATATGCCTTGGTACGTTTTTTCCATTGCCTATATTTTAGAAATAAAAATTGGAATTGATTCAGTTGTGTCCTTTAGTTCAAGAACATAGTTTTGAAACATAAGGTTTCATAATCTTTATGAAATTAGGTTGCCGTGGGTGCAGAAATTGATGCTGTAACGCTTACACTGGGTGGCCTTTCCAGTGTTGAACAGCCTCTTTTACAACTGTGCTGCAGTTGTGCTGAAGCCTGCAGTCGCATAATTACCGCAATTGAGTTGGCGTAATTCATCAGCACCTTGAGTTACCAGTAGCATTTCACAATTGTGACTTGACTGCAAAAATTGTATACTACTGTGCCAGGTTAATTATTGAATGGAATGGTAAATGGACTGCATTTATATAGCGCTTTTATCCAAAGCGCTTTACAATTGATGCCTCTCATTCACCCATTCACACACACACTCACATGCCAATTAATGGTAATAATTGATTTGTCGCTGAAGTTCAAGTCTATTTTATTGTATTACAATTTTAAAAGCAAGACATTGGCAGATTTTATTTTGATCAGCATGTCCTTTGATTTTCATCTCAATGAAATGCAAATGTTGCTGCCTTACTTAATGTTTCACCATTCACCAGAATGAATATTGTTTGCGAAAAAAACACAAACAAAAAGAATTAAAAGTAAAGTCAAAGTTGAAAACAAAAGTTGAATGAGTCCAGGTCTGACATGTTGTTCAGTTGATTAGTGAATTGCACCTTTGGTGGTCTAAGCTTTTCTTAGATACATTTTTGGGGCAGCGCATGGGGTTTTAAACTGGGGAGAGTGTTCAGGCACAGCTCTTAGCTTTTGGCTGCCCTAGGCATGGGTGGGGCCCTGAGTGAACGCCTGTGTCGCCAATGCCTAGAACCAGCCCTGAGAGTACTGAACAGTCCCAACCAAAATAAGCAAGTGAAAATGTTTTTCTTAATAATTGATTGCCTTGCATAACTATAAACATGCAGACATAAGTAATGTCCTCTACAGAGGAAGTGCACACATGAACTACTCAGGTTTGTGGTATCTATATAACTGGAAAGTATGGTGACAGCCTCTCAATAATTATTGAATTGCCATTAATATGCTCTTGATGTGAGAATCATATTTCAGAGTTGTAAATACTGTTCAGTTTTGCAATATTTCTGTTCTGAGACAGTTGACGTATGACTATGGAAAAAAATCTGCCTACAGTAATGCTCTCTTTTTTTAACAGAATTGAAAAAGTTCTTGCACAGAATTAAACTAAATGCTATATTTCATTAGTAGGATGTTCTAATGAAACACATGTAACACACTGAATGTGTTTCTGTCTGTGATACTGATTTACTCGATACTGAACAGCTTGGATGATTTCATTTTCTTTCACTCTGTAAATGGGCAGCATTACCCTAATGGATGTAGGCGCTGTTCTTGCCCACTGTAAATTTTATTATGATCGTTGAAAACTGGCATTAATTATTTCTTATTCTTATTTTGGACATGAAAACAGGACAAAACATAAAAAAGGTTCATCATGATCCAGAGCCACAGAGTGGCTTGTTTTATTTTTCTTTCCCTTTTTTCCGAAATTAATGCAATAGGATTTGTATAACTCGGGTGTCTTTGCACATTTTAATGATGTGCATCTACCAGTTCCAGTTCCATTACTGCCTTGTTCCTTGCTTGAACAGATAACATTCTAAAGAGGGACATACCTCTGTGTTTTTTTTTCTCTGGGGGAAAAAAAGAGTGTGAATTCAATTAGAACTCAGATATTCAAGATTTAATTTCCTGCATTTATTTTTTCAAACGTACCATGGCAAACTGCGTGACAAATGAAGAACATCTTGCTAGCAGATACCATCTGAAGACATGGTTGATACCATGATAAACTGCTGGAGACGACATGCAGAATTTATTTATTTTTTGTTGGCTAATCACTGACATGTGCCGGTGGTGCAGTGGGTAGCACAGCTAGAAGGTCGTGGGTTTGAATCTCGGCTTGGGGCCTTTTCTGTGTGGAGTTTACATGTTCTCCCTGTGTCCGCGTGGGTTTCCTCCAGGTGCTCCGGTTTCCTTCCACAGTCCAAAAACATGCAGGCAGGCTAATTGGAGACTCCACATTGCCCATAGGTATGAGTGAGTGAATGAATGGTGTGTGTGCCCTGTGATGGATTGTCAGCCTGTCCGGCGTGTATTCCTGCCTCTCGCCCAATGCACGCTGGGATAGGCTCTAGCACCCCCCGTGACCCTGCTCAGGATAAGCGGGTATAGATAATGGATGGATGGATGGATAATCACTGACATACCCAGAGCTCAGGATGACTGCAAGTAATGAAGGCTCATCAGCAGTGACTTGCTATTTTGAGATGGTAATTCTGCATGTTTAATCTGAAATACGTTGTTCAAGCTCAATGCATCGATCTAAAAGTCAGTGTAAAATGTTACCCCACGTTTTGCCCCGCTCTCCCCTACATTAATATACATTGGTGCTGCAGTGTTAAGTTGTTTTTAATGTATGGTTCACACCTTCAGATTTCATGTTCAAGTACTAATTTGGGGGGGTTGGGGGTGTAAAAATGGACAAAAGCATATGAGGAAAATTATATGGTCAAATTCAGATACACAATTTTCCACAGGAAAAAAGTGTGGCCAAAATATCAATATCCTCTATCTGTTTCAGGTGCCATCTTTGATACAAGTGTAGCTCTTTTCCAAGAGTGGAACAACCTCTCTCTTCTAAGCCATGACTAATTTAACTCCAAAGCCTGCAAACACTCAGAAGTAATCCTTCCAATCTTCCTATGTAGTTCTCAACCTTTGATGAAAGTCAATGAACATCAAGGGGATCTGTCAAGAGCTTTCTAATTTCCCAAACCTAATAAAACAGAGCCATCCTTCAAAGCAGTGCTGACTTCACTGGTTCACACTTCTCTTCCTGCAGGTCCATCTACTTATTTTGAATAAATAAATAAATTAATAAATTCATTTTTAAAATAGGCAATATCTCTATATCCGTGGTATTGCATTTGTAACATACCCTAGTTGAAATGGTAATTTAGACCTGAAACTAAAATAGACTGATCTTGTCAAAGTTCACATGCTTTGACTTGTATTATTACACAATGTTTTGTCCTTTGTGATCTGATTAAGTCTTTAACTAGTAAGTTCCCAGTAACGTAATCTGAATTCTTATCTTTTTTATTATCAGAGATTTAACACTGTGTCCTGTACATCTGTACCAGTGTCACTTGATGGCACATGCTGCAGAGGCGCTGTGGTTACATAAGCATTTCAGCCCTTAAAATCTTTAATTTAGTTAGTGGCTCTAACTGCTGCTATTAGATTACTTTTTAATGGGACAGGGTGAGAGAGACTGAAATAGTGTGTGTGTGTGTGTGTGTGTGAGAGAGAGAGAGAGAGAGAGAGAGAACAATTCCCAAGCTCAGACCCTGCTCTGGCAATCAGATTATGTACGTCCTTTTCCCGCCCTTAGCTCATCCCCACCTTACTCAGCGAATATGCGATTCAGCCCATGTTCGTCTGGAACCTCACTTAATGCATTGCTTAAATCTCCACTATTAGTCTTTATATCCTGCCATCTTTAAGACATCTTCTTTGTAATCTGAAAAGAAAGAGTGCTGGAGATTCTTTACCGATAACTTCTCAAGGTCTCCCGGCAAGATCCTCTTCCCAGTGGGTGTCTACAGTAGTGGCAATTCACTCTCCTTTTATCACGATTGATCTCTTAGACCTTTCTCAGGCTACTTGAATTCCATTTCAGGAATATTTTGTGCTTTGCCAAAACTCCATGGGTCAGAATAAAAATGAATGCACAAAAAAACAAATGAAATCACACCACTGAGTGAATTATAACTCTCGCAATAAAATGATGAAAATGAACAGGGCAAGGCCTAGGCCAGATATTAAATGTAGGTGTGGCTTTATGATTTTTAAAGTGAATGATATGCTTTTGTGCTGATGCATAATGGCTGTTTGATGACACATCTCTGCCCCAGTAACATTCATTCTTTTGTCAGTGCAAAAAGACCTTAAGTTCCTCCCACCAAGGTTCAGCCATGCCAAGCTCTTTGCTAAAAGAAAATGTTCAAAAATGTTTGTCAAATCAACTCTGCTGAGGTACACAGGAAGCGTTGGCACTTCAAGGGGTGGGCTGTGGGGGTGTGGGGGTTAAAACAACAGAGATGCCCATGGGTGACACTATGACCACTCAGGTGAGATGCTGCAATTCGGACTCACGTTTAGCTACATTTAGGGAAATTCCCAGTCTGTTTAATACCTTCCAGATATCAAAGCAGGGAAGGCAATAAACATGAGGTCAGTTGACTTAATAAAGAACAAATAATTATGGAAATAGTCTATATGCAACGTAAAACTAGTTATACAACGTACAATCAAACTGTGTGGTGCTAAATGAATCTGTTAACTTGTAAGCATAAAAATGACCTCATCAGTATAAGCATAAAATTAAATAACCGTGTCACATTTAATATGATTTATTATACTTCATTTGAAGATGCATTTTACTGAGGAAGATAACAAGGTTAAACAGCTGTGGCCTCTTTAAACACTCGGGGATTCAAACACAGCAGCAACTGGTCAAGCGCTTGCGGCCCTCTTTTGCTGCGTGCCTTAATGCTGGTCTTGAGGGAATTGTGGAGGCTAAGTGTGCTCATTATGGGGTATGACCTGGCATGCAGTCTCTCTTTTTGTCCCATTATCAGAAAGGTGGCCAATTTAAACTGTGACAGTGCAGCATTTCTGTGAAAACTGTCAAGATCCCCTCCTGCCAAACCCTCCCCACCCCCCAAACCTCTCCCGAGACTACAGGGTAGGTCTAGGATAGTGTAAGAAAGTGTAATGCCTTCCTTTAAACTTAAGAGACTGTAAACCTGAAGTAATTGGCAGGCGGGATGGAGGGGGCGAATGGTGGGGGGGGGGGGGGGTTGGCGGCAGTTGGGGGTTCGATGATAATCCTTCTGCCCGCTTGCCTACTCTGACCACAGAGTCAGTACACTGGAGCAGCTCAATTTTTTTTTCTCTCTCAAGCACACATTTTTGTTAGCTGTGACGCGTCTCCAATAAGCCATCAATGATGTGTGGAGCAGAGGTTATACAATTTCAAGCAAAATTTTATTTCTTGAAGCAAAACTAAAATACTAAGGACAGGTCTGGATGGCTTTTGGGACAATAAATTATAAGCTAAACTTTAGGCCTCTTATGTACTGATCCATTTTCAAACAGTCTCATTGAATCAACTCGAATACCCCATGAATGGTTATATTTTGCTGAGCTTAGTTTAGCAAACTTGATGCAATACTGAAAAAATAAATACTGAGAAAATTAGTAAAATATAACTATGAATATATGAATGTGTATCCTTCTTTGTTATGCTGCTGGTTAGACCAACAGCTGTTCTTTCACAAGGTTTAAAATGATTGTTTTTAATGTTTGAAATGATCATTTTAAATACGACATGGCTATATTTGGTATAATATGATACTAAAGACTCACTGTATCAGAATCTTCAGTCACATTATCTCGTATGATGTCTCATTAATTAAGGAGTGTAGACAGGTGCATTACTGTATGTCAAGATGCTCGTCCTTATCACTCCGCAGTCCACCAGTAAAAACTGCACAAACACTGTGCCCTGATGTGAGCTGGAGCTGTAAATATATGGCTGTATTACCTGGCACGTGCTGTAATCATCTAGTGAAGGACTGTGGGCCTCTCTCTATCACAGCATTCCTGTAGATGTGAGGCTGAGGATTAAAATAAGAGCAAATATCAACATTTTACAGGTTCTTGGCATGCAGCTGCAATGAATGAGGGTGGGAACATAGCCTCAGGCTTACAGTTTGGCCACTTGTCCTTATTCTGATTACCAGAGAAGCTCTTCTGGAGCACATTAAGTGTCTTAAAATAAATGTCAAAATGTGCATCACATATTAGACATCCTCACTTTCATATATCCCGAGGGTAATAAAATGGCCGAAAGAAAAGACGGGGTATATTAACCACTCTCAAAAACTGGAACATTTGGCAAAATTCACTGGTGGTAGGGAGCCAGTCGCAGCTCTAATTTACATGCCTTTTACAGCATCGTACTTCTTTTAATTTAATCAAAAATAGATAGAGCAGGGCTCCACACAACAAGTGAAATATGACAATGTGAGGATTAAACAGTGTACGCTGTGCACCACAGTTACATCTGGTGCGAGAGTATAATAATATCATGGCCATTACTGTACTGTATGTCATACAGCCTTGCTGTAAGCCAAGCAGAAACTGGTTCCTACTCATTTATCAAGCCTGTATGAGTTTAAAATACACAACAGGGGTCAATACTCAATTGGGTTTCTTTTTTTTCCCAAATCTAATTTTGTGTCTTTTGGCTCATTGACAATTAAAAACAAGTGTCTTTTGCTCGCAAACAACATGGCATTTTAAGTTATAATATTGTGTTTGTGGGGTGGGGTTGGGTGGGGGGAATCATGTGCTTGTCTCTAAGTCAAAATAAAGGACAAACTAAAGGACAAATCGCAGCTAAGGTCTTCTTTGACCCACTTACTTCACCAGCTCAGTGTAGGGAAGCATATACTTGTGGTAATTTGTGGTAGAATCACCCATATATTTCCCACAGGCAGTCACAGAGTGAAGGGGGTAGGTACTTAAACCCATAACGTCAATACAGCCAAAGGGCAGTTATTTATTTTTTCATCCCTGATATATTAATAAAGAATGATGGGTACTAGACATTCATGCAGTGTCTGATGTTCCCAAAGACAGAAGGCGCCCTGCTGGGTCCGAGTGTGGAGGGAAAAGGGCAGAAGCATTAATACATGCACTTGTTGAACTGAGACGGCGTATTAGACAGACTGAGGAGTAAGCAGACCGGTTGCCTCGGGGATGTATACAGACAGACAGGGCCCTAGGCGTCCATTTGAGCCCGCGCTGCAGACAAGGTCAGTTCTTTTCTGGATCTCTTTGGGATGAGGCCAGGAAAAATCACCTGGCTTACATAATATCCTTGATTTAAAAGCGAGGCTGTGACCCGTGAAAGCACGGGTTGTCCTTAACTGCTTCCACGCCGGCATCCCGCTTTGCAGGCTAGCCTTAGATTGGAGCTTGAGCAACGTCAATTTTCAGAAGTGGCGTGAGAGCGTGCCATTACTGAAATCGCAGAGCGATCCCAAGGGCTTTGGAAAGGTCTGTCAAAAGGGGATGCATTCATTTTTTTTGTAACCCCCGTATGCAGGCTCACAGACCCCTGCATGTGCACACACACACACACACACAGTGGCACTGGCATTTTTCTTCCTATTGTTCTTTTGTAATGTGTCTCACTCAAACATGAGTATAACACACACACAAACACACACACACACACACACACACACACACACACGTATATGAAGTGAAACAGTCTAAGGTTACCATCCAGGGGAGTAGTAAAAAATGGCCATCATCTGCAGGTGACCACCTAATAGCTTAGATTTTTTTTTGACCAGTCTCAGCATAACTGAGTTACAATATGCCAGTTACGCTTTCAGCATGGAATTTCTGTCATAAACATCATTAAGAAATGGAAGTGAAGGGGAACCGGTAATGTCAATGCAAAATCTGGAAGAAAATATCTGATAGAACTGCTTTGTGAACTGCTCAGGGATGCAAAGCAGAGCCCACGTATCACGGGGTTGGAAGACTCGCAGAGAGGTTTTAGTGACGTTGAAGTAGCGGTGCGCTGGTCCACTGTGCAGTGTTGCTTAAACAAAAATGATCTGCATGGAAGAGTTGTCAGAAAGATATTTTTCTTGTGATCTCATCCCAAAAGTCAACATCTGAAGTACGCAACACAACACTTGGGTAAGCCAGAGATCTTTTGTGTCAAAGTGCCATGGACTAATAAAACATACAAAAAACTCTTTGCATGTATGCATTGCTTTAAAATAAAATATGTTTATCAATCGTATGGAAACTTCTCAATCATTCAATTCAATTTCTTTGAAATTACATTACATTACATTACATTACAGGCATTTGGCAGACGCTCTTATCCAGAGCGACGTACAACAAAGTGTATAACGATAACCAGGAACAAGTATGACGAAACCCCTAGAGAGAAGTACCGGTCCAAGTACAGGGAACAACCGCATAGTTCAACTTGGACCCTGATGGTTAAACTGATTAACACTAACAACGAGAACGGCAACAACGCAATCTATGGAAAAATAAAAATAAATAAAAATACAAGTAGTCGTTAAGACATTTGATGCACCTAAGTCACCTATGAAACAGCTGCCTAGTTACAACCCTAAGTTTAGTCATTTACAGGGGGGAAGGGAGGGATGGGGAGAGGTGCAGCCTGAAGAGGTGGGTCTTCAGTCGTCGTTTGAAATGGGTCACAGTCTCAGCTGTTCTGACCTCCACAGGGAGGTCATTCCACCATCGTGGGGCCAGAACAGACAGGAGACGTGTTCTGGAAGTGAATATTCTTTACAGAATGAAATGAAAAAAAAACAGTATTTTATTTTAAAATAACAAAGCCATGTATGAACTGTTGCTTGTATGCTTTATCTGTTGTTTTTCTTGTGACAGTTGTGCTTAAAGAAACTTTTTTCCATTTTACTGTAAGTCTGTTTGAACACTTGTTAGCCAGCTTTGAATTAGTCTGGCTGAAATAAATACAAAATATGAAGCCATGGCTCATCGATGCATAAAATTTTTTTATCCCCAAGTACCACAGTACAGAAGCAGAGCTAATTTGAATTTTGACTCGAATAATTACATATTATGAAATAAAACTTAAAGCAGAGAGAAGGAATGAATATGAACTAATTTTTAATAATATATACATACAGTATATATGTGTGTGTTATATGAGGGAAAAACAGGAACGGCCCTCTCTAAGTCTGTTTTGTGTGCTGTCTCAGGTGTTTCAGTAATCCAAGGTATTCTGGACAGTGCCAGCAGCACTCAAAGGCATGATAACAGCTGTGGCTCATTGCCAGTCAAGGCAGCTGATGCACATTTCCTAATTGGTGGGTTTATTTGAGGGCTAACTCTCAAGGCCTAGAAGAGAAAGATCTATTCATCGCATGGCCTCTGTACAAGCTCGGTTTTGTAACCTTTGGCACATGTCTTTCTTGTTTTCATGCGATGCCTCATTTGTCTATTTCTGTTCAAGGGCTGAATAAAAGGTGGTAAGCCCTCTCTTTTTTCCTCTCTTTCCCGTGGCACAGTGAACACCCAGTACTGTGCCAAAGTAAACAGATATCTTAAGTAAATGCATTAAGGACAATAGCATAACCACAATGTAGAACAGAAGGAGAATAGGATGAAATTAATAGGGACTTATGCCATGCAGAAAAAATTCAAGATGACTGATAGTGGCACAATGTACAGGAATGGAAGAGAACAGCTGTGGTTTTTCCAAAAAAAAAAGGCAACAAAAAAGATGAGCAAATTAGGCCCTTGTCAACTGCATTTAAGGCAGTGTGCCTAATAGTTCTGCGTAATATCCATCACAATGACAATCAAAAAAGGAGGAAAAAAACACCATGCCGCTGCTATGCATAATATTGTTCCTCTACTGCTAAGCTTTACGCTTCACTACATGTAGGTTTTACTTAGCTTTATAGTATAGTATAGCTTTGCACAGTCCCCTCCTCCTTCCCCCAGTAGCAGAGGTGTATTTTAGGTAAGCTGTGCTTCTATGTCCTGTCACTGATAAGAGAAGAAGATCAGTCTCTCCTTGTTTAATAACTAGCCCATCGGCCCCCATTTTCTCAGTGTCCTGCAAACTGTCACTGGATACAAACATTCCAAATGACAGCTGCTTATCTGAGTCTGTTTCAATCCATTACATTCAGGAGGCAGAGCAGAATTCTTTAGCCATGGTAACACTGGAGAATCTCCAATATCCCTCATTCTGGGCTGTGTCAATAGCAATAGTAAAAGAAGCCCAACAAGCATCGTGATAAAGCTTGTTTTAACCTGGACTGCTCTTCAGTAATCCTGCAATCTGCTTCTTCCTTGCAAATGTCATAGACTTGCCAGAGTTTGCCCTAAAATTGATAGATGCAAAATATTATGTTGCAAACTTTCTCGGATTTTGTTACTGGGTGTCGAGGACAAATAATGTGGTTAAATAAACAAAGGGCTCATACTTTAAAAGGATAAACTGAGTTACGCTGTGTGTGCTGCCCATATAAAAGTAACCTCTTACTATTTGTTTTTTAAAAAACCGGCATGTCAATACATTTACTTTCACAGAGACGCAGGTTTCAAATAACTTAAGTGCTGTAATCAATGACAAGTAATTTGGCAGGCATGCTTATTGTGAGTCATTTTCATGACACAAAACAAGTCTAGAATTTTCCATTTCAGTAACATTTTGTAGAATCACCAGCAATACATAACCAATTTAATAAAGTTCAAGCCAAGGATCAGTAACTTCTGGAAGGAAGAGTAATTGCAGTGAAATTACAAGGATTAGAAGACAAGATGCACAAGTAAAATAATAGTACTTAATGAGGTGTGAATCACAGGCACACACATACGCATACTCTCACACACACACACACACAGAAATGACTGGGTGAAGTGCATTGCGTTTTGTTTAAGGATGTGCATGGAATCACAAAAAAGCAGAATGAAATAAGCAAAGCAGTGGTTTTAATGTTGGCGGACACATCATGCCACCACTGGGTGAGATGGAAAAGAAGCTTCTTCTTAAAAAAAAAACAGGATTAATGAGGCAGTCTGCCAGTAAAAGGCAATCCAAGTGCAAGAGAATGAGTTTAAAAAGAAATGAAACTGTGGGCGTGATATGAAGAGGAGATGGACTGTTAACACAGTGGCAAGCAAAAACAAGGGTTTTTCAAGCAAACCTGAGTACAGCAAGTAAAGAAATGGATAGAGAAGATAGACATGTTGAGCAGCGTGTCAATGTTGTCAATTTTGTATTTGCTTGAGAGGGATTAAAGTACATGAAGAAAAGTCCAGGGGGAAAAAATATTACAGCCCAGACAATGATTAATGAATGACACAAAGCTATAAGAAGCCATCTACTAACCTTTAATATTTTGCTTTTTATATTTTGTTAAATGGCAGGATCAAAAGTAAACCATATGTTATTTTTTGTTTATTTTCTATGAACTAGCTAGAGGAGTAAACCTCTATAAAATTAAAAATCAGCACCTCCCATTTCTGGTTACCCGGCCATGTAGTCAATAACAGCAGTCAGCATTTTTAAGCATTATTAAAGGTTAAGCAAATGTAAATATATGTTCTCTGTAATTTCTTGCTTACTGAACCTACTGTCTCCCATATTGCATTTCTTTCTGTTTTTCCTACTAAAACACACATTGCAGTCTGAAAAGTGAGGCAGTGGTAAAACAATATAATGCATATTGTATAATGTATAGTATATATGGCAGGGATGTTTCCAAGTCTGAATACGATATTTGGCAAAGCACAAATAATAATGCGTTTTTTAGAAATCTCTGTTCCTTCCAAATTTGTTAAATATTATTGTTATTTGGAAGCCTATCCCCATATTTGCAATAATGAGGAAAAAACCACTACAGTTGGCCATAAAATATCTATGTTGCCATAGTAATAAGCATGTGAAGGGCATAATAATGTGGCCATGTCATACGATTCTGCATTGCAATGAACTAATTCATTAAAAATTAAATTAAAATTAAATTCAAATTCAGCTGTCCATCCAACAGTCCCTTGATTTGATTTCCTAAATTGCATAATTTTTGAGAAACGTATCTCAGATGCCAAATCTGGCCCATCCTCGCCCATTTAGGTAGCGTCGTATTTAAGACTTTATAACTCCTGATGTGAGCATCACAGAGACTGGCTTAAGTGAAGCAAGACACTTGTACCATTTACCATACACTAGATTCGTTTATATTTATAATTTAGGCAGACATAAAGTGACAGAAATGCAGTTATCTTGGTCATAATGCAAATACAAAGTTGTTCTCCTTCAGTTTGAAATGAAATACTGAGAGCCACATGAGGTAAAACAAGTAAAACTATACATATTCTAGACCACAAGGTGGTCTGAGAAATCTGAGCGTGATTTGCAAAACTACTAAAGAACTATGACGATCTATGAAGATATACTAAATGTAAACAGTGTGCCCTGGTGTCTGCAAACATATCCAAAATGTCTAAATTGTCTATTGCTGTAAATCATAGCATAATACTTCCCTACAAATCTACTTCCCTACAAATCCACTGTTTTGACTCATGAAACTCACTTTTGCATCATTTTCAAGTGGGAATTACAATCTTTTCATTGGTATAGGGGGTGTAAGATATCTAGACTTTGTTGGAGAACAAAGCTTTGATTGGTGTGGGTTGCCCAGCACACACCTTGAAAAACTGTATTCTTCATGGAGTAGACACATTAGATTTTGACAGTGAAGGTATCATCTTCAAAATTTCACAATACTTGCACATCTACACAGTGGGCACAGGGCGTCTCAAAGAGTACTGTGAGTTTGTTCATGTCGAATACAGAAGGCTGCTCTCTCACAGCTAGACTCGATGGCTGTCATTGTTCCCAGGTATTGAGACTCTGCCTCTGAAACTTCTTTACAATTCTAAATCCCTCAGGATGCAGGCAGCTTAACATTTTAGGACACCTAAATATACAAAAGTATAAATACATAATAAACAAATAAAATGTAAAACATTTCACAGCGAGTTTTTCTTGTAACAAAATGTATAATAATGTCTTCAATGAGGTTAGACTTTATAATGACCCCATTGATTTTGGTGCAGCGTTAAGTGCAGGCACAAATGCTCGTAAACCAATTCAAATTAGCATAGTCAGTTCTGACTTCTAAAATAAATGAAAAGGAACATCATTGAACTGTCAGTGCACTTTTGAAATGATATAATAGCTTTATCTACTCTAATTTTTTATATTTCCTTGTCAAATAACTTGTTAAAGTGAGCCCAGATGGAAATGTTGTGTTATGTTTGTGCGTGGAACACCTATGATTGCATTGCAGTAGTAGTAGTTCTAGTAGTAGTAGTGCAGTTATCATGTGTTTAAATATTTCATTGTTTTCAATGACTGCCTTTTGTTGTGCTGATTTGTCTGTGAACAAAAATGTGTGAGGCAGGGAACCTGCCTCTAATTTAATAAGTCACCACCTAAAGTATCAGCAGCTGATAATCTTTTGATTAATCACAGAACATGCTAGCCTTACCTTTGGGCACGATATACATGTTGATTTTTACCAATTATAAAATAGATTGCAATAAATCATGTTTTATCATGGAAATAATATTTTAGATCGCTTTTAGCTACAAAACAAATTTGTATCACAAAAATGTTTTCATGTGGAGTGGGCAGAGATAATGATATTGCATTTGATTAATTGAAATGCAGATGAATCTGCTCTTAATGAATGTTCCTTTTTAACCTGAAAGTGGGCTGCCAAGGTCAAGGTGGACTGCCTGAAGAATGGCTGGAATGCTTTGGAAAATCTTTGGCAAAATTTGATTTTTTTTTTTATGGGCATGCTGTGATTTCCTGGCGGAACACATTCATGATTAATTTTCTTTCTCTTGTGCTTCACAATACAGAGCATATATTTAATATGATTAATTCTTATGAGTGGCATTAATATCAGTACACACTGTCAGGGAAGTGAGAATCTGTTTAAAATATGACAATTGAAAGGCAATACGACAATTTGAATCCAGCAGTTTTAATAGCTAACACCTTTGTTCAGCACTCTGAATGCAGAACACATCAAGTGTATCAACAGTGAAAACTCTTCACTTAACAAAATGTAGATTTATTTGATTCAATTTGTTAATCATACCAGAGATATTTATTTTCAATTAAATTGACAAATGTGCTGATAGGCCACCTGTTGGATCAGCGTTTTTCAAAAAGATTTATTCAATTACAAAGAGATTTATTCAATTGCAACAAGTGTTCCATGTCTAATTTAAGCAAACAATGTTACAGATATGGACAAGTTACTGTCACAAAAGAAATTAATGAAAAAAGATACAAAAGCTTGTTTCTCCCAAGTGAATTCCAAAAAACCAAGCCCACGCTTCAAAAACCAAAAGACAGACAAATATTCCCAAAAGCTATGGACTGAATGTAAAATTCCCATTAAGCTGTAAGACCAAAGCTGCGTTTCTCAATTTCGACATACCTTAACGTTTTACAAAGGTTTCTAAGGTATACCTTTAAAAGGGAAACTGCTTTTTTACGAGTGTTTCCCAGACTATACCTTAACACTTCCCTTAAGGGACACTTCCAAAGGTACGTCGTAAGTTGGAGCTGGCCTTCACTGTGGTGCTGAAAAGTTTATCAATCAATGCCAAGTGAATCGATTGTCTCACTTGTAAAGGCTGATGAATGACGTTTTAATATAACAAGTGTTGCCATAATCATTTTACATAAATCTAATATTGCAGAAGAGGAAGCTATGCCTACTAGCGATCATCTGCTAATCTCTTTAAGAGTCAAAATGATACCTTGTGATAGTTTCAATCAATAAATTTGGCCTACAAAAGATAAAATAAAGAGCATCAATCGGGACATATATGCCATAGTCTGGGACTTCTTGGAAGCCCAGGAAAAAGGATATAGGCTACATATGGGTGAATTATTTTGTTCTTATTGAAACAAAGGTCTAATATTAATTTGTTTTTGTCACACAATATATAGGCAACTGTAGCAGCATATCCACTGATTCCCGCGGACTTTTCTGATCGCAAAAATGATCGTAGATGAAAAGCAAAAGTGCGTCTGTGGAAATTGATGATAATTAATTCTATACCGGGTATGCCTTATGAATAGGCCTAACTGTTAAAGTGATATGTTCATCCACCTTGATTTGCTGTTGGATAGTCTTAAGTTTAACCAATAATATAGTTATTGGGTTGTTTACTGAAAATCGTAAAACAACATGGTAAGGAATGTTCTGTAATGTTGATATTTACCCAGTGCTATTTTATTTTATATAGGAGGTGTGAGCTAAAGGAAAGGGATGTAGATCATTTGTCCTGTTTGTTCATTATGAGCCACCGTACCTGTATGTGTGTTTATGGCTAGGCCAATCAACGTGCTTTAGTTCCGCCTAGTTCGGTCATGCAAGTATACTCACTCAATGTTGGCTTTGCTCACACAGGTTTTATATTCTTAATAAACCGGCTGTTTGTTCCAAGTCAGTGTGATCAATGACTCACACACAAACAAACTAATTTCTACAGGGTATGCAGTCAGAAAAGCCATATCCTCAGTAAGCTCCACTACATAAAAAATAATATACGCTTATTTTTTTCACAAATTGGATTAGTATTATGGATAGGCCCTATACTTTATTACCATCATGTTGGGAATAGACAAGTGAAACGACAACATTCTCATGACGTGCTATGCACAAAAATGTTGATTGGGTAATACATTTTCGTTAAATGAGCTAATATTAAACTATCTATGTCATTTTCGCATGCAGATGTGCTACTAGATACGCACTATAGTACAACTGTTTTTTTGAAAAGCAAAATGTTGGCATAATAAGGCTAAAACTGTGACAGGATGAGCGGTGCGCATCGCTAAGGGACAGCTTACGAGTGCCTCAGACCACCCTTTTAAATGTATACCTTTCAGAAGGTATACCTTAGCTAAGGAGGCGCTGGGAAACAGCTCGAGACCTAAAGGAAGACCTTAAGGTATACCTTACGACGCACGTAGCGCTAAGGTCTGGGAAACGCAGCCCAAGAATGTAAGACCCCGTAGGCAAGACTAAACACCAAAAAAAAAGGACTAATTTCAAACTGAGACATTACATTTTATATCACCAGGCTATGGAAAAATTATTGATGGTGGTCTCCATTTAGAGAAAAGCCATATTCATAAACCATTTGAATATGGCAGTTCTGTCCAATTATTTCTCCAGCAGGCTGGTAGAAATGGGAGGTTGTGTGCTACCTGTGTACCAAGGATATCTCCTTCCTGTGCATTTTTTGTGCGCTTGTGCTACTCCAGCAGAACTTTATGACAGTGAGGGATGAGGGCACTGTGAGCCCTTTCAAATCTGACATTTGTCATCATCTCCACTTCAGTCGTTCCAGGTTTTGGGTGCATATTAATCTCGGAAAGTTTGAGGGTGACTGACTCCAAATGCAGCTATTTATGAACAATGGAAACTAATATTCCTACCGAGTGGAGAACCTGGAATTGCCCGGGTCACCGATTCCTTCTTTTATTTACAATGCCTGGATCGAGCCCGTTTCTACTCACAGACCATTACTTTGCAGATCTGAAATTCCACGAAGGGTGATGAAAGTTAGGCCAGTGCAATTTGTCTGCAGTGTAATTTCAATTTTTCCTCTTAAATTGAGGGATGCCTTAAAGAATTATTTATTTATTTATTTATTTTTTTAATTCAACATCAACATTACATTGAACGGGTCTACTCACTAATGCCACCACTAACATCATGAACTTCATTGCCATCCTTAAAAATCAGCAGCCATGCTCATAATTTTATTGCTATAAATTTATAGTAATGCCATGCATGGTGCATGCATTGCTTTAGGCATATCAGGGTCAATGTGCCAAAACTTCATATACTTAAAAACTTTGTGTCTTCCGTCAAAGATGAGTTGTGGCCTGTTTGTATCTTTCACATCCTTATCAAAGTGCATTCCAACTCCAAAATCTGACAAACTGCTAATGAGCAGGCATCATAAGATATCCCATGTGATTAAAAATAATCCGATTATTCACACCTTTTAAGTGAATGATCAAATGTATTACTTGAGAAGAGTGTACTTTTGGGGTGACTCATTTCACCTGTTTTCACACCAAAGGGAACGATGTTTTAAGGCTGATATAAATTCATATTTGAATATATATTCTTTTCCTGAAATATTAATCTGGATCTTGTCAAAACAATTACAATGTTTTTATAACTGTTTTTGTAATTGTTCCGAGAAGATCCAGATCCAATGCCATTCATGCATCCGAATGTGATGCCAGAGGCATGAATGATCTTAATTTACCCTCTTTTTTTCCATTAGAGCTTGTGCATGCATTGCATATGACCTCAAGAAAGTGCTTGTATCTCGCAGAAAGGAGTATTTCAGCATCTACAGTGTGTAGATGGTTTAACCACATTAGCACAGAGACAGAATGTGCCCAAGGTAGTATTTATACTAAGTTATGTTACAGCTAGACAAGAATCCTTGATCCTTTCTGAGAGGTAGTCTTCTTTCACAATCTCACTGGGGCTTAGATACATCTTGTTCTGTAAAACTGTGTAAAACTGATGTGGGATTTTGGAAAACAGTCTCTCGTTTAAAACCATGATGTCAGTCTGCAGGATAGTTTCCATAGGAACTCAATCAAGCGGTCAGTTTCAGGTATTTAATTCAGACAAAAACGTCTAACATAGCAATTTTAAAAATTGCAAAAGCTGCTGTGAGGCTTACTGCATGGCAGACTGGCAGCAACTGACGACACTCGCCCACAAAATATAATTTTAACATTACTTTGGTAAGCAAATGTTCTAAAGTGAAACTATTCGATCATGGTCTGCTAACTAATGTTAGTCTACTTTTCACGGTCATGCATCATAATGTAGTTGCCGTGGTTCCTTACTGGGTATTCAGTAAGATACAAGAAGTCGGGCAATGACACCACAGGTCATTGAGTGGGATCATTTTTCTACTCTGTAGCCACATAAGGAGAGTCCTATTCAGTTTATTATTTTGCCATAACACCTTTTCTGGTCTTTAGGAAACAATGATTCAATGTAATTTTCTGACATTATAATTAAATAGCAATGATTGCTAGTTTGATCTACGATGGGCTCCCATTCAGAAAAGTGAAATACGTGGGATTGTTTTCCCCCTTGCTGGCCCTGCCTGCATACCAATGATGTGTTACCAACTGGATCTATTGAAATGCTGTGTTTCAGTTTAGTATTAAATTATGTTAAATTACAGGCATTTTGCAGACACTCTTAACCAGAGCAACTTACGCATCTTTCTCAGTAAGTCCATTTATACAGCAGGATATTTTACTGAAGCAATTCAGGTTTAGCACCTTGTTCAAGAGTACAATGGCAGTGAACTCCCTGGGGATTGAACCTGCAACCTTTTAGGTTCCCAGCCCAGTTTCCTAAACATTACAGCCCACCATCGCCCGAATCTGAATGTCGTGATGTCTCCCACAGTCTGGCATTGTATTCGAACGGTTCGGGTACCGACTGTGGCTGGCATTTGCGCAGATTGCCACATAATTGCCCATGGTGTTGTTGAGGTGAGTCACAGGTCTCTTTGTGCAATAGCTTTCTCTGGTTTATTGGTGCCTATAGTCTCCTTGTGCCAACAGCGCAGGAAGTATATTCCTCCAATGCAATTCCTCCAATGCAATTACTTCACAGAAAAGCTGATGGACTGCAGATTGAAAATAAGCCACAGCTGGGAGAACACGCTTCTCTGCAGTTTCCCAAATTGGTGGAAGATGGTGTCACGATTAGACAGGGCTATGGATGCAATTGGCCATTATAAATTAGGAGAAAAGTAAACTTACTTAAAATTGGATTAAAACAGTGATGCAGGGTCTCCGTACATGCCAGCATTTCCTCATTGTCAACATCAGCGGGGCCAAACATAAAATATAAAAGTGCAGTCATTGTTCAGCCATTAAAAACAGTCAGGCTTTCGCCATCAGTTCACGCCTGAAAGCAGCTTTTTTCAGGTTGCAACTGTGTTGTCTGATGTGTTTGATTTTCTGTGAGTCCCCTTTTTAAATAAATAGTACTTAAAGGGGAGCTCCTGTGAAAAATGGTAACTTGATACTATAACCCATTGTGACCAAATGTTTACTAGACATTTCAAAGACTTGATGTCAGCTAAGTATATATACAATATACTGTATATCTAGACTGCATTAGATTCCTACTTTCCATTATGTTCCCTATCAAAGGCAAATCTAAATAAAATATGGAAAAACCGACACTTAATATGTGTTACGGCTCTTGTTCTGCATCAGGGAATATAAAAATATGCATCAGAAATATTAAGGTTTTAACCTCAGAGATACAAACCCTTTGGGAATGGCGGAACTTGAAAATGTTTGTTAATGTGAAAGTGAAATCAAAATACACCAATTCTAATTTGAATTATTGCTTTGAATTTTCTTTTGTTTTGTTTTGTTGCATTGCTATAGCCTTATTTTTAATCAGGCTCTGATTTTGCTTCTACAAATTCTACTCCAAATGAACGCATCAACTGACCTGCTACACTACAGAAATACATTTAAAGTCCACTGATAATAAATCCTGTGCAGGAGCTTGTAAAAGCAAAAAGAGTAGTTTATCGAACTCACAAGTGATCGCAAGAAAGCTTAAAATTCTATATGTTGCTAAACCACTGGTTTTGGAAATGTGACAGCTTGAAACAATGAAATAATAATGCATGATGTATTTAGCTTACGAGTTAAAGTGGCTTGCTGATTAATCAGACATTTAGTGATACCAGGAATTCTAGTTTGTTTTCTGTAACACCTTGCTTGCTTACTTATTTGAGTAGTTGTAGACAAAACACTACCTCCTCCATATTTGACAGATGCTTTGGATCACAGGCTTTTCCTTCCTTTCTCCACACTTTCAGCTGTCTGTCACTTTGGTTTTGGTCTCATCTGTCCATAAAACTTCCAGAACTCTTCTGTCTCATCTCTGTATTTTAAAAAAAATAGTAGCCTCTATAATTCTTCTCTTGAAGTCTTCTGTGTATGGTGGCTTGTGATATTTTCATCCCTGCCATCTGGAGACTGCTGGTGATGTCACTGACCATTATTTTAGGGTGTTTCTTCAGAGCTCTTATGATTCGTCTGTCATCAACTGGAGCTGTCTTCCTTGTTGAACTGTGCAGTGTTTATTTCTGAGTCCACCTGTGGTTTCTTTCTTTAAAACTTATCATATTTCTGTACTAGATATATTTTTTATTTTTCAGTTTGAATGAATTCTTCTGTTCAGCCATAGTTAGTTCTCTAGTTTTCATGATAGTGTATGCCTGCTGACTCCAATGTTCACAGATGAAAACAAAAGCTAAAACCAAGACTAGACACTCACTGCTCTATTATTTGAACAATCCATGCAAAAGGAAACTCCTGAGCAATATTTAGAGTAGAGTTTCAGAGACTTTTAGAATGTATGCAAAGGTGCTTTGAAAGTGTTCTGGTGGCTTGTGGTGGCCCAACACCTCACAAGACACTGTATGTAGGTATTTTCTTTAATTTGTCACCTGTCTGTATATATATATATCAGTGTTGATGCAACAATAATGCAACAATTAAAATGCAAGTGTCCGAGATTATTTTTAAATGGCTTGTGTTCAGCCTCTGTTGAAAAAAGCTGTCCTCGATCTATCTGTTTTAAGTTATCTTTTATTTCTAAAATTCTGGAAAAAGTCGCTTTAGAACAAATCTTTGAAGTACTAAATAACAACGATGTCTATGAAAAATTGAAGTCTGTTTTTCGCTAGCTGCACAGCACTGGAACGGCATTTCTTAGGGTTACTAGCAATTTACTGATGGCTGCTAATGCAGGAGACATTTCTGTTCTGGTGCTGCTTTACCTTAATGCGGCCTTTGACACCATTGATCATGCTATTATAATCAGTAGGCTAAGACAGTGGGTTGGTATCTCTGGTACTGCGCTAAACTGTTTATTTTCCTATTTGTCAAACAGGCAATGCTTTGTGTAAATTGGGGACTTTAGGTCATCAACTTCAGTGATGACGTGTGGCGTACCTCAGGGCTCAGTTCTTGGACCAGTATTGTACTCTTTATATATGCTACCCCTAGGTTATATTATTCCTCATCATAATATCTCCTATCACTGCTATGCAGTTGTACCTCTCTTTAAAACCAAATTATATAAATTAGTTAGCTTCATTAGATCACTGCTTAGCTGAGGTTGAATACTGAAGGTCTCAGAACTTTCTTCAATTAAACTGACAAGACAGATGTCCTTATTGCTGGCTTTGAATGCTTATCAAAACAGTTATGTCCATTCCTTGGTTCTCTAGCTCAAAACATCAAGTCTACATTGAAACATTTAGGTATAATCTTTTATTGTAATCTGAACAACATATTTAAAAAACTGGTTCAGGGATGTTTTTACCAATTATTCACATTTCTAAAATTAGAGCATTTTTGTCTTTTAGTACCACCAATTCTGGCTTCTCTGCGCTGGTTGCCTGTTGCTTTTAGAATTAATTTCCCTTTTATGCTGTTTTTATTGTACCCCCTGTTTTAATGTATAATAATAATAATAATAATGATAATAATCAACTATGAAATTATATTGTTAAGATTGATAAAGCTTTGTTTTTTAAATGGCACCAAGTGCTGGTTGGTTATCTGTTCCATTTGGTTTATATAATTAGGTTCTCACAACGATGCAAGAAATAAAAGAGATGTAGTCGAGCTGTATGTAGGGAAATGTTCTCTCAAGACATTGCACTAGTTATTATTCAGGTAAAGATCCAGAAGACACAAATTACAGTATAGATTTATCATAAAATGACAAAATACCTTTTCTGTTAATAGATTGTGCATAGCAATTTCTGAATAAAGGTACTGGAAGAAAGCCAGGCGAGGGATAATAAAAATGAAAATCCATATCTCAAATAGGTAATGACATTGAAAACTACTTTGTAGAAACCCTTGACACCAGATTATTTCTCTTAAAATGAGAATGGATTTAATTCATGCAATGCAGAAGGTTGGGGGAGGGGGGGGATGTGTAGGTGCTGGTTTTGTCACATGCCTGTCAATTTGATTTGCACAATATTATGTCAATCTCCTGGTAGTCCACATAATAGAATTTAATAGTAATATTGTAGCTAAATTGTACAAGACCCCAACCACTTTTCTTGGGCTTTGGCATGTAATGTAATTTTAGACGCAATGGGATTTGGCATTAGCTTCTTACCAGTGCCAAAGCTTGAGGATGAGTCTTAATGAAGTCCTCTGTTGTAAAGACCAGGTCTCCGTCAGTGAAATCAGGAAATGAGAACCACAAACTCAAATCAGCTTTGCTCAGGAACACATCCACCTAAGCACACGTACACATATCTTCACACTAACTTATTCACAGATAAAAACAAGAGTGCAGACACGCAAGTGTAAATGCAGTACACACGCCGAGAATTCACACGCGCGTGTCCTCAGGTATACAACAGCCTTTGCCACACTAGTCTAGTTGCTAATTGTGTTGACGTACTGGCTTACAGGTTGCACTTGTGAGAATTGTGAAACATCACACAAACTGAAAACGTATACAGGTTATAAAATTAAAAGGCTTGCTTTAAAAGGAAAGTGTAAAGATGGGGAAAGGAAAGAAAATAACGTTAAGCCTAATTTTGTATCAATTTGAACATTTGCCAATGCAGAAAAGATGGGTCTGAAACGAATCAGCCAGACATTTCCATTCCATTTAGTTTTTATTTTATTTTTATTATTTTTTTGCAGGTGATAATGCTTTCTGGTGTGCATGGCATTAATAAAGAGCATTTCTGTAAATTAAGTTAGTCATTGTCAATTTAAATAGTGCTAAGCTTTATTCACTCTGACACCTCTATCAATGAAATGTACTTAAAGACTTATTTGAGAGGAACAAACTCCAGAGGAAGGCAAATTCAGTCATCCTAAATTAGAAAAGATTTAGATGGTTAACAGGACGCTTTGGAGAATTGGTTTTAGTTTTGATTATTGCAACAAAAAAGGTGCTAAAATAATAGAAATAATTTGAGTGTTTTATAATGGCCAACTCTATAAATGCCTCTCCCTCAAATTCAGATTGCAAATAGACGATGGAAAAAAAATTGAACATCTAAAAGACCAGAGTATGGATTTTTTAAAAGATGCCTAGACCCAAAAAGGAAAACAAAATAAAAGTGCAGGCAGTTAACCCACCTGTAGAGAGCAGAGGCAGGGCTCCCTTAAAGAGCAACCAGGTTTGCACTAAGGGAAATGTTCCAGCAATTCGGCTGTGAAAAGCAGGTCATGGTCATATAATACAGAAAACAGACACTGCAGATTTAGATATGGGTACCCCTAAGCTAGTGACATTGCATTCAATTGGTTCCACACTGATTGGTATAGCACATACACAGTCTTAAGAACTATAAAATCTGCATATGCAGTTTTGAAGCAGCAATTAATAATCTGTTTCCAGTTGCAGAGTGATTGAACAGGGCTGAAAGCAAGGAGCAAGGAGAGGCATTTTGTGAATCTGACACTCATTTGCCCCGTTGAGCAGAATACCAACATATAAAAATATTTAATCCAGTTTGCTGGTAGGCACTTTTAAAGCTCGGCCAGAGTTTAGAGAGGGGCAGTTACATAATCACCCTCACATTGCCCATGGCCGAAAACTATGCTAACTCTCCCCTTTGAAGATTTTACCAGTATTCCAGCGGCTTGCTCCACAACGGGCAGAGAGCAGCCATTTTCCACCTCCGGAACAGACAGACTTTGCTGTTATGGGGGAACATGCTTCCAGCGTTTATCACTGACATGAGATCCACTGCTGCTGGTGGAATAGCCTGTGACTGTAGGGCTCTTGTGACCTGCTGCAGAGAATGAAGCTGTGTGGTACCGGGCCTGGCCTTGGCTTTTGTGGAATAGCTCTTTGCCAGCAGGAGTTCACCAAGGCCCCGGTAAGCACTTTGGACAGATCTGGCTTTGTCTGCCAGAGGGAGTGCAGGGGGTGCAGTACACTTCATCCATAGAAGACCTGCTAGCAAGGCTTGTTCCCATTTAAAAATATTTTTAACTGTTTATTATATCATTTGACCCATTCCACTGGTAATTCATGAATAAAAAAAAGGAACCAGCATATTCATGTTTAAATGCTGGTTTTGACTTTTTTTAATGTTGCTTGTTTTGCAGTGTTTTGAGGCTGCTTGAGCTAAAATAACAGGGCTTATTTCAGTTCTTATAGACATTTCATTGTGATTGCACAGCTTTTGAAGTGAAAACAACCTGCAGAAATGAACGGTCTTAGATCAAAGCATGTGAACTTGTAAACCAAGCCAAAGCCAAAGAGTGATAAAGAAAACATTCCATGAAAAACTATACTGAAGGCACCAGTCATTCAGAATAGAATATTTTTTTCCAATGTACACCCCAGTTCTACAAATCCCAGCCTTTCCATTTTGGAAGACCTTTCCTTATCCTGATGTACAATCCCAAATTAAATCATACAGCTATCGCTCATGGCATACAGCACACAGACCATGTTTTTGCATTTTAAATAATGAAATCCACAATTTCTCTGTCTTGATAAATCTCATTTGTTATTTCTGATGCATCGTTTTGGACCAGCATCAGTTTGCCATGTTCTTTTTTTCACAAATTTGAATCTCTACAGTGAATCCAGAACTGCATTAAGTGATCTGCCGGAAGCTTAGTAAATCCACACAAATGTCATTTAATTGAAATCAAAGCTATACTCATTCTCTGCAATGGTCCATTAATTACTTTTCTAACTTCCTTGAAGAGTTTCAGCAAACATGTACCACAGTGAGTATTTAATGCCCAATACTGCACAGAGAAATAGCATCTGACATGATCATTTCTAACCTAAATATTCAAGGACATATATGAAATCATAGAAATGTTTTATTGGATATGCATACAGTCGATTTAGGTGTCAGTAATCTGTCAGAAGCCATCCGGGGTTAATGAAAAGGCTTGATGTGAATCAATTTAATAACTCAAATATGGGGATGACAGGGAAGATTGATGGTTTCTGTCTAGTTCACAGAATGGTCCCTTGTCACCAAGCAGAGTCAACGTTCTTTGCATCACTTGGAAGGGCAAGGGAAAGACTGAATTTACATCTTACTAAAAAAGTTTAAAAAGCAATGGACTAATATTGATTAACAATTATACATGTAAATCAAATGAAGCAAAATTAAGACATTTGTACAAATGTGTGAAAATGGTTCCCGCATCTTATTTTTTTATTTAAATTTTAAATGTGCATAAATATGTATTCATGGTCTTTTTTCAGAATGACTTTACTCTTTGATTGAATCATGCCCTTTGATCTAGATATAAGAGTAATATTTTCCAAGGACTTTACTGTCCTTCACCCAGTATTGATTGTGCTGATGCTGTTGCATAAACAATGTTTTTTAAGTTCACTTTTGGTTCTGGGGTAGAGAATTCTCCAAAGGGAGTGGTGTGTTTTTTGTGTTCAGTTATAGAAGCAAGGCAACGGTCGGCACTGCATGCGTAACTGCGTATGCAATACATACAATAAAATGTACGAAAGGTCAATTGATTGATGGTTTTAGCTGAGGAAAGGTGAATGTTAAGGAGTGAAAAGTGTGGATTGGGGGAGAATTTATCTGGTACATGTGATCACCTATTTCTAAAACATGTGAACCACATGGATTTAAACTTGCATACCAATCAACATGCCTATGAGGCCCCATGTGGATGTATTGGATTAGCACAATCACCTGACAAATCATGTAATTAATGGTTATTTGTGACACTCATGAAGTAAAACAAAGAGGAAGTAAACATGTATGGAATGTAAAAAAAAAAAAAAAAATCCTTGATCCAAGTGCTTGAGTGCACCAGTATCTGTATGGCACATTGCACGGAAACTAAGCCATACCCTCACAGTACAACAAAAGATAAACATTTACAATAAAAACATAAACTACAGTCTTGTACACAAACAAAAGACAAGGGGGGATCATCTGTCAGCAGTGCGCTAGAAAACTTTGTGCAGTGGCTAGATGTCATCCATGGTATGGCTAATGCATTAATGAATGCAGACATTGCACTAGAAAAACTGAATAACCCCTCAATAAGTTTGCAATCAATGGTGAGGCAATCCCCTCTGCAAAGTAGTATGGCATTTGGCCAAGCAATTTCCAAAGCTCCAAAGCTGACAAACTCGTGGGTGTTGTTAAAAAGGCTTTTCAGCATTGTCCAAGCAGAAAGTCGCTCTACACAGCGCTTCTAAAGAACACAATAACAGCAAGATTCAGACCAATAAAACCTCTGACTGAGCCATGCAAAATAAGATGGGGCACTTGATGTTCTGCTGTGTCGTACCATTCCAAGTACCTCAAACTCTATTCCAGATTTGTGGACCTGGAAATAGACATCTCACAAAATACTGCTGTGCTGGCAAAGCTTAGGGAGTTATTGTGCAGCAAGGGTTTAGGGGCACAGCTTGCGTTCATCGCAAAACGTTTATATTTTTCGGAAATGATCCACTGGTTTGAACAACTAAAAAATGAATTCAGCACAGTCAAAACAATAGCCATGGCATCAAAAAAGAGAATTTGCAGAGAAACTGACAACTTACAATGCACTCCAAATGAAACTGTGTTTCTTTCAACACATGCCAAATTCCTTGAGGCTTTTAGAGGTTTTGACCCAAAGCAAGTTTGCGCACTCAACTTGACCAAACACCATCTGGACTCAGTTCCAAGACTTTACAATGACTGTTTTCCAAACTCATCAATTTCAAATTATTTGCACAAGAAAACAGCACTGCAGTGCCACTTTTTTTGTTGGAAGGGGGGAACCTTTCCAAATGTTTTTGGAACTATAATACAGTAGAACCTCTACTATTTGGCAGCCACGGGAATCAGTGGTGCTGGGAAGTAGAAAATTCCGAATAGTAGAACATACCCCAAAGATGAGGTAGGAGCCAAATTAATACTGTATTTTTGCTGTTTAAAGCCTATTAATTTTAGTTTTCTAGGGCCCCATCTGTTGACTTAACACACCTTAACTGCTATTAAAAAAAAAAAAAACTTTTCACAAATAAAGTAAACACAACAAAATAAAAGATCAGTACTATGTACATTCTGCGTCAGGATAATAGCTTCTTTTTTTTTTTTTTTTTTTTTTTTTTTTTTTTTTTTTTTACTAAGCTCCCTATCAGCATGGGATTTTTGAACTTGCATAACCTGGCATATTTAAAATTTTTAGTTCAATTATTATTTTTAAATGTCATATTATTTATCATTATTTCACCCCACCTGTGAGTCTATAGGAGAGGTTTGTGGTGGGCTGCTTTGTCAGACATATAATCCACCAATTGGCCGTTCTCAGCCATAGGAAGCTTCAAAGCTCTCGGCCAGCATAGCCAGAAGAAGCAGAAACTGGAGGGGGGGGGGGGGGGGGGGGGGGGGGGGCGGCGTTGCCATTTGAGGTGTGAATGTGTGTGTCTGGGTGTGTGTATGTGTGGAGGTTTGTGTGTTTGTGCGTGCGTGCGTGTGTGCGTGTGTTTGTGTGTGCGTGTGTGTGCGTGTGTTTGTGTGTGCGTGTGTGTGTGTGTGTGTGTGTGTGTGTCTCTGACTAGATAAAATATGCAGTTTTCTTTCAGCGGTCAGTCAGTTTTGGGCGACGTGAGAAGACGTTTCTAACAGTTAGTGGGAAGTCGGCATCTGAGAGCTGCATCTAGGTCTGGCGTTAAACATGTAATCTCTGGTACTTTTGGCATATTCTGCTGTCTTTTGGTTTTTGAATTTTACGTTGGGACAAATAAGCTGTGGTTTGGTATCTTCTTTCATTCATTTCTTGTGCGACATGTATGTTTTATATATTTGTCATTGAAATACACAGAGACATTAGCTGCACACAAGGGTCGAAACTGTTTACAGTTCTGGTGTGCTTCCCATCCCTTCATTTTTAATAATATTTCTGAGCGTTGGTCAAATTGAAGCGGTATCCAAACTGGGAAATCCTTCAAGCTCAGGGAGTGTACTTTCCCTCGCACCACTTGCAGTCGCTACTGTAAAGTACATCTGATCTGAAAGACAGGAAAAATAATAAAGAAGCAATGCTAGAATGAAGCTGTCTCATCCTGTCTAGAATTTAATTGAACAGATGGAATATTGCAACTGCGTCCATGGAAGTGGAAGCAGAGTGGTGCAAATATTGTGCAAAAAATTCAATCTGTACCTGAACATGTATTACCGTAAAATGGTGTCAAGAATCTGCTCGATGTGCTCTGGCTTTTCATACAATGTGGATGTGCTTTATACAGCTGAGTGGTACGAACGCGTTCGGGACTCTCTCAAGAGTTTTAATGCCGGCCTGCATTTATGTCTGTCACCAGTGAATTGATAATGAATGTAAATGAATGGAGTCATCTGTTAAAAATGTCGCTGCTCCTCTTGGATGACAGTGACAGTTCTCTCTGGAGGCCTTCTATCCGCTGTCTTCCAGTGATTGCTACACTTCATACTTGTGCTTATGAAATATCACATGGTTTTAATACCCCTTTGCATAATGTGAAAAGCCATCATGCGGGATTAGACTGAACTCGATAGCATCGGTCCCGTTCTACACATCAGCTGAATTTCATTTTAACACTGATGTGGATGCATTAAAAATGATTTTTTCTAATGTAAGTCTGTTTTAATAGGAAAAAAAAAAAACATTTGCTCACATTATCTTTAATTAAGCATATTAGCTTTGCTAATATGCTCTCTGGTAATATCTCTTTCTCTCTGTTGTCTACTGAGTCCTACCTGGCTCTTTTGTTTCCCTATTTCATCATACAGTCACTCTTCACTGATATTCTCCAATAATCTATAATACTTTCCAAACCATAAAGGACTATGATCAATAATATGTGAAAATACTGTATGTGGAAACAAAGATATACAGTCTTAAAAAATGTAAAAAACATGCAATTTTCTTTATAATGTAGAACAATTCCACTTCCCAAGTGTAATTTATTTACTCCTGAGATCAATGTTCTGTTTTGGACAGACACAATCTTAAATGATAATTCAATGCCAACAGAGAGTGTTTACCTCCAGTGGGAATGCTCGGTCGAAGCTGACACATTTTGGTGTGTATATTTTTGAGCAATTTTAGGACATGACCTTACCCTAAAAAGCAGCGTAACGGTATCAATTATTTCACATACAATCCCATGCCACTGTAATGTCTTAGGAGCGGGTAAAGGTGGATGGGTTTAGCTCCAATGGGAAGCAATGCTGTAGTACCCTTTAACCAGTAAAGGTAAGGCAATGGGGAAAAAAGTTTATATTGCTTTGAAGGGCGGTCAGCGATCATAAAGAAGCAGAGAAACAAACGATGCAGTAAAGGGCAGTGATTTAATGTGCTTCCAAAAGGCACAGAGTATCCCAAACTCCACAGGGGCTCAAAAAGCAATATATGAACAAACAAAAGATGGCTTTAGCAGACAGTGTGTATAGAGTACATGTTTATTGTTTATGATATTGCTCCAGCAGTTCCAAGTGAGGGAGGCCTCTGTGGGTGGATGGCTGACTGCCTGTTTTGTGTTAATCGTATGTTGAAGCCATCATCATCGTTAGATATGTATGTATATATATATATATATATATATATATACACACACACACACACACACAGTATATATATGGACACCCCTTGGTTTGTTTTCCATGGTTTTGGCAAGGTCCCTTAGTTCCAGTGAAGGCAAATCTTAATGCTACACCATACAATCACATTCAAGATGTTTCTGTGCTTCCCCAACAGTTTGGGGAAGGCCCTTTCCTCTTTCAGCATGACAATGCCCCCTGGCACATAACGAAGTCCATGTATAAATGATTATTTTGAGAACGGTGTGGAAGAATTTGACTGGCTTGTCCAGATCCCTGGCCTCAACCCCTTCCAAACAACTTTCAATTGGCTCAATTGGAAACCATGACTTTTCCATCATGACTTTGGGTGTTTCCTTCAGGAGTGATCAATTTGTCAATTTTTAAGCCTTACTAACAACAATTTCAGCTTAATTTAATGAAAAAACTCTAGACTAAAAATAATTAGTCCTTGGGGGGATGTTTTATGTGGTGCTCACCATTTAAACCAATTCAGACCACGTTTTAGCGCCAACACTGGAGCATTGTACTATTTTGGTGGCATTAAGAATGCAAACATATGAATGCATGAGCACATACTATGATTAGTTGCATTAATTGAAATGCAGGCTGTTCTCAGTAACGCAATCCAATGTCAGGTATTCAGGCAATGCACCTGTATGGAGTTAATTGGTGTAAGCTACTTGAATGAGAAACGCAAGGAAGGTGGGAGACCGGTCTGTTAAATGTGTGAAAATGCACTGGTTCTTGTCATGTACATTTTTTAAGCTGTCACTACAGTCAAATAGAATACATACTGATATGCCGTATGTGAGGAGATACTACAGAGGGCACATTCACAGACAGTGCAGTTCCTTCAATGAGTTTTCTGAGGAATGTAGATTTGGGCGTGATCGGCTGCAAACACTTGCAATGGCATGCCCCATCAGATCATGGAATCATTTATGTGAATCGATATGTTAATAACCAAGTAGTTTGTGATACAAATTGCAAGGTGACACGTGTTTGCAAATTATCTACCCACAACCCTTTTATCTTGGCCAATTCTGTCATCCCTGCAGCATTTGAGGCTGGTGATGGCTATCCATTAAAATGACAGCTAATTACTCCTTAGATTGAGCCCAGGACACACTGTCAATGCCCTTTAAATTTTGTGTTTCGTAGGGCTAGGTCAATGATTGAGCAAACCATTGGAATGTTAAATATGGGTTTCAGATGTTTGGGCTGGTTGGGTGGTGCATTACAATACAGCCCCCAGAAAATCAGTGCATTCTTTGTGGTGTTATATTCAATGCCATAGATGTGAAATTTACCTCACAGAAGACACATTACAAGACTCCATACAGACAGAGGCAGAGATGCATGTGCC
Organism: Anguilla anguilla; assembly: GCF_013347855.1. Lineage (NCBI taxonomy): Eukaryota > Metazoa > Chordata > Actinopteri > Anguilliformes > Anguillidae > Anguilla > Anguilla anguilla. The sequence continues at coordinate 23,022,502 of NC_049209.1, forward strand.
AATAGAAATGAAAGCCTCAGAGTGCATGAGAGAGCAAGGACTGGTTGGCTGCTGAGCTGGTTCCCTAGTGAGTGTACATTCATGTCTGAAATTAATGAAACTTGGTAGAACTGGTGATTTTGTTGGCTTATTTTAATGTGTGGTATAAAACAAAAAATGAACTGTGAAGAAACAAAAAAGCTATGGTAAATTCAAACTAAAATGTGCCGCCTTCTTTTCCATTCTCTGGCTTGCAGACATTATGAGACTGACTGGAGGGGGTCTCTGCCAGCTGCCTCCCGCTACTGCCCAGTCTGGGAATATGCACCCTGCCGAGTTGTTCACAGGAAGCAATTATTATTGTTTTTAGCTCTGGCATTTAAATGGAATACATTTTTATTTTATTTTTAATTTTTTTTAGGGGGAAAATAAATATTAAAAGTAAAAATATTCAGTCTCACCTTTTGCTTCGTAGAGAGCCTCTCATAACATGCTTGCTCTTTAGCCGTAACTGTCATACTTATGGGTGGGAGGCATGATAAAGTCCATTTCAAAGATGCAATAGATTTCGACATTAGCTCTGGAATGTATATTACTGATTTTTACTGCAAACACCAGTGTTACTTGTGAACATTTATTAAACAATGTTTTTCATTAATGAGTTATATCTACAGACTGTTTCCCGATAGCTATTACCATCAAGAAAAAGCAATTCTAAGGTTTGCTGATTTTTGAACTAACCCTGTTGACTTGTCATTTTACTTTGCTGTACTAGTTGGGCTTCTTCACCTCTGCCACATACGCTACACTGAAACTACGCCACAGGCTCTGCAGCCACACCCACTCCTTCCCGCAAAAGAGTGCCACGCCCAGAAAGAATTTCATTATATCATAGATAGGACTGAGCATGGCTATTTTATAATATTTTCAACTTAAAAAGCCTGCATAGTATGCCTTATAAATTATAAATGGCAGCCCCTATTTAGTTGATCCAAATTATTTTTTTCCTCTTTCATTTTTGTGTTTAACTGTGAAAGCTTGCCAGAAAAATGAGGGATCTTGGATCATCTGGTTTATGAGAAATGGCATGTAAACAGCTGAGGTCAAATAGCAGCATTCATGAGCACCACGCAGAAAACAACTATTTAAATAGGCTTGCACTTTTCACAAACACTGGCGTACCAAATTTAGTAAATTGGACAATGTAGGAAGGAGGAAATATATATTTAAGCATCCAAGTTGAAGACAATAAAGCTTAAGCGTACATTGTGTTTGCAGTATTTATTTATTTTCCTCCTAAAGCTCCTTTTCACTCTGTCATCACTGATTTCTTTGGGCTTTTGGAATACTCTGATGATGCACATTACTTTTTGGGAGCTGTTGGACTGTCAGTGCTAAAATGTTTTTGGAGATACACATAATGCTCATACACTTCTGATCGAAGGATGCTGAAATCATGTCCTGGCTAAATTCCAAATCTGGCTCTCGCAAAAACCTAATCATCCCCTGATTTAATTGGCTAAAAAAATGTTCTCTCCCTCTCCATTTTCGCTAATGTGTGGTGAGTGTTCTGGCGCAAAATGGCTGCTGTGCATCACCCAGGTGGGTGCTACACATTCGTGGTGGGTGAGGTGAGTTCCCCTTCATCACTCTAAAGCACTTTGAGCATTTGGAAAAGTGCTATATAAATGCAAGTATTTATTCATTCATTCATTCATTCATTCATTCATTCATTCATTCATTCATTCATGTGTGCAAATACCATTGAACCAGTGTGTGTATCACTGGACAGTGATGAATAATGATACATTATTTTGGTTCAGACACTGTGCTACATAAAGTGGCCTAGTCATTGAACTTTTAACTTTTTTCTCTGAGATGTATCCTTGGCTGCTTTGGCCACTGCAGTTAGCTGAAATTTTTCACACTTATTTGTCACAATCCTTTTTATTTGAAATTCCCAAAGGTCATATATAAAACATCCAATATGGCTGCCAATACATTGTAAATCACATACATGCATGATTATGCGTCATAATTTCATGGAAGAATTTTATAAAGTGCTTGATCAATTTCTTTTTTTATGTCGGTGGTATAACCTTAATATTTTAAGAGAGATCCGTTATGTAATATTATTTAGTAGGTAACTAGATCTGACATTTGGGAGGTCACTTTATCTTGTTCTGTGGGATTGTATAAACCTCATACAGTGTTGATGTATTCTCAGTGGGATTTCACATACATTTTCATATGTAGGATAATAAAAAAATTGCATATGATATATATATATCGATTTCCTTACTTACCATGTCTAAAGCCTCCCTTTGCCATACAGTTCCAATTACACTTCTTCGTATTTTTCTGAGGTCTATTCTTGTCATAATACATGTCAGTATTTTTTTATTTTTTTTTGTTTACTGTTCCCATTGGGAATATGTGGGTCAAGTGATTAAATCTGTAATTTCAAGTTCAGGACAGAGGATTGCTGTTTTACAGAGCATTAGATGTACAGCAGACCATGACATAGGCCACTACCATTGACAAATACAAAAAAAAAAAAAGTATTATAAAATAAGTGAGTATATTTCAAGTTCATGGTAAAAGGAAACAATGCATTGACATGGGTCTGAGTAGATGAGAAGCCTATAGCAGGAGCATTCTGGTGGATGGTGTATATTTCACTGGGTGATCTCTGAAGTCAGCACGTTGTACAAAGATAGTCATTCATTATTGAACAAGTTTAATGCTCAGCTGTCTTATCACATGTCTTTTACTGTAAGTTTCACTCTAAATTTTATTATCACCCATTTACAATAATATACGGCCTCTTAAAAGATAGTCTGATGCTGATGGATGTTTTTGTTAATTCAACTTCATGTTGGCGCATCTTGCTCGTATTCTCATCTCCAGGTGTTAGTTCTATTTCAGTAATATTTTGATGAGAATTCGGCAATAAAATGCATTTACTTTGCAGTGACTGGCAACCACATTTTTTTTTCCACCTTTGAATGACATGAATCCACCGATGTAGTGAGCTCCAATTATCGCTGGCGGGTGCATAGAGATAACAAGTTGATTGGGGGATTTCCGGCTTCAGATTGCATTTGACCTCGGTGTCAAATATGGATTGATATACATCCACCATATAAATGAACATACTGATTAAAATTAATAGATAATGAGCATCGCTTCAGGGATATTAAATAGACATATTTTACTTCCGTATTAGTTTTGTTATATCTAAAACTGCTGCATATGAAAATACAAGAATAAACTGAGGTCATAAACACTGAACTCGCACTAGTGAATATTCTCAGGTTTGCTATTTATGTATGAATCCATCTAGTCAGCGTAAACAGCATCAGCATCCGTAAAGTGCATTCTGTATTCATATCATCAGTGATCATTTATTTATTTGCTGATATTATTTTCTCTAGAGCCTCCACTGTGATTTGAAAGTAATTTTGTGAGCGCAATCCTGTATTAGCAAATAATCTCAGGCAATTTAATGGCATATACAGAATTTATTTTCTACCGGTTGGTTTATGTATATTTGCAGCTTTATAACGGACAGTGGTGCAGTACACCTGATGCCACATACTGTCCAATCAAGGGATATAAACTAAGTTATCGTCATGAAAATAACCAACTGTTGAATGTAACTCAACCTCTTGTCACTGTTTTGAAAATCATCTCACTATCTCGCTGCCCTGTGTACTTTCTGCACATTCATTTTCAAAATGATTACAATTATACATTTTTAAATGTGCTTCCTTTCCCATACACAAATTAGTAGCCAAGCCATGCAGTAACTCTGGTTGCTTTGTTTAAATAAAATCGGTTAGATAAAATCAGTATAACCGCAGTACAAATCTTCATCATAATAAACATCAAAAAGATTTATCGCTAGCACATTGAATGCAACTGAATTTAATGGTGACAATGAATAGTGTAAAATGCTAAATAAAACTGACAACCTTATTCATGATGAAAAACAATCAAAAACTCGTTCAGAGAAGTTTAAGGATATGATTATCGTCCTCCACAATTTCTTGCTCGTTGGTCACAAATCATATAACATGATACTTGGGATGCAATCTGCCAATTCATTAGATTCATGAGCCCATTAGTCACATTCCTAGCATATTAGACTGCCATTTCACAGATAATTACCTAAATGCTATTTAACTACATCACTGCACTGAAAGTTCTTTTCAGGATTATATGCTAAGATTTTGTGTTTCATATTATATTATTGATTTATTTTTCATGGAGCTGTCATTTCAGCCATAATGTCAATACTAAAGTGCAGCTCATAAGTATTTGGACAGTGACACAATTTTGTTGTTTTGACTCTGTTCTCCAGCATGTTGGATTTGACATGAAACAATGATTATGAGGTTAAACTTCAGACTGTCAGCAGTAATTTGAGGGACTGCTCAAGATCCAAATCACCCCTCCTCATCTGTGAAACATGGTGGAGGTAGTGTTATGGCTTGAGCATGTATGGCTGCTACTGGAACTGGCTCTCTATTGATGATGTGACAGCTGATGAATTCTGAAGCATACATACAACACTTCAACCAAACATGGCCTTGCAGCAGGACAATGAGCCTATACACACTGATATTGCACTCAAGGAGTTTTTCAGGGCAAGAAAGTGGAATGTCCTCGATTGACTTTGTCAATGACCTGGCCTGAATCCAGCTGAACATGCATTTCACTTGCTGGCGACAAGACTAAATAGGGACCAGGGAAGATACCCATCGTCTGGTAATGTCTATGGGGTGCAGACTTCAGGCAGTCATCAGATGTAAAGGATTTTCAATCAAGTACTAAATATGATGACTTTATTTAAGATTATGTGCATTTGTCCAATTACTCATGGTCCCCTGAAATGGGGACTATGTATAAAAAGGCTGTATTCTAACACAGTTCCCCAAATATGGATGTACTGTAATACCCTCAAAATAGAGCTGGCTGTCTGCACCTTAACCTCATATTTATTGTTTCATTTCGAATCCAATGTGTTGGAGTGCTGAGCCAAAACAACAAAAATTGTGTCACTGTCCAAATACTTAGACCATGCTGTATATGCTGTTCCAACACTGCAATCATTAAATCTATCTGAAAGTGATTTTATGACCCGTGTTGTATTTAACAGTCTCAAATTGGTCTTTGCCATTCAATGGCGTAATGCTGAATGTGTTAAGAATGACATGGGTTTAAAACTACATATTCTAAATGCAGGGACAATGGCTCTATTGTGTATAACTAATTTAAAATGGAGTCCATCTATTGCATTTGCCATACTTTATAATAAGTAGTACGTAGGTGAGTCAATAAGCTTCTTAGTTTTTCATCTATCTCTTGCACATTTTAGATGTACAGCACCAAATAAATGTTCTTTTTTCAGGGGTCATATTGTTCATTGCAAAAAAAATAAAATAAAATAAAATAGCAACATACGATATAAGGCTATACATTAAAAATGAATCATATAAATTTGAATATAAATATAAAGTTTATGAATAATGGGGTATACGGCTATACATTATTCTACAAACATACAAGGTGACTAGATCTGTGCAGTGTGGCTATTATGCTGCAGTGGTAATGCCACAGCATGAATGGAGGATGCAGTGGGGGCGGTTAACTGAAATGACTGGAGTTGCAATTGTCCTTTGATCCCTAGCACTTCACGCAGCTGCTAACTTTTTAACATGATCATTACATCTGGAGAATGCAGCAATAAAAGCATTTCTGCTCTCCTATAAACAGTGCACCAGAGGACCATTTGTGAACACAACCAGCTTATGTCCTACAGCATGTTCAGCTGAAAGTTATTGGAATTATGAAACATAAAGGTATGATTGCCAAATAGAAAATAAGGGTCCTATGGACAGGTATGTGAAAACAGAACCTTTTAAAATCAACTTTTTTATTGATACATGCAGCTATACGTTTTCACAGATATTTTTCTAATGCCCATTGCTTATTTTCTTTTTGATATTTCTTTTTTTTTTTTTTCATTTGTTTGTTTTTGCATAGTGCAGGGCAGCTAAAGTTGATGTTTGGTATTTGTAGATTGAATACATGTTTGTTTAGATTTCCAGCCCAATTTCTTTTTGACCTTATGGGTCTCCTGGTCTCTGGTCAGATACTCTACTACATTTTTGCTATGACATGACAACTTCTGTGAGGTGCTTGGTGTACTTTCTCATACTTCCCTTTCATTCAGTAGTATGAAAGAATCACCAAATAGCCTGTAAATTCCATTCATTTTATATCAAAAGATAGTAGTCATCTGTTTGAATGTGATTATTTCATTTCTGTTTCATAAAGAGATTGAAATGTCACCCTCTGCAGTAATTTTTTCTTCTTTTTTAAGCTATGCTGTAGTATAGCAATGCATTTGTGTCCTACATTAAGTGTTGTTTTACAGCAAACTCTTGGTCTATAATTCTATATGTATCTGTCATGCATGTCATAATAGTAATCGAATGTACAGTGCATGTAGATTGCTATTATGGACCTTATGCCCTGACTTAAAACACTGCTCTTACTATGTCCTTATCCCTGTGTATTTCATATTTTTATTACTACTGAAGTAGCTACGCTCGTGGGCTACTTTATTAGGTACATCTGCTTGTTAATGCAAATAGCCTGCTCCTCCAAACAGCAAATCATGTGGCTGGAATTCAATATATAAAGCTTGCAGACATGGTGAATAGTTTAAATTTTTTGTTCAACCAAACATTAGAATGGGCAATATTCATGATCTAAGAGACTTTTAGCGTGGTATGATTTTTGGTGCCAGACGTGGTGGATCAAACACCTCAGAATCAGCTGGCATCCTGGGATTTTTACGCACTACATTCTCTGGAGTTTACAGAGAGTGGTGCAATAAACAACTAGAAATACCGCCTCGCGGTTTTATAACTCTGCCAAGGCAAAAACATGTTTGTGAGGTCACAGTGACCTTGACCTTTGACCACCAAAATCTAATAAGTTTATCCTTGAGTCCAAGTGGACGTATGTGCCAGATTTGAAGAAATTCCCTCAAGGCGTTCCTGAGATATCGCGTTCCCGAGAATCGGGACGGACGAACGGACAGACAACCCGAAAACATAATGCCTCCAGCCGCGGCTGTGCCGTCGCGGAGGCATAATAAAAAAAAACATCCATTGAGTGGCAGTTCTGAGACCGAACACCTTGTTAATGAGAGAGGTCAGAGGAGAACGGGCAGACTCGTTCAAGCTAACATGATGGCCACAAATGATGCACAAACAACAGATTTATTTTACAGTAGTGGTGTGCAGAAGGACATTTCTGAATGCACAACACATTGAACCATGGAGCAGATGTCCTACAGCAGCAGAAGACCATGCTGGGTTCCACTCCTGTCAGCTAAGGATATCGGCACATGGTCACCAAAACTAGACGATTGAAGATTGGAAAAATCTTGCCTGATCTGTCGAATCTTGATTTCTTCCCTGACATGCAGATGGTAGAGTAAGAATTTGGAATAATCAGCATAAATCCTTGTGTCAATGCTGCAGGCTGCTGGTGGTAGTGTAATGATGTGTGTTTTCTTTGCACACATTAGGCCCCTTAATACCAATTGAGAATCATTTTAATGTAACATTATACCTAAGCATTGTTGCTGACCATGTGTATCGCTTTATGGCCAGAGTCTACCATTTTTCAAATGGATACTTCCAGCAGGATAATGCAGCATGTCACAAAGCACACATCCTCTCAAGGTGACAGTGACTACTGTTCAATCCAGCGGCCTGTACAGTCCTTGGATTTAAATGAAATAGAGCACTTTTGGGATGAGGTGTAATGGGAGGTCTGCAGCATGAATGTGTGGTCAGAAAATCTGCAGCAACCGCGTGATGCTGTTGAATATCCATGGACCAAAATTCCACCAAATGTTTTCAGCACCTTGTTGAATCCATGCAGCGAAGAATTCAGGCTGTTCTGGAGGCAAAAGGGGGTTCTACACGGTTCTAGATAGGTGTACGTAATAAAGTGGCCATTGAGTGTATCCATCTACCAGTTAAAATCTAGGAAGTTAACCGTAATTCAGTAGCCTTCTTTTCCGCCAGTGTGTCCATTAGAAAAAGATATTAAAGGAGCAAACACTGCAATGGACTTGTGTGATCCAGTCTTTCATGGAGGAAAGCTGCCCCAGGGAGGTTTGTAACAAGTTTGTCAGGCTTGTATAAACGCATTAATTGCCACCTCGGTCAGGCAAAAGGGCCATGTCTGAATTCCATAGCGATTATCTATTCTGAAATGGATCACAGAACCAGTCCCCAACCCAACCCACACACACACCACCCCCACCCCCCCACTCTAATATGTTCTTCAAGGCTATAATTTCACTTGTTTCCAGGCAGGCTCACTCCACCAGCACAATAATAATGATGGGTGGCCTGCTTTTAATCTTCCCTTCAGTGAAGTCTCTTCAAGTGGCGCTGCATAAATCAAGCAAATGCTGGCGTGTGCACCAGTGGGCTGGACTACACAATGATCGCCACAATAGATGTAATGCCCCGTGCACTCCTCTACTCAGTCACCCCTTATTCATACAGATTCTTTTTCTCTTTTTACTTTGTTTTACTTGCATTTTTATTTATTCATGTAACTACTGTGTACTGCCCCATTGGGACATTAATACGAGTGCCTCTAATTTAAATTTCTCACTTTTCATCCACACCCCGTAACAGAATCCAACACAAAAAATGGTAAAATCAACACATCTGTGAATTGCAACTGCTGCCTTACTGTTATTTAATGGGCCTAGTGGCAGGTGACTATGACGATACCTGAGAGTAGTCACTAAGAATGCTCTCCAACTGAGCTCGCAGTGCTACTTTCACAATTTTCAGAGATTACGTGCTGTTAGTAGACGGATCACTGCGGCAAAAAAGTATCCATTCCTGAAACTCCTGGAAAACAATGCACAGGTACAGATGCCTACGCTGACGTAACCTCTAGAGTGTACAGCTGATAGGCTAGAGTAATGCCATCTCTGAATGGATGTTGACACGCCAACAGTGGCATGTGGTTCTTTGCTCTTTTACTGTATGTATAGCATAGTTTAATGCTCAGGTTTGATTTGTTCTTGTTTGTAGAAAGTCTAATGTTAAATAGGGTAGTTGGCAAGTTGTCAGTCGAGTCTGACACTTGGTGTCTCTCTTGGGACCGTGCTTTCCCCTCTGGGGAATTACTGCACATCAATTCCTGTTCTTTTGCACTTCTGTTTGCATTTTTAGTGTCTCTTGGTAAGACTGACTGCTAAATGGCAGATGTATAATGTAATATACTTCAATGTCAACTCGCCACTAGTACAGAGGCAGAGTTAAAGGCAATGAGAGTATTAAATGGTATGCATGAATGGCACTGTACATTCCAGACTGAAACTGAAATCATATTTGCATTATGGTTTAATGTTTAAGGATAAAATATTCCATATGTTGAAGACTAATTCATGAGAATGTAATATTTTGCCAATAGGTGCATGTTTTTTTTTGTTTTTTTGCGAACAAAAAACTCAGGGCTCAAAAGTCTAAGAATGCCTTACATTAGTTTTCTTACCAGGGTGACCCAAATGTCTTACAATAGAACACATTTCTCTTCTGAAGCTGAATCCACAGCTGTTTTCAGAGTTCCTTGGTCAAATGTTAACAGTGAAAAGCAGTGCCCAACCCATGACGACAACCCATGGCGACATAGCTCAGGAGGTAAGAGCGGTGTTCTGGCAGTCGGAGGGTTGCCAGTTCAATCCCCGCCCTGGGCGTGTCAAAGTGTCCCTGAGCAAGACACCTAACCCCTAACTGCTCTGGTGAATGAGAGGCATCAATTGTAAAGCACTTTGGATAAAAGCGCTATATAAATGCAGTCCATTTATATAAATGCAGTCCATTTGACTGAATGAATAACCTTCTGGTTACAGTCATCATATTCGAACCATAACACTCATATCACTCAATGTTTACTATATTTACCAGTATGTCTACATATAAAGAAAAAAACATGCATTTGGTGTTGAAGTGTTGTTGTTTGTGTTTGTTTTACACAACAGGGTAGTCTAGCCTTTGTATTGACAGCTCTACAGAATAACACCCAGGTAATTTGTCATTTCACGGTTCATATTAACATCTTTGATCGAAAATGTCATCCTTCACAGTGCTGGTTCATGCAAAGCCCTTACCATGTCCCACAACGGTAGCAATATTGGGGCCAAACATTCTATGTAATGCTAAATGTGTAGATCTACCTATGGATTTCTTTGTTTGCATGAAATGACAATAGAAGCCCCTGTTATGAACAAAAACCTTATATAATACACCTTATGCACTCATTGAATGTAATGGTGTGTGTAAGGCCAGAAAAAAAAAAGGGGGGGGGGGGGGGGGGGGGAAGGGGGATGGAAACGTTTGAATATGCGTGAAATATTATTTTAGAACTCAGAAAGATAAATAAATAGGACGCCTAACAGCTGTTTTCTGAGACGTCCTTCCCACGTACCGGCATGCATTAATAAAATGCTTCCCCGTTTGCCCCATTATTAGTAAAAATCCGTTTTGTTGGATGAACGGGAATTTACTAAATTGGCTGCAACAACGACAACTTTCGGAATAGCGCACAACATTGAGCTGGACTCATATAAATTGTAATTGTAAACTGCTGCCATGACGACCACCGCTGCCTGAGCAAGGTTCGGAACGGGAGCTGCTGGTGCTGACGGGGGAGTCGGTCAGTCTCTGAACCTGCGAGAGAGCATTGCAGACGGCCACAGCGCGCGAGAGAAGGATACAGTAGATGTACAGGGAATGATTCCGTGATTTGGCTTTAAGGTTGGATTCTTCTGGTGGATTGATATCGCAAGGAAGTTCCAAATAAATGTCAGAAGTTGAGAGGAGTTGCTATCATTTCATACTCTTCATTTTAAGTGTAATATTCAAAAGGCTGTTTCCGTTCAATGAAAAGTGCGCACGAGGAGACTTGGCTGCCTATGCATCTCTGCGCGTTTCTCTGGTCTCCAACGAATAACATTTCCAGAGCAGAGGAGACAGTGCGAATCAGCCAGACGAACGTTCACACAGCTCCCTTTTTCCTCGCCGTCCTGCGATTGCAGCTGAAGCCGTCTCTCCTGAATTACAAGAACGCTGCAACTGGGGACATATAATTGCTTATTTATAAAGCTACCATTTTCATCTCCTCAGTTTGAGGCAAAAATAATAACGAGGGGGATCACAATAAGCTCTGCGTCGCTGGGGTTGAATTTCACAGTTCATTGTCGCTTTTTGACCCCAGAAACGGAATATTAAAATCGATTTAAGTTTTTCTGGAAGTTGCACAGTGACCGAAGATGGGCATTTGTGGTTATTTTGTAGTGTCCTGGAAATACCTGGTTGTCATCGCTCTAAGACTGCTGTTCCTTGTACCTGCAGGAGTGCCAGCGAGGAGCGGAGAATCTTTTTCAAAACCAATGGACAACATCACCGTCAGACAAGGGGACAATGCCGTCTTAAAGTAGGTTCTCTTAAATTAAGTATTTATAAACCAGGTCGAAATGTATTGCAATGCTACGATACCTGACATAGCAAGCAAATGTTGTACTCATTTGGTGGGTATTATGCTTTGAAATGTAGTCTCGTCGCACTGCATACTCAGTTGATTTGAGTCATTTCTGGGCGAAGTTGCGTTGGAAACTAGTGTTTCATTTATTTTATTTTTGTGTGTAAAGCATCTACTTACCAGAAGGTGTAATGCATAGAAGCAGTAATTTGCACGTTGTATGCGCAAGTTTTACTGCTGGTAGAAGACCGATATATGTATTAATTCATTGTCAATTTATTGAGTAGATGGGATGGTGAAGGGCACGTATGTTTTTAAAGGGATAGGTCTATATTGGTAAATGGTTCATGTTGAATGCTAACACTCGTGCTTAACAGTTGATATCCTGTGCAAAATGTCAGATTTGTTTTGAATCGCGGCTGAGAGAGAGAGAGAGAGAGAGAGAGAGAGAGAATCGCGGCTGAGAGAGAGAGAGGTTATCTGGTAGAAAGTAACTGTAATAAGTTAGAGTTTCCCATGAGGATTAAACACATCTGGTTTTGCATGAGCAATTGTTGTTAACATATTTCATTTAAACCTGGTTAGCAGCTATTCTGAACTGTCCACTCGCAGCACCACAAAAACATGCAGTCACCCCCAGAATGACGAAAACCTCTCTGGAATCTATATGCAATGCAAGACTTACACAACTAGGGGCTTTGACAAAGTGTTTATTCATCTTTTGGGGAGCTGCATAAAAGTGGATCTGAAGTCACATCTCGGGCTGGTTTTGTGCACCAGTCTGGCGCCAGTCACAGCAGGATCCTTTCCAGAGAAAGAAAGAGTGGCCTGTCGTTGCCCTGTCCAGCACTTGCTGGCCGTAGCCAAAGCCTAAGGAATGTTCAGAATCAAATGAAAAACATTCCAAACAAAGGAAAGGCATTATAGCAACTGTGAACTCATTTTGCTGTGCACGTTGTTCTGTTACAGAAGACATATCAGTGCAGAGCTTCTAAATTCATGTCTACATCTTCAAAACATGCATTGGGCCTGCATGCAGTTTTGATCCAAGAAGATAAATTTGCTGGGGATGCATCATTGATGCATTTACAGATGGTACTCCATAAAGATTTTTTATTTATTTATTAAGAGTCATTCTTTCTCCTGAGGATTTTATAGATCACCTGAAATAATACTGAATGCTAAAAAGGTAATATACTCTGCAGTCATATACTCTTATTTTTACTCTTTTAATGCTATCTTATACAGAACATATTTATCATCATATTTGAGAGTAAACACGGTTTGATGTAGGCCTAGTGGTTAAGTACAGTAGTTTCACGTGCAGACCAAAGGCAGACGGCTTGATCCTAAGTGGGGCACCGCTGACAAAAATAATCTTCCTGCAATGCCGTGCTGGTTGGATGTGAATGGATGTAGCCAGGAGCCATCTCGTTTTGCATGTAGAATCTTGGGCTGTGTTCCATTTTACATACCTGCATTACAGTTAAACACACGTATTGATGCATCTTGTGTTTGTGCTCTTTGTTCCAGGAGATAATCGCACTGTACATAGCAACCGTCATGTACCTTAATAACCATGGCTAAACCACTGAGAAATGTGTTTACAGATATAACTGTTGCAAAAGTGAGTTTGAAAAGTTAGTAATCATAATTATTTCATTTTTCATGATAGTTCTGATAGGCTAAAGAGCATGAAATGCTCCAGTTAACAAGCTCTTATTTATATAGAGGCCAACAACTGATCCAGTAGTTGTACAATTAGAGTAATTTTTTTTTCTGTTAGGTCAAAGGTGTTCTGAGGAAAGTGATGTTCCACATCCAGATGTAACAGCATTAAAATGCACTTGCACTCTTGCATACTATGAAGTGTATGCTAGACCTCGACTAGACAAATGTGGCAGTATGCAGAAGCTAAGTATGCATTATAGAATAGAGCCTTGATTTCTACACGTAGACCAGTTGAGCTAATCAGAGTAGCTTTACACCATTTTTCCTTCTGCATGTCACAGAAAGAGTGCAAACAGCATTTTCAACATTCACCATTGACAATGTATGCAAGCGACCACAAGCTATTTTAAAGATGTACAATATATACATTTGTGATGGTTTTAAATAGTTAAATGCTTGGGGATATTCGAAAAGCCATTGGCCCAGTGTGTAAAAATGTGTGAAAATGAGTAATGTGTGAACTTGATGATAAGGTTTTGGTCACTGAAAATAAGATAACTTGGCAACATTGCTATATCGATGTTTGGATATAAGAAGCAAATTAAGTTATACGTCCTACATGTTAGTGAATTAATCCTCTGGGTACTTTTACACTTCATGAGGATGTTTGAAAAATGTGTTGAAAGTGTTACTTCACATTTCCTATGTTGTACGTTTAGGTGGCGTTTATCTGTAGCTTTGTGTGTTGTTATGGTCAAAATCAAAGTGTGAATCCAGGAGGTGTGAACTAGACACACACAGACAGCATTAGCTGGAGATGCATTTATCGACGGGTTTATGTGTTATTTCAGCGTTGTAATCAAAGTCATATGGGTAGAAGTGCGAAGGATATAAATGTGAACTATATAAGGTCAGAGCTAAAGCCCTTATATGGCAATAAGCATTGAAACAACCAAGTTACTGCTTGGTGGAGTGGCATGCCGCATACCTATAGAGCACTGAGAGTTTGCCACTTTTCAGGGTTTCCTACAGAAATACTCACAATGACCACAGACTCTCAGCCCCGCTTGCTTATGAATTCCATTAGCTCAGTGAAGAGAGGAAAGAAAACTAGCAAATGCTAGCTAGCTAATTAGCCATGGTATATGCCTCGCTAGCTAACCTAGAGAATTTAGCTCACTAATGTTAGTTAGTTAACTAGGCACGGTATCTCAGTACATAGCTATTGCCAAAGTTAATTTCAACACAATAGTACCTTAAATTTGGCGAAGAGTGATGGACGGTTCTCCTCTAAATGTGCACTTTGTAAGCACTTTTTATGATTGGTTGACCTTCCTCCTTTTAGCTGTGGCCAAATGAGATTTTAAGAAATGCACCTCATTTTAGACTGATATGAATAGGAACCCCACGTCCAGAGGAATCCACAGTTTGCCAGAGTGGTCAGATGGTAATGAAGATAAATGAGTCATAAAGTTTATTCACGGTCTCCTACTTTTACTTTTCACATTGGATATTTGTGGGGACCAGTCTTCAGAGCACCATGCCAAGTGAGGAGCTGCCTGTGCCTTTCCACAGAGCGCACAGTCTACCTCTCTAAAGGTCCATCTTGATATCTCCAGACCTTTGCTATGCTATAATGTGAAAAAGACATTTTAATGCTTAAAAGCATTGCCTGCCATTGACAATTTAGCTTGACAGTCATCGATTTTGTCTTATTTACCTAGTGTTGATCGTCTTGCATTACATGAGTATAAACACAAGAGATTCTGAATTAGCATCATTGATGCTAGTCTCAAGCAATGTAATGTGTCCTTGTCCTGACTTTGCTCTTTGACATTGTCCTATGGACCTGAATCAAAAAATCAGTCACTCAAACAGGAGGGAACTCAGTGCTTTCTTTACCTTGTCAATGATCGACAAAACATGGCAGATCTGTACTATTGTTTACTTTGTCTATATTATTTAAAGATGTATTGCAGCAGGAGCCTAACACTGCCCTGTATTTTTTTTCACTAATGAATCCTCATTGTTAAAGCAAAAATATCTTATCTGTCAGGAAACACTAAAAGAAATGGCACAGTTTAATTTACGATGACCTTATTATTAATTAGTAGAAATGTGCAGAATTACACACAGGAGGAGGGTGTGTGGGTGTGGCTGAAAGCTGAAACTAAAAATAAATATGACATAACTCATTGGAATGGTAGACATCAGCAGTTCTAGTGGTGAGACTAACTGTGTTCATAGGCTTAAGTTTAGAGCAGGTGCTGAGCAGATCCACTAATCTTTATATCTTAGTAATGCTTTAATCATCTGTGTCCTCTGTGAGCCCATCCAAATGATTTATAGATCCATGTATCTGCCCTGCACCTGCTCTGGGCTGATGCTTGAACAAGAAGGGAACCTAATTTTTTGGTTAAAGATTTTATGTGCGTAGAATTGCTGTATGTGAGGAAGATTATTCTAACTAGGGAGCAGTGACATCATATGAGCAGGTATTTTACGTCAGAATGCTGTCTTAAAAAAAGAATAATAATTAACCGATGCTCATATAAAAGTAGTTTGCTGTTAGCTATATATTATACTGTATGTCACCAACACTGCATTTATCTATGAATGGAGTGAAGCCATGCATGCTCATTACAATCATGATCAAAGTCTAAATATGATTTTTTTTTTAATCTGCCTTTGTAACTATATGTCAGGTAAAAAGAATAAAGAAGCATGGCAATATTTTTTTCTTCTTCAAAAATACTCTTGAGGTATCCATTTTGGCACCAATAAGCTGTACTTCATAATGTGACAATTGCTGTGGAAATGATGGAGCTCATAATGGTCATGTTATAAATTAATATATGAGAAGCTATGTGTTTTGCTTTGTTTGCTGTTAATTCACAGACCCAGAAGATTAGAGAAAGGAAATGTAGTTCCAACTTGACATGCAGGAAGCTTGCATATAAACAGGATGCAAACTACTTTGAGACACTGGCAGCAAAAGTCTAAAATAATATTTCAATAATGCACCATCTGGCTTCTGATGTGTCATTGGCTTAAAGTCCTGTCAATCATGTAGCAACATTCATTACGCAGAAATAGCTGTCCTTGGCTGTGTTACTCTGAAATGTAAGTGAACCTCTGATAAAATTTAGTATGATATGCATCTACGGTTATCCAAGGAACTGCCTTTTTGGAATTAGTTTAAATTAAACAAAGAAATGTGTCTCAAGTAAAACTAAATGCTCTTGGTTTTGTCCATTCATTTTTGTAGCTCTGGGCACAAGATCACTACTTGGCTGATTTACGGACTGTTTTCTTAAGTCTGTTCTGTTTGTTCATTTTCTTTGGTCCTTACAGAACCATGCATTCAGTGGGCCAGACTGGCACATAGCAGTTTCCTACAACCCCAAGTGAATGATGTGATTTCCAGTGTTATGTGTTTATTCCCCTGGGAGGCTCAGTTTTGGTGTTACAATGGAGGAATACAGACTGCGTTAAGACACAGTACTTTCTTCCATACAACACAGTTCAGATAAAGCAATTTGAGAAGAAAATCTCTTTAAGACAGACAAATAATTACTGGCCACTTTCCTTTGTAAGCTGTCCAAAGTCGAATAAACGTAATAATAAGAGTGCAACAATCTCAATTATTCAGCACATCGGGGCAATGTTAATATGTGTAATAAATATTAGCTTGGGAAATTATTCACACAGAGCTCATTATTAGAAAGACTAATAGGAATATTACCTCACCCAGTACAGATACAATTACAAGAAGGAGTAATAGTTCTGCTATGCAAAAGCCATTAATTTAAAGCCATGATTGATCAATTTCATAAGAGTTTTATTTTTTTTTATTGAATATTGAAACACGGCTTTGGCGGGGCTTTCACGATAAAGCAATAACATTTATGAATTTCATTCCTTGTCTGTAGAATTTTAAGCACTGCTCATTTTCTGTACACAAATGGGATGGGGGCCAGAACCTTGTGATTTCCTTGCCTGTGTGTTTCTCACTGTCAGTAATGAAAAATGACTCCGTAATGACTGGGAGACATGGCTGACGTTAATATCTAATGCGTATATCCCTCTCATTAGCGCTGAAGGTCAGCTCAAAGGACAGGTGCGATTGGGCAATGTGGAACTATAAAAAAATGGCTTGATTATTCATTTTTTTTATAGTAATGATGGTGGAGGGATGGAAGGTTACATGGGAAACATTTAATGATGACATTGCTTTAACAGTTTTTCTAAGCCATGCTGATAAAACTAAAATAGGAAAAAAGAATTTAAAGTCATAGCTTGCTGATGTAAAATGGAATAAGCTTTTATAGTTTTTCTGAATTAAAATCTTGCAAAATGATTATTAGTGATTCAGTTCCTTAATCTTATGTGTATATGTATTTTTATGCAAAAATAAAAAAAGACTGCATAAAATAAACCGTACAGGTAAAGAGCTATATTTTATTAATTCGTGAAAATCTGTGGTTTGAATTGAAGAGGGTAGATTTAAAACAGGGTGAAATTAAGATTATGTATGGAAGAATGGGTGAAGATCATGTTCAACAATCTCACAAAGCTTTTCAACTACGTAGTGTTGGCCTTGCAAAGAAAGTGTTCAGAAAATGGTGTCAGAAATTTTGATGCCTATCTTTTTGAGAAATAAAATGATTGCTTTTATGGGGACGACATAGCTCAGGAGGTAAGAGCGGTTGTCTGGCAGTCGGAGGGTTGCTGGTTCGATCCTCTGCCCTGGACGTGTCGAAGTGTCCCTGAGCAAGACACCTAACCCCTAATTGCTCCCAACGAGTTGATTGGTACCTTGCATGGCAGCCTTTCACAGTTGGTGTGTGTATGGGTGAATGAGAGGCATCAATTGTAAAGTGCTTTGGATAAAAGTGCTATATAAATGCAGTCCATTTACCAAGTAATTATAAAAATAATAACTTTTGAGCAGTTTTATTAAAATTGACGAATACTTGTACTTTTAAATATACTTTTAATCACAAAATATAGCTGAGTTGCTTTCATATAGCCTTCATCTGCTCATCTTTATCAAGGGTGGCAACATTTGTGGAGGTTTCTATCCTCCTGTAAGTTTTAGCCGAGTCGTACAAAACCTGGCCATACTACATTCAGTTCAAAAACTTGAACCTAAATGCATTACACTTTCCCTGTGAGCCTGTGAAAGGATTTTGAAAATATAGAGTGCCGGTTTTATTAGTCACCATAGTAACCTATCAACCTTGTTACTGTTGCTTAGTTATTGTGAGAAATCAAGAGGAAGCAAAGGTCAAAGGGAAACTATTTGGTGTTAAAAGAGAGCATTTATTAATGGGAGTCTTATAGGGCACATTTTCTTGTGATGGTGAATGAAGCTGCCGTAGAGCACAGATTGCAACATTTTTGTGCTGCTCAGTAACACCACTTCAAATATGAGGATGTAGGGCCCGACAGTAGCGGTGTACTCAGAACAATGCATACAGTGGGCAAGTAAAGGTAAAATATAGAAGCATCAAATTATGATTTGATATAAGATTTGATGTTAGTATTGGAGCCAGCCTGCTGGCAAATGTTCAAGTAAATAATCTGCTGGTGAATGACAAGTGCTACGATGCTTACAATCCTCCCAGCAAGGGGTAAAGCCAGTGAACTAATCACTGGACATCCCAGTGATTTCCTTTCAAAAAAAGATGCTCTAAATGTAATTACAGTGTGATTCCATCAGTTAAGCTATGTTTAAAATCCATGTGTTAACACAATCAACTAAACTTGTCAGTATAAAACAGCTTCCCTTCCAGTAAGGATGGTGTAATCTGGACTGAAGCACAATCCGTTCTTACAGCATGTAGATAAACATGCTATGTCTTTGAGTTTATTGTGTATCCCCTTCTTGAAATCTGCCAAACAGAAGCTGAAATCTCCTGATGTCTGTGTCAGCACATCATCAAAACTACCTGAATTCAAAAAGTTATACACAACACCATGTCTGATGATGTCTGATCCAGGAATAAGAAGAGCCTTCCATAAATAAAACAAAGCAGAAGAAATAGATGTCATTGGTCTATGCAAGTAAAATTTCTGGGAAAATAATGCACACCTCTCAGCCAATCAAAATTGAATATTCAGCCAAGCTGATTGTGTGTGTGTGTGTGTGTGTGTGTATTGTGTAAAGTGTAAAATGGTATACTTCTGGCTGGTCAAAGCAATATTGGATGATCCAAGAACTTAAATAAATCAGCATTTTCTTGATTGTGGAGCAGGCCTTCGAAATGTGCTTGCAAAGTGATACACAAGTGGCTTCTCTGTGTTATTCATTTCATAGTTCTGTTTCCATGCCTGCAGGGTTTATGGTGTCATGACCTCCATTATAATCCAACTGACCCTGCATTTAAGCAAAGTGAAACTAAGCAGGGGGGCTAAAACAATGTTTCTGAAAACTCACTGGAGTCAGTTAAGACATTTTTGTCTGCAAAATTAGAGGAGCCAATGGTTCATTGGCTTTTCATTTGATTCGCTCTCTCAACAAGTATCCATATTGAGTCATCTGAGTGACTAGATAAAAATTAGTTTGGTGCTGTAAGGTGCTCCATAACCTGGAGCTGAATGCTGACCACACTAGCATCGGTGCTACTGGGAGTCCCACAGAGTCATGCTTTTATGTAGCAGTGGTTCCCAAGCCTCTCCTTGGAGACCCCCAGCTGGATCCAGGTATATTCTGGGTTCCACGTACAGAACATAAGTTGATTGTATGTACATGTGCACAGTGTGCCTACACCAGCTGTACATAATGTGTAATCTTTCCATGGCTATGAAGCTCAGCTTTGGGATTTCAGAGTGAAACAAGTGGTGTGCCATTGACTTGAACTGATATGGGTTGCTTTGATGGGACGGACCTATAAACATGATTGAGCATTCCAAATCGAGTTAAAGTAAACACAGGGTATTAAAAATTTCTAAAAAAGAAAAAAGGATCATTCCACATTACCTCATTTGGTGTGGGTCAATCAAACTTTTTAGTTACTTTTGACAGGTGTGAAACGTCCACCTACACTTGGGTCTGCACCAAACAAGCAAACCGTGCCTCACTGAAAAACGAGGGGTCTCAGTCTTGAACCCTGGTGCAGAACTGAGTTCTACGATGGCCTAGATAAAAAATGTTTTACAAATACAGATAATGTAGGCTGTGAATTGTCAGTAAGGTGAATATTGCAAGCGAAAGGAAAACATACAAAGCTCCATTTTATCTGTGACGAACTGGAGCAACAAGCCGTGCTCGTGGGTGTACATGGAGCGAAGAGGAGATCAAGTGCCTTCTACAAATATGGGCTGACGATTACATAAGGAAGCAGTTGGCGAAAACCCATAAAAATACACATACATTTATGATATTTAGTTTAATTAATCCAGTTGAATTTATTAGCGTATCAGAATTGCAGTGGTGGTTTTTAGAATTGAATGAAGGCAACAGCAGAGCTTGTCTTCTTCCCCATTTATATTGGCAGGTATGTGAATATGACTGTTCAAATCCTGAAGTCTGGACAGATGCTCATATTGTTTGTGTTCTACCAATATGAGC
Source organism: Anguilla anguilla (assembly GCF_013347855.1). Lineage (NCBI taxonomy): Eukaryota > Metazoa > Chordata > Actinopteri > Anguilliformes > Anguillidae > Anguilla > Anguilla anguilla. The sequence goes on from NC_049209.1 coordinate 23,043,323, forward strand.
TGCTGTCAATTATGCCAGACTAAAAGGAATAAAATATTGACACAATTCTCCATAATTTTTCCTGTAACGTTGGGCGAATGTATGACTATAAACTCAAATCCCCACCAAATGTCTGACCAAACAACAAACACCCACGTGTACACACTAACCACTTTATTTACTAATTGGTGTGCTTGAATCGTTGCAATGTGAAATCTATGGTGTCTGCTTGCTGCCAAGCAGTTAAAAAATATTGTTATTATTTTAAATATAAAGTTTTGTCATTATATCTTCATTATAATGATATCTTTTCTCATTAAATTAGCTGTTGTTACATGCCATTTCACTGTGGGTGTCACTTAACTGAGGTCATAGGGAAAAATAAATAAATTCATCTCGAACAATGGCCACCAGTGGTCAACAAAACCAGGAAGCACAAGGAGACAGGGTCCTTGTCAGCAGTTTTTGAAGTACTTTCTGTTTAACTGGTTATTATAGTTAAAATTATTTGATGACTGTTAACAGAGCTAAGAACTAAGAACAACACATTCCTGAAATCTAGACAACTAATTAGAAATAGGCTACACACATCATGGTCGCAGATGTCTCAAATAGGCCTGTAAAAACTCAGAAGATTCCCTTTAGAATTTGACTGTTGGATGTTGTAGCCTTACAGTCTTTGCACATTGCAGGTGGAAGTTCATCTTTGTGGGAATTCTGACACAGGAAACTAAGTTCTAAAATCTAAGATCCTTAGCGCATATCCTAAAATTTCAACACCGTTCAGTGAATATAACCTAGCTGTGGGGCTATCGTGTGCATTGGGGTAAGTTAGTGTCTATGTTTGGGTACTCTGGGGGGAACCCTCGTGGCTGTTAATATTGGTGCCCCACACTCACGGTCTGCTAATTCCACTTATGACTGTCACACTTTGTTTTTCCCAAAAATTTGGCAATTTGGTTAGAATTGTTAGGCCTGTAGGCTGCAAATCACACTACAGGCTACATTTAAAGTTGACAGTTATCATCCAGAACTGCCAGAAAATTGTTGAAAGCAAAAAGAATGGGGGGGTTGTGGAAATGGAAAAAAAGCGCGGAACTACCGGAGAACGGCAAAAGCCACGGAATCTGTGACACCTGTGACTTAAGAGAAAAACACCTTGCCATACTAATGACAACTGTATTCAGTGAATGATTGTGGCAGACTAGCACCATATACAGTATATGAAGTGAACCTGTTCCACCATTTATTGCAGAATTCCACAGAAAACTGCAGTTGGACAACTCCCTCGATTCTGCAGACATTTTATTTGGCTCTGCATGTCTACGGATATTATAAACAGATATTAGAAATGCACATGTACTCTACACATAATATGAATAGATAAATTCAAAGGAAGAGATCCAGAGGTCCAGCAGCTGCGCGTGTTGTTCATAAATGATTGTGTAGATTGCCGTTTTTTAGCTGTCATGAGATATATGAAAAAGAATAATGTAACATATTCCATTAAAAAGCATTTTTATGAAATTGAATCATTTCACAAAAGTGCCTGAAATGCGTGTTTATTTGAGAACAAGAATCGTCTGAGGCACATTTAGCCAAATTGCGAAGAGCTTTGATAACAAGAGATGTTTCACATGACGGAGGGGTTAAAAGTGTTCTGTTGCCTTGGCAATGTTTCATAAAGGTTAAGTGTGAGATCACTAGCGTATGAGAACTTCTGAAAACTCCTAAAATTAACCCAGTAATACAAAAACACAAATGTGCTTTTACTTTACAAAGTAATTTTTTAAACATAATTTCATTATTGCTTTGCGTATATATGCTTTGTGTGTGGTTTTGTGTGTGTGTGTGTGTGTGTGTCTATGTGTGTGTGTATGTATGTGTGTGATGTTGCATGTGTGTGTGCGTGCGTGTGTTGCATGTGCACACTTCAGCATAGGCCAGACGCTGTGAAAATGATGCTTTTAACAGAATGGACTGATGAGAGAAAAACAGCAGAGGCATCTACATGTGCAGACACATCCAGTTCAGTTTGGCCCCTGTCCCCATTGGTACCAAGATAATAGCAGATGGCTGCCTGATTGCAGTTGCCATTATTAACTTAGATAAATGAAGAGTGATATTGTTTGAGTTTTTTAATTTTTTAATTTTAAATAATGCCTGGAGGCATACCACAAATGTGCCTCAAATGTGTGTGTGTGCGTGTGTGTGTGCGTGTGTAAGATTACAGGAATTTGCATATGTACCCCATTATTTATTTGTGTGAAAAAATGTCTCCCTTGGTTAGGTTGTCCTCAGTCTTTTGTAAGTCAAGCACAAACGACCTTGAAATCCTCAATATGTTGCACTTACCATGAAGACCCACAGGTAGTTGACATCTGCTATATTACAATCTGCTATACAGTATTACTGCTGCTACTACCAACAACAACAACAACTATTATTGTTATTCTTATTATTATATAAAATATGGAGGTGAGGAAGCCTCCCCTTGTGTGTTTTCCCTGACAGCTACTAATCGTGCCACGGCATCTATCACTCGCATACCTAGAAGTGCCACTCTTAAGCATCCATTGTGTGTACATTAGATTTTCCTTCTTACTTGTTGTCTTAAATCACCTGGATAGAGTCAATAATTTTTTATATGTAGCCACAACTGCATTCCCTGCTATCTCCCTCTCCTCTTCAGGAACACGCGTTCGTTATGGTTTAACCCTGCCTCCCTACTCCTTCCTGTTTTTGCAGCTCTTCCCAGGCACCATTAATACTCAGCAGCAGACATGCCCCTACTTAACATTAGTACTTAATATTATTCTCCATTACAAAAAAATTAGTTTTTCCAGGCAATTGGCAGTTGGAATGTTCCCGCCTTTGAGTGATTGTGTGCCACTGTGCTGCTCAATCACATCCACATAATTATTGAATTGTGTGGATGTGATTGAGAAGATTGCGGAAGATGTGGAAAAAAGACTGCCATCAATGTTTGTTCTTAACTTCCACTCACAAATAAGTGCAAGTGAAATATTTTTATTCATAAACACAAAATGAAACATTTTGGGTTAATGCTAATTTTGAGTTAATTTTGGTCACACAAAAAAAAATGTTTATAGACTTGCATTTATAGGTTGTACTAAAAGACAAATGTTTGACTGAATCCATGCAAACTACATCGTATAGTAAGTTAGGTGTGTGTTACAATACTGTAAAATGTAAGATATTTCCAAATAGCACTAGAATGGATTGGGAAATAATTTACTACATGATTGTGCTTGTTCTTAACTTTGTTTGAAGTCAGGAGAAACCGATCGTTCCATCTGGTTATTGGTTTGTCGATAGATGCCCAAAGGCACTAGGGTGTAGGGAGAGGGTCAGGGTTCAGGAGAGGCAGGTAAAAGGTTGTCATCCATTTGATGTGGATATTAAATCTAATATGGCCACCTCTGTGGGGATAAATTACAATTTATACTGTATCATATCTACAGAAGTGACCGAGAATTTGAATATGCTATGAAAGATACTTGGGCACTCATGTTAAAACTCATGGTGGTAGCTCTATAAACTATTTTATAATACCAATGTTTTAGCAACACTAGTTCCTTATTTTGTAACATGTAGGGAGGCAAAAGAGGCTTTGGGGGTCCGTACCTTGTAAACGATTTGGAAATCCACAGACGGCACAAATCCTGAGGAAGTCGGTGTCCTTATCACATAAACGGTCCAGTGAAGAAAATCCATATTAGTTTTTGTTACAAAAATGTGCTAACTCAGGAAAACATCCATAAAATGTCAATTTTTTTACTTAGCAATTGTCTGGTGGAATTATTGTTGTCTGTTTCACCATTGTATACGTACCAACTATACTGTGTACATAGGAAATGTTACTATTTCAGGTTTATATATTGTCTCTGGAGCCCCCCCCCCCCCCCCCTTTTAATTATTATTCAGTACACATAAATAAGGAGTATGCTTCCACGAGCATATACAGTAGTATGCAATATATAGGTATGCCATCCCGTCAAGTTACACCTTGGCAGGGCGGCATGCCCTATACCGATACAGCACTGAGAGTTTGGCACTTTTCAGGGTTCCCTACAGAAATAACCGCAATGACCACAGACTCTCAGCCCTTAAACACATTCATTTCTGTACCTTCTGACTCCGTTTCAACAGAGATAATTCACAATTTCTTCTTCTTCTTCTTCTTCTTCTTCTTCTGAGCCAATGTAAGTTACATGAAACAATATTGTTTCATGTAACTTCGCACAATTTTGATATCAATACTTTTAAGGGCAGGCATAGATTTGAAGTGTTTTGTATGTGTGAGTAACTTGGCATTTTTGTACTGAAAATGTGTTTTTCATCTGATAGTGTTTTACAGCACTAAATCATAATATCATTTGGTTACCAAGTGACTTTTTGGAGTCTCCAAATGGCCTTTTTAGAAAGCCGCTAAGACATAGCTCAGAAAAGAACAATGCTAAATACTTTGAACCAGGATTTATTCAGTTTTGTGTCTGTGGCTCCATTGTGCTTCTTAGCTCACCAGGCACAGCCATAAGCATCTGTATACACTCAAAAAAAAAAAAAACACAAAAAAAAAAACAACAACGTTTGAGTTTCTGTGACTTTGTTTCAGTAATATATACAGTAACTCTGACTCCCAAGGGTTACCTTTCAGAAGAGGATTGCAGGATTATGCCTGTAGTCAAAAGGGTTCAAGGATAGTAACCATTTTATTTTGCATGAAAAGGGGGTCATACGAAAGGGGATAAAGCCTTTAGAAACTCAAGTCACATTTAATTTTATTATCTGCTTTCGTTCTTTAACATTAATCACCTCCATGGGAAGCTCTGTATGAAAAAGCTCCTGAGAAGTGAGGAAGTAACTTGTTGGTTGCTCTTGCACATGACAGCCAATTGTGCCGCTGTAATTCTGAAACCTTCCAGCTGTGACACTTATTAGATTATTTCTCCGCCGTAGGTTTGTGTAATACAGAGATCGGGCCAAGTCTAAATAGAAAAATGCTAATAATAAATGCACCTTGAATGATTCTGTGTGCAATGGGGGTTTTTTCTTGAAACATTTGGAAAAGCTTTTAGGGTATTGGCCTCAAATCAAACCTCAGAGTTTTAGAACCTTCAGATGAAATATTGGACAAGCTATTTTACATAACTTGTCATTTTGTTAAGCTACTACTTGGATCATGAGATCATTTCTTGTTTCTTCCCCCCCCGATCAGCAGAAGAGAACCTTCAGATGTGCCGGAGTCCTGGGGGCGTAACAAACGGTGTGATATGTTGTACGTTTGACTGCCGTTAAGGCCTTTAAGTTGGAATTGGGTTCCCGTAGTAGTTTATATCTCTCCCACACACTGAATGATCTGTCATTTCTCTCTTTATCAACACGCACCAGTTCTGTTTTTACTTTATGTACCCAGACATACTGCATTAATTGCTCCCCACACAGTGGCCCTTACAAACACACAGATATTGACGCATATTATTTGTCAAAATAAGGCACCAAAAATAATAATACTGCAAATAGAGAGGAGATTAGGGGTTGCTCTCCGCTGACAGTGAAATATGAAGTTGCAATATGGAAGACTACCTGTAGCAGCTATTGTTTTTCAGCTATTGTTCCCAACATATCTTGCAGTTGCATGGAGAAATACTGTGTTTACTCTATGTCCTGAAGGGATTTTCTTCCCAACAGTTCATTCTTCACCGGAAGGCAGTTCCACAAAATGGCATTATATATTAGAATTTTTTTCACCTGATATTGACTGACTTTAATCATATGAAATATAATAATAATATATAATAATAATAATAATAATAATATGAATATAAAGAAATTGCATATAATCAGACTTATCTCTGGCAGAGATTGGTATTTGGTATTGGTATTTTCAGATGGCAGATAAATGCGTGTGAGCATGTAACCTCATCCAAACGTGCCAGAACATGAATATGAAGCTAAGTGTTGCAGATATTCCAGATGCTGTTCTCTCTGACCCTATTACAGATGGCTGACAAACTATAAATAAATAAAAGCTGTATAATTATGCTATTAAGAGGAACAATTTGTGTCACAGTAAATTTACCACACAGAGGGCAAAGGCATAAAAATTATTGTGACCATTAAGGGAAACCATTTGTGATATCAAGAGCTGAGAGGTCTGTGGGATAAAAGTATGACATTTTTAAAAGCTGCTTTGCTGCAGAATGTTTTACTTTTTCAATCAGAAACATAAATTTAAAACAATAAAATGAAGATAAACTATTACTTTTGCATATTGTACATTTTGTTCCACAGTGTATGCTTTCCATTTCTTCTTCTTCTTCTTCGTCTTTGTCTTCTTCGTATTCTTCTCCTCCTTCTGCGTCTCCGTCTGCTTCTCTGTCTCCTCCTTCTCGGTCTCCGTCTCCTCCTCCTTCTCCTCCTCCTCTAGGAGTATGACACTAGTTAACTGTGCTATGCCATGTGCCATAAAATAGACTAAATAAATTCATATGTAACTCATAGTTAATTTCTCTTTGTAATTTTGCCATGTTATTTATTTGCAAAATGTATGTATGGTCATTTGCCTCATATTAGCAAGAAAGGTCTGGTCATGCTGTGCCATTCAGTTGCAGAGTTTCTTTTCTTTACGATCTTACAGATGATGGTAACAGTTCCCTTTTCTGCAGGGACAGTCATTCACTGAAATGAGTTCAATCTAATATCAAACTCTGTTGGTTGCTGATTTTAATCAGGTTATTTTTAATGGAGATTCTACACATTAATTTTAATCTGATTAAGTATTCCCCCACTTACCTGTCTTTTCTAATGCAGCAAGACATCAAACAAGATGTATATCAAGATGATAATTAACTCCTGTGCAATTAATTACTTAATGAAAAACCAGAGATTAGCTCTCTAATTAAAAGACACAACGTTACGTTATTTCGGGTTGGACTGGAGCTCATTACAACAGATACTTTCAGCTCAGTGTTCTCATCAGGAGATCCAGACCGTAACATGTTTTGCTCACACACACCCACACACACACACACACACACACACACACATTTTGGTTTCTCAGCTTTAATTAAATGGTATTTTTATACATTGTGGTAAATTACAGCACCTTTTCTACATAGTTTCTTCATTTTAGAGCACCATAATGTTTGGGACAAATGGCTTTACAGGTGTTTCTGATTCATCAGGTGTGTTCAATTACTTCTTTAGTGCTAGTATAAGAGAGTATCTAGTCTTGATTCTAGGCTTTTGCCTTTGGAGTCTGTTATTGCATTTGTGAACATGAGGACCAGAGTAGTGCCAACAATAGTCAAGGAAGCCATTATGAGGCTGAGAAATAAGAAAAAGAAAAAAAAAACATTCAGAGACATTGGCCAAACTTTAGACTTACCGAAATCAACAGTTAAAGAAAGAGAGCACTGGCGAGCTCGGTATTCTCAAAAGACCCGGTAGGCCAAGGAAGACCTCTACAGTTGATGACTGAAGAATTCACACCATAATGGAGAAAACCCCGGCCCGCAAATACCTGTCCAGGTTAGAAAAACTCTTCAGAAAACAGACATGGATGTGTCAGTGACTACTATCCACGCAAATAGAATTTCGGAAGCTAGACTGCAAGATGCAAGGTCACAGTTTGGTAGGAAGTGTCTTAAAGAGCCGGCAGAGTTCTGGAAAAGGATCTTGTGGACTGGCAGAATGTCTGGCTGTCACAGGTACTGGATCACTTGTCTTCAGTGATGTCTGTTGATAGCAGCAGCAGAATGAATTCTGAAGTGTACAGAAGCATCTTATCTGCGCAAGTTTAAGCAATTACCTCCAGACTCTTTGGACAGCACTTCATCCTACTGCATCACAATGAGCCCAAACATACTGCTAGAAAGCCAGAAAACTGGAAAATCAGTCAGTTACCTGATCCGAATCCAATTGAAGATGTGTTTCATATACTGAAGAGAAAACTTAAAGGTAACTACTGTAGCCCCTGAAACAAGCAGGAGCTGAAGATGGCTGCAGTACAGGCTTGGCAGAGCAGCACTAGACAAGATACTCTGCACCTGGTTATATCTATGGGTTACATATGTACTAAAGTACTAAACATGACTAATTTACCAAACATTAATATGTCCCAAACGTTATAGAACCCTGAAATGAGGTGCTATGTATACAAAGTGCTGTAATTTCTACATGGTGAGACTAAAGTATGTAAAAATACTCTTAAATAAAATCTGAGACTGTGCACTTTAACCACATGTGAACTGGTTGATTATACGTTTAAAACTGTGGAGTGCAATATGTCTTTGTTTTAAACAATGTGGAGCTTATATATATATATATAAGAAGTATATGCAAATACATATATAAATGCATATATACATTTGCAATTTTCATTTGTAAAGTAGCCAGCTAGTTAAAATTGTTTATTGGTTCATTCATCCTTATTTTATGTGTTATTTTATTTTTACTGGACTGGTGAAAATCAGCACTTGGCCCAGTTTTGAAGTACAGTACATTAAGATTCCTAACAAGAGAAGATTAGAGCTATCAAGTTTTCTTCTGGGACGTAAAAACCAGAAAAGAGCAGACAGCACAGTGCAGATTGTGTGGTTTTTGTCATGTGGGTTTTATTAAATACATTTTTTTAATTGATGTTCCCACTCAACAGAATTAATTTGTTACTGCTGTTCTCTGTGAATCTGTACAACAGAGAACAAGTTTGAAGCTTTTGTATTCCCGGGTGAGTCGTTATGTGGCAAATGTATTATAAGGTGTTAACGCCAAGCCTTTTCAAGAGAGTGCATTTTCAAAAACTCGCTGCAGTTTGCCACCATTCTCTTCTTTAATGTTTCTTTTTTCTTTTTCATGTTATTTCCCCCTTTTTTCCCCTATTTAAAATGGCCATCTTGTGGTTGGATCGCTGGTATATGATGAGGCACTATCATGCTGAGCGACTGAAACCCTCCGGTCCCTGTGGGTTGGCATTGCACCGCAGGCAGGGTCTGGATCAAAGATTGTGATGCCCAGCCATGCACTAGAATAGCGCTTTAACAAGATAAGTCACCCAGCATACAGTTTTTAATGCCTCTTACTGTTAATGTCAGTGTACTTTGTCTTTTTAAATGTTTTTGAAAGCTTTTGTGAGAAGAGTGACAACGATGGGGGGAAAAAGTTGGAGTAAGTCCATCCCATCATTTTTTAAATGCAGTTTCTTACTCCCAGAATGTGCACTACTGTAAATCGTCAAATAACAAGAAATAAGGGCTTCATTGCACCACATAAAGCAACCAGACTTAAAGGTTTTCCATGGGGTTCACACTTCACCTGCGTCATTTTCTTTTTGCCAGTCACAGGAAACAGCCGATGAAATAACCGATGCCTTCTGGGTTCCTGGCGTGCTGACGCACTGTAGCGGCTGTGGGGGCATCACGCGGCCAGATGTGCCGTCCTCTATTCAGCGTGCGCTGCTGCTCAGGAGCCAGATTCTCTGCTGCGTAGGCCCGAGTCATTTCTGGGGGAACAAATCTATTTACACACTAGCGAAGCACCATTCCGTACCAGATTAGAGGGATTCAGCTCAGCCCTCAAGCCCTCAAGGCATGCGAGGCGGTTAAACAGAGACTATTCGGAGGAATTAGACTCCTGCCAGGGCGCCTATAGCTGATCCTCCTTGTTCCTGAGCCAGAAGTTCATCCCTCCGACTGACTGCTCGGGTTTGGAAGGATTAAATTTGCATTACGCTTTGATTGAAACAAAGGCCTGCAATGGTGTGTAATATGGGGATTGAAAAAGGAAAGGCTCCAACATGGAGGATATAATGTCTATTAATGATGCACACTTCCATCATGTTCCCTTTTACAGTTTGCATCGTCTCTTGTGATATGAGCAACAGCAGGCCATCCAGTCCGAGATCAGCAGTAATTAACAGGCTGCATCTTTACAGAAATGTTTTCCTTTCATATCCTCCTGAGACCGGGTAGAAATTTTTTTTTAAGAATTTTAATTTTTGTTGGCATTATACAAGTGTCTTGGATGGCAAAAGGTTTTCACTGTTGCAGGGAAAATATTTTCAAGTGTTGGTTTCAGCATGGTAGAATATCTGATGGTTCTTGAGAGTAAGACCCATTTAAACCCATTGAGACTCACGTCTTCTACAGGGGACAAAAATGAATTGCCAAGTCTCAGAAGGATATGCAGCAGTATCATTTATTAGCAGCCTGTTAGTTTACAAGTTGTCCAATTATTTATTTCATTGAACCACACCTGTCCTGTGTGTACTCTATTATGAAAAATTTTGGGATTTGACATAGAAATTTGATGTTCATGGGAATGCTATACCTACCCCAAAAGTAGGACATACTTTTTTGATGTTATGGTACAAATGCATCTTTTATTTTTTGTGTTATTGCAAGGGCCCATGTTCCCCTTGTGGAAAAAATGCAGTACTTGCTGCCTGTAAGGTACTTCTTTCAGCACAAAGAGGAAGGAGGAAGCATACAAGTGAAGTGCCCTGCATCTTTGTATGAAGGAAGTGTTTTCATAAAGAGAGATATCCAGGGAAAATGGTGTAACACCTATGGAAGTTCTCTTCCTTGAAATGAAAATAATTCTGACAGGGCCTGTTTGCACCCTCAGAAAAATCCTGTCCAGCAATGCTCGGAAGAGCGGGAATTCACAGACGAAGGGAAACTAATTAGGTTTGTGCAAGTGCTTTCGTTCCCTTCTAGTCGGTGAGAATGTCTCTTTGGGTAGCTCAGCAGCAGGAGAGAAGGAAAGCTTGCATGCTTCATCATCTTAGGCAAAGTAGGAATTCTTGGAAAGTCAGGTTAATCAGATGGCCTCTGTACAGGCATGAAAGTGAGAATTTCCCTCTTCACATGAGAGCTTCTCCACAAAATGCTATAATTCATAGTCAGTGACATGGTTTAAATGAGTCACGTCGACCTTCATTAAGACTCATTGACATAGTACATCATGCTCTTTGCTTAAAGAGATATCTGAATGGGTATGCACACAGTGTTTATTTTCCATTTGACTACTGGTATGGATGACTCAGTCACGTGATCTAAAAGTTGAGAGAGGTTTAATTTTCAAACTTATTTCTTTTCGTAAGACTTTGTGACTATGGTCTGGATTCAGTCAACATTCTTAACTATGGATTGTATGAAGTGATACTTTACGTGATACTATATGTATTTTGTACTGGTGAGCTAGTATTTGCAGGTAAAAGGTTAGAACAAATTCTGAATCTAGGTCTATGTTTTGTAGTGCATTTGTTGTCCATGCATTGTTATAAATCAAAACAGACTTCACACATGTTCTTTTTTCATTATTTCAATTGTTCGTGCACTGTATGAACTGTACATTGTATGATATTTTGTACACTAGAATAATCAAGTTTTATACGCACCATTTGAACCCTCATACATTTCCCTCCTGAAGCAAAGTACTATGGTAGGTGTATGAGTCTTGAAGTAATTTTGTGAATTACAGCATTTTTGTGTGAAGTAGTAGTGTTGATGGGGAAGTTATTTTTGTTCCAGGCTCTGTTTTAATGTTGTTTTTCCTGGTGCCCACTGCAGTATGACACCACATTTAATCATTTAGCAACTTGAAATTCCAATGTAACATCATCTGGGTATAAATCATTAATATTGAGACTAGAGTTGATATGTAGTCTCCACTATGTTCACTGCGGAAGACAGAAATAAAATATGACAAAACCAATACGAGATTCACATTCTGCCACTTTTGAGTTTTGAGTCAATGAATATGTAATTTTCCAACTCAAAGTGGTCATTGGAGATACTAAGGTTGTTGTTAGACATTTATGGTAAACAATAACTAATGTCATGATGGGAATGTGCATCAAATATGAGTCTCCCTCTTCCCATTTCCAAGGGGCATTCGTTTCAGTTTACTGAGTTCTGCACCCAAAAAAATATTTCCACATTATTCTATAAGCCCATCATGAATAGGTTCCCCCACAAAACATTTTTTGTCATGAGTTGTTTTTTAGATAGAGCCATTCCAAGTCTCTGAAAGCAATATTCTCCAGCCTTCTGCTGTTACTTCAACACCCAAAATGCACTGCTGTATAGATTGATTTGTTGGCCATTCCCTGGGGTGGAGCGTGGTGGTGTGCATGTACATATTCAAATTATTTTAGCCATATCAACAGTGCCTCTTAGGAAGTTTTTAGTATTCAGCCTGGAGAACACCATAAGACAGTAGAAGAAGTTTTGTGCTATTGAGAAGTGCAGAAAGAAAGACGTGGTGTGCTGTGGCAGGTTGCAGAGTGAAGAAAGCAGGGGAAGACATCGAGTATCGTTGTTTGCCCTCAAAGAACATTGACAAATGTAAGGAATAGCTGGCAGCAATATGACACAAGAAATACGAGAATTGTCCAGTAGAAAAATACTCTCCTGTTCGAGTATGTAGTTGTCATTTCACACATGGTGATTGCAAATGGGACCTCCGTTCCAAACTGACGGGGACAACCAGGAAAAAGAAACTGAAGGACATTGCGGTACCATCTGTGTTCCCGCAGAGGGCTGGTCTGAAAATAACAGTTTTCCAGTTTTCCCCTCACGTTCAATAACCTTGAATCCAGTTTTTCCTCATTGCCTCTGTCTTTTGCACGTGAGGACAGAAAATGTAAAATCTGGGTTCTTGGCTTTGTTATATGTACGACCTTTGTTATATTATAACACACAACAATGTTTCTGCATTTTGGTAATCTTGGTAATTTTCTGACTGCTAATACTAACCCTATGGAGCGCAGCAAATAACTTTCCTCGATCGTGGGGGCATGGCCTATTCTTGCACTGTCTCTATGCTTGGGTGAGTGTAGGTGGGGACAGCACTCTTGGGCTCTTGGGTACTCCAGGCTTGACTCGCACTTGAAACAAGCCAGATGAGGCTAAGTGGAAGTGGTGTTTCTGTTCTATAGGATGGACTTTGGAACTGGATTTTTTGAGCATATTATGGGAAAATATATATAAAGAAAATGTTGGTGCAGTTCCCCTTTAAAGTGTTAAAGTGTATTTATTCCTTATTGCATTGTTACACCCTTGAGATGCGTTCAGCCAATGGCTTCAGACCATTAAATTCCTATAGAGAGAGCATTGAACTTTGACCTTGTTTGAAGCTGAACTTTCATAGCGCATCCAATCACATGACAGCTTTGTATGAAGCAGACCTATGTAAACAATCAAGAACATTTTGGGATAAACCTAGGATTTTCTATTTCACAAAGTGAGTTCACAATTTCACCTTGTACTTCAAGCTACTGTTTCACCACTTAGTTTGCCGAACCAACAGCTTTTGTTTTACTTACACACCTCATTCTTTATTGTTTCACAGGGATTGGGGGTGGCAGTCTGGTTTGAACAGTCGTCGGGCTGTTAAAGGTCTAGGACAGAAAATTACTGCCTTTTCAGTGATGAGCCTCTTCTCCACTAATGGGATTTCAGAGCCATTTTGGCAGCTGAAAATGGGAGGATATTCCAAGTTTTAAATTAGCTGTGGAGGAGCATTTTACGCCAAACCATTATTGACAATTATTCCAGTACAACATATTTCAGGTACAGAAAGTAGCCCCTGGCATATTTAAGGAGGAAGCACAAAATGGACATTTGTACACAGGGCCTGTGCTGTGCAGCTTACATGACAATGCTTCACATTTGATTTGAAAGATGTTGAAAATATGATGTTCAGCCTCTTGAAATTATGTCATAGAATATGACTGGGTAGTTAATAAAGTTGCTCATTGTTTGTAATTTGATTGTAGATGCAGTACACAGTTATGGAAAAGCCTTATTTCATTAAATGCTGTAATGACTTGTGTCCATTCACATAATCAATGCTGACATTTTCAAACTATTATACCAACAGTACAAGTGCACACACATCTGCTAGGATATCCGATATGTGGGGGGGGTGGGGAACTGTACTCTTCTTTCAGTATATGTAGACTAAGATGAGATTGGGGGGGGGGGGGGGGGACTGTACTCTTCTTTCAGTATATGTACACTAAGATGAGATTGGGGGGGGGGGGGGGGGGGGCGGGGGGACTGTACTCTTCTTTCAGTATATGTACACTAAGATGAGATGGGGGGGGGGGGGGGGGTTGAAATGAATCCAATCCATGGTATAAGTAAGGAACGTTCCACCCATTTGCATATTGAAATTAGCACATTGTCCCCCAAAAAACAGAATCCTGTGAGACATAGGTTTAGATAAAGGATTTCATCTTTGCTCAAGATGAAGTGAATTATGCTTCGATATGGCCTAGAACTTTTTTAACCACATGCCAATCTCACTGGTGGTTATTATTGCAGATATTACCAGGAAAATGACCTCTTAAGCATGTTTTAATACCCTTTAGGGTGGAAAAATATCACAAATATGCTAATTGCCCTGCATTACAACACCCAGCTATAATGTGATCCATTTTTATGCTCTTCAAGTTAGATATAATGGTCACACAGGCCCCAGGGGAGGTGTTAAGCTTGTGCTTCTTTTTGAGTGTGCACTTAAAGTGAGCTTCAATATCCTTGCCATGTCCGTAATAAGACCATACATCTGGCAGTTTGCTCTTTAGAAAACATGCAGAAAGAATTGTGCAGAGGTCAATAAACCGTTTCTTGATGGAAACATTTCAAAAAGACTTTTCTCCATCCTGAAAAGTACTTTCAAGATTGAGAAAGCAAGAAACCCAAATAGTTGGGTAGTGAGACAGGGGAAAAAATATACAAGGTCCCAATTACTCCACATCAATACCTGAACGCCTGGGAGCACACAGTCCCTGAGAAGGCAAACAGGACAATAACTACAAACAAAAGCAGGCTTTGACTTTCCTTTTTCAGTGTAAACATTTGCAGCATACTTTTAAGCATTTGGAATACATCAGTTGCATCAACATTCTACATAAACATGAGAAAAATAATACAATAAGAACAAAGAAAATGGAACATGGTTAATCAAATGATCGCATTCTATATTTATATTACATTTATTGATTTCATAATTCAGTTATTTAATGCTTAAAGCTGACCTCTACAGTCTTCATCACAAGCCTTGTCTTTATTACTCTGGTGGTAATGGGATTGTTTAGATAAAGCGGCTCATTAAATCTGAGGAAATGTTGCTGCAACAATATTTAGTAACAATTTCCAAGAGCTTGCTCTTCTGTTGTAAGTGAAATCGGCAAGAGAGATTGGTGACATTAGCTAACGCAATGAATGGTGATTGTAAGCTGTGCCTTAAAAACACTGTGCCTTAAAAAGTACATGTTCTTGTGTCAGTGTTGCTTCTGAAATAGTTGTAAACTATTAATTTAACACTTTTCAAATCTGTTAGTTTTGGTCAAAGGTCTGGTGGCCTTACAGTGCCACTGCTTCCCGTATTTTTTTAATTTTATTTTTTTGCAGCAGACCAGAGCTCTGAACAGGTATTAAAATTCTGAGGTATATTAAAGGTATATTAAAACTATCCACTGATTCCAATTAGTAATGATCACCTCTTCAGGCCATGTTATCCTGCTACTCTGAGCAAAAATTGGAATCACATCAATTGTGCAGTTCTGATCAGTTGTTCTCAGTGTAGGCCAGCATGTGATAATTATAGCATGAAAATATTATTTTGCTCAATCAGATCTGACTACTGTAAGTCAAGGATTTGGGCTGTCTGCACACTTACCTTCTAAAATAATACCTTCCAGGAGATCTTTCAATATCAAGATTATATTTTACATTGTGTTGCTTGCATTATGAAAAAAAAAGAAATGGGCAAAGTGAGAAAGAAGAAAAGTAGAAATGGCAGCAGACATTTTGGTCAAGTATCTTCCCTGTATTTCCCCTAGAATTTTTTTTTTCAGGCAAGGTGGTACACAGAAAAACCTGTAAACAGACATGCTACACAAGATGGTGTATTGGTACAGTTGGCTTCGTCGCCAATGAAACAAATCATAACTTATAAAATAACTTACAAAATTACTATAGTGTAATTTAAGATGATGAGGACTATAGAAAGCAATATTAAGCAAAAAAAAAATTAAAAATATGTTTAATATGGGACTATTTTCCAGGGCACATTCAACCTGAAAGTAATGGCACAATAAGAAATTGTAGTTGTGAATACATCCTATACTATGTGTATTCATATGTACAGCCTCTAAAGCATACCAACACATACAAGCTGCTTTGGAGCTGCATTATTGTGCATCATTTACACTTTAACCCACAAATACCCTTTTACCAGTCATTGCAAAGCCAACAGGAGCCTCCATAAATATCTAAAATGTCCTTCATAGCATGGAAATAAATAAATTAATAGATAAAATGTCTGGGTCAATCAGAAACATACATTAAAACAGAAATATTTTCAAAAAACTACAAAAAGGGAACTTGTTTAAAGGCATATGTTGATGGAATGCAGGCCTATTTGTCTGTAATGTGTGCTGCTGTGGAATAGTTGCAATGTTTGCCTGTTATTGTGGGAACTTTATAAGGAACTGGGTAATTACAACATATTCAAACATAGGAGCACATAAGTACTGGAGGCAACATATTGGGAACAAAATTAAATTAAATATTCTTGTAAGGTTACTACTGATAAAAATCATCCAGCTACAGTTTTATGCTTTTCCATTAGCAATTCCTGCTAATTGCAATTTTAGAGAGAGAAAAATATATATAATTATTCAGTAACTTTTTCTACAGATTTTTTAAACTCTTACCTTAGTAGTGAGTTAAGTCTATATTTATTAAAAATCAGGGATCATCACTGCTGGGTAATGAAAATGAAGCCTCAAAATATTCTTATTTATTTTAATAATTTGAAAACTCTTGCACAGAAAAAATGCTCTCATTCATAAAAAGGATTTTTAAAAATATGATCATGCAAACAGCTTGATTTTTTTGGAAACATAAAATAGACGACATGAGCCAGCTCTCATGGTCTTGTGTTCCACTTAGATTAGTAAGAGACTTTATAATTTAATTCATGGATGGGTTGCCACTGATTGGCTTCCCTTGGAAAATTAGAATTAAGGAGCACCGTGAAAAACAGCTGTTAACAAGAGTCATGCATTACATGCTGATGTCTGGAACGTTACCCTGTTTCAGTGATAATGTTACCCGATTTGGTGCGAAATTTGTTGTTTTTAATACATTTTATGTTTTTTTTTTCTTTCTAAAAACAAGATAAAGACCATTAATTAAAGAAGGCTTAAAATAAAACATGAAGTTTGTGAAGCTAATGTTATACCTACATGCACGTAGGTAGCTCTGCAGCTGAAGTGCATGCACCCATCTGGAGCATTGCCCATGAACCAGTGACTTTGTGCTAAATGCCACAGAGCATACTAGAGGAGAAGCTAGCATCTCTCACTGACAACTGGTAACCTGTTTGCAACTACAGTACAAGGTGCTTGTACAAAGGTAATCTGAAGAGCCATAGCCAACTAGCCTTCTTTGGCCATCTGTGTTCTACCTCTGTGGATTCTGGGTCAGGAAACTACATATCCCAGACTTGTGTACATCGCAGTGCTCAGTCTGATGCTGTGAGCGCCTCTAGTGAGTGAGCCAATAAAGAGCTTCGTAATGTAGTAATTTACGACTCCGGGATTTTAGGGGGAAAAAAAAGACCAATACATGTCCTTCAGTAAGTGGGCAGTTAGTGTTCTAAAGTATTATTTCAGCCCTGGTTTCAAAAACTAGTCTGCTTTCATGAAGGCAGGAGAGGAACTGTCACAAATCCATAAACATTCATCTGTTAAATACAGCATACACCTAGAACAGGGGTGCTCAACTCCAGTCCTGGAGGGTCGATGTGTGTCCTGGATTTTGTTCCAACCCCACAGCTCTATACACCAGCACTAGTTCACTACGAATTTCAGACCACAAAAACATTCTCACCACAGATACATGGAAAGTCCACAGCTATAGTTCATGATTTTACTAAAAAGAATATCTGGCAAAATAAATGATTGGGGCTAATTAGATAGTTTTGGGCAAAAGTTGGAGTGAAATCCTGAAATGGTTTGGCCCTCACTGTGCAGCCCTGACCTAGAAGATTGACCAGGAGGGGCTTGGCACTTTTGTATTTGTTTTTTTATTTTATTTTTTAGGGCATGTATCATACCTTCCACATAACTTTAATGTAATGACCCTGGGACATGGAAGGCATACATGTATTACTGAGTTAAATTAACTCACCAGTACTACCTGGCAGGTATTGTTTTGATGAAAAACTATGAATTTTAGGACGTCCTTAAAATTCTGTTAAACCAATAATTTGTTAATAAAATGATGCAGGTACTCTGTGAAGGATTTCAACCTACATTCGACAACTAGCTGACTGCTGCTACTGTGTAATCGGTTTTCAGTGTTTTTATCCGCATTGCTATTATACATGAGCCTCTGTGTATGAGCACCCTATTCACAAGTCTTGTTCCTCTGCCCTCTGTGAGCAGAGCAGTGACTCATCTGCATTGTAAAATTGGGATGATTATTGCTGCGTCATGCTTAGCTGAAATGGGGACACTGCCTCCCCAGATTCCTTTACTGATGCGTTGGTTGCAAGCACTGACGAGTTGGTCACGAGCTGGCAGCTGGCATAGCAGCGGTGTTGGATGTTGAGCTCCTGTTCTGTAGTGCAGTTGTGGGACTTTCCCAGGCAAGTAGAGTATCTAAAATCCATTTGTAAAATTATGAAAATATTTCAAAGTCATGTCAAAGTTTAATGACATCATTCTCTTCATATTCTGTCTTAGAAACCAATTTTGAATCAGAAGAACATGAACGGTTCATTGAAAGTGATTAAAAATTCAGCATCAGAGGTGCTGAATTTTTTTTCCTTTCCAGGTGAGGCCTAAAGTACCCCATGATGGGTTGAGCTGTCTTGGGCTGTTAAACATAAGTTCACAGGAAACCATTACAAGATTCTTTGAATGTAACTTGAAATGTGTAACTGCATGATGTAACATTTGTTGAGTATCTATGTCTAGCTGAGGAAGTTTTAAATTTCCAATTAAGCATTGTTTATAGAATGACGATGGTACAGCCATATACATAATAGTTAATTAAATGATTTTTCATTCATATACTCCCTTGCTATAAATATACAAAATGTTGATCCTTTTTTTTTTTTTTTTTTTTGTAACATTACCGCTTAAACAGGCTGGCCAATGACAACACACAGGGACCAGCTCTGCAGCTTAGTCTGGTTTGGCCGTCAAGGTCACAGTGGCCCCATAGTGGAGTTTCATGATGAATTGTTTGAAGGAAAAATAACAATGCTGAGTATGGTTCAATTGAAAAAGGAACAAATCTTTGTCAATAAGTTGGGGGGTTCACGCCTGGTGGGAGCTGTCCTTGGCCGCCTGCCAGTGCTGGATAATGCCAGAAGAAAAACGTCACTCTTGTGGGATAAAACTCCTCCTTTTCCATCCTCCTTGAGCTTCTTGTTCCAAGGCTGTGAAGGATAATGAATTAATATTATTCATTTATTTAGCAAGTACTAGCAAGTTATCTAGGGCATAAGCACAGTAGATTTCAGTGGATAATACTACATAAATTGCAATATGCTGACCCTGGGGTTAAGTGTGTGCTATGTACTTCATTAGTATGCAATTTAAGTTCAAGTAACAAACAACTGCAGAATGGGTCTATAACTGTGTGCCAGCTGTGAATGAGGCACAAGGCCTGAGTGCCCAGGACACTGGCATCCTGAGACCGCTCAACTCAGACATTCAATGCTCCTGTAACCAAAGTATGAGTGGAAACAACAAACTCTGTATTCTGGCTTTATTAGTAGAGGGATACACAAATACTTTGCCAAATACGGAGTTTCTAAGTGCCACCATTATCAGGTAGTTCATCTATATAACAAGCACCCCCTGCCCAGTCTCATCTGCAACTAGCGTGACATATTGGACAATAGCGTCTGTCTGGGAGTTCATGAAAATATTCTTTCACACCCAAACATTTGCATTCCATCATAGCAACAAGATAAAGCAAACAATAGACCAAAGGTATGCCAATACATCGGTGAAAAATTTTGCAACAAGAATTTTCTGAACGAGAGCATGTTTTCTGTGCAAATATTATTGTGCAATTATACCTTGTAATTATATTATCAATATCTGTGACTAAATATGGAATAATATAGAATCTTACTATTGGTTTTTATATGTAAAAATGTGCAGTGGCCATTTATCTTTAACAATCTGTTTCATAAATGAACATGCATATAGAAAGTAGGGGGTAGGCATTTACATCTACTACATGCAAAACCCCACTTGCTTTTTATGCTGTTGTAACTCTTTTCAGCAGTCAACTGTAAAGTAGGTAATAAACAAGCACTTGTTTTTTTCTAATTTTTTTCTTTGGTTTTTGGAATATTTTACAATCCATCAGCATGGCTAATGCATGCAACAAAAGATTACATACTGTAGAGTCATTATTCTTTTTTGCATAAACATTTTAACAATCACCAAAATGAAAGTCATTAAATTTTAGAAGGAAAAGAGGGGGAAGAAGTATTGAATGCATTTTGAAAGTGCTTGAATGAAGCCCAAGAAAGGATAAAAAAATATTGAGCCATTTTATTTACACAATACTAATACTACTATTACTACTAATACTACTACTACTACTATTGCTGTTTTTCAATGTCATGTAATGAATTATTTATATAGTGCTTTTTTTTTAAAAGGGCATTGTCACAAAGCAGCTTTACAGAGATCTGGGGCTAAAGCCCCCTAGAGGACGCATAGGGCGACGGTGGCAAGGGAAAAGTCCCTGACTGGAATTAGGAAGAAACCTTGAGCAGAACCTGACTCAGTGGGGGGAGCCCATCTGCCGCTAATTTGAAAAAGGCTGAGTACATAATACCTGTGTTATAAACAGAGAAATGACAGTACATAAATGTCAGTGACAGTTATGTAATTGAAGCCGGGCAGGGGTGACTCAGACGATGAGAGATGCGTTGGAATTCCAATGGGTGGTACTGTCAGGCATGGAACAGGCATGGTGCTTATTGCATCTAGAGGAGGGTGCTCAATCGGTCTTATGGCTACAACTCCAGGCAGTTGCCCAAAGTGGGGAAAAGAGGAGAACAAAAATATAAAATTATTAGGCAGCTCAGATACTGTAAGTTTTGAGCCTTGCAGGAGAGGTGCCCTGTCTTCAATAAGGAAAAGCCCTGGCAGAATAATTGTATGGCAGCATAGGGAGAGAAACAAAAGTAGAGGGCTAACACAGTCAAGAGGGCAGCCCTGAGATCAGCACCACCAGACCATGACTGACTCATCTTAACACAGAGATACTATGCATGATCCAGTGACAGCACTGACAGCTCAGTCTACCAGAGCCTTCATGACTTATGTCAGCCACCGAACCCTGTCCCTCAGAAGACTGGCTAAAAAAGTCTTAAGCCGTGATTTAAACATAGAGAGAGTGTCTCCAAAATTGTTCCATAGGAAAGGAGCACAATAGGAAATGGCTCTATTTCTTATGGCACATACATAGCTGCTCTAGAAATAACAAGGAGGCCTTCGCAAGGGATTATAGGAAGAAAGGAGATCATTCAGATATACAGGGGCTAGACCGTGTACAGCTTTAAAAGTTAGGAGAACTATCTTAAAATCTGGAACTTAACAACAATGATCTGATGTGGTCAAATATCCTTTTCCCGGTAAGAATATGATCAGCAGCATTTTTAATAAACTGGAGACCTTTCAGCCTGGAATGTGCACATCCAGACGAAGCAGCAGTACAATAGCCTTATCTTAAAGTTAAAAAAGCATGGCCTAGTTTTTCTGCATCGTATAGCAATATTCCTCAAAAGATAAAAAGCAGTCCTAGACACGTTCTTTATATGCCTTTTTAAATGAGAGATCTGTATCAAATGTAACTCCAAGATCTTTGATGACAGCACTAATAACAAAAGGCATTCTTCCATCAAGGTTTAATATATAATTTGGTATTTTGCATTTCCGGGACTCGGGGCTAACAGCAGTTATCTTTGTTTTAGTCAGAATTCAGCCAGAGAAAGTTGCGAGCCATTCATTCTTTTATATCAGTGAGACAGGCTCCATCTGTGACAGCTGACATTCTTCAAGGTTGGCTGATAAATACAACTGGGTATTATCTGCGTAACAATGGAAGTTAATGATGCCATGCTTTCATATATATATATATATATATATATATATATATATATATATATATATATATATATATATATATATATATATATATACTGTATATATATATATGAGCAAGAGAGAGGGGTGGAGGTCCAAGCACAGATCCTTGTGGTACTCCATATCTAACTTTAGATTGATGAGAGGATTCATTGTTAATGTACACTAATGGTGGAGGAATAGCTAAACCTATCACACACAGAGCAGGGGGTTTAGAGAAAGGAGTGACAATGTTAGTAATGGGAGAGACAGGGAAGGGGAAAAAAAGCCATCACTTACGTTGAGTCTGGTAGATTTCAAGCAGTTAGCTTGTGGGCGAACTGGAGGCAGTTAGAACTTGAAATGCTGATAACAGTCTGACAGGTTACTTTGGAGGTTGAACTTGAAAAAGTGAAACTAAGGGAAACTAGTTTCAGCAGCATTTTGTTCAAACAGTGTAGGAATTCCTTGTCAAAGATGATGGTGTTGAAGATAAAGATAACAAACGACAGTGTCTGGGGAGCCCCTTTTGATGTTTTAATAAAACGACTGGTCGGGAAGCGGTACAAATACAGTCTTGAAAAATATAAAGTCCAAAAAATTAATTTATATCATTTTCAGATACAAAGAACTGTTGGTCCATCCTATGAGACGCATCATATGGAAAACTTTAATTTGTGGCTGATGATAGGTAAGGTTTAGGGAGTCCATACCAAGACAAACCATGTGGGCTTCCTCCAACTTGACAGCTTTAGAGGTCCTTTTATCCCCTAATGCACTAGATTTATACTGAAGCTGGGATCTATCTTCTCTTGCTTACATTGCAAAAGATACATTGTATAGGGTGAAACAGTACAATTAGATACTATATTGGATATTTGAATTAAAAATTCAGCTCTTATTGAAGTATATTTATCAAGTTGTTACATAGTCAGTATGACATCGTATATGCAGTGCAATTGCTTACTGTATATAACGCTTTATGTAAGTCAGTTATTCAACCATGACCCATCAACAGCAAACAGGAAACAGGAAGTGATAGCATCATTGATGAAATATGGACAATAGAGGAAGCTTATGATGCCAGAAATCATGTGATTTTCAAAGCATTTGCTCTATTACTTGCTAATACTAATTTAAAAATGCATAAACAAGTAAATGCTTAACGATAAAAGGAAATGAAACCAGTGGAAACCATTGTAACATTCTCCTGAAAAGGTCCAGTATACATTGTTGTGAACCAGAAGAACACCTGGAAACATGCTGCTGTGATGTATATGTGCCCCAAAGGAAAGCCATTTCCAGCCAGTCAAAGCAAATGAAGTGTGGCCGATTTTAGCCAAGCCAAAAGCCACTTGTTCTGCTTGGGAAGGCAAGGTGGCGGGAAAATGAAAATATTTTTCATTCCATTTCCCCAAGTAGACCTGGACGCTTTACAATAATGTGTCAAAGGCCTTCTGTTTCTAATCAGACTGATAAGAGCCACTTCCCCTTTAAAATATGGATCATGAGCCAGGCTTAAAGCATCCTGGTGTGCATACAGGTATACTGCATTCAACAAATTAGTTGGAAAAATCCTGTTTTATACTGGAAATTAACATATGATGGGGTGTAAAAGAGAAGGATGAGGTGAAGTATGGTCATGAGCACAATGTGCACTGGTAGAATCAAATCTCCTGGAAAGTCACACAAAAGCAAAATGTGGGTGCATAGGGCAATAAAAAGGTTTCTTACTGCTGTATGTGCTATGTTGGGTGTAAGAATCCTTTATTGGTTTTGTAAGGGCTTTATTGGTTTATTAAGACGTGACCTGACTGATTGCAGTCTTCCTCACTGCAGTGTGCCATTGTGAGAACACGGGGTACGTTCACTCATCGAACCTTCTCGGTGTGAAGAAGATGAATTTCTGTGCCATGAACCGACCGGCGTTGCTTCCTTTTGATGATCGCAGTTCCGCGCTCCGGACACATCTGGGCCTCTTGTTCATTTGTGCTAACAAGAGGGAACCTTCGCTTTGACTTCCCTGTGTTCCTTGTTGCCCACGTTTGGTTTTCTAACCATAGCAGGATCCCAAAGAACCGCTTCCAAAATTAATTAGCTATTTCCAGCTGCCATCCTCTGCCTTTATGTTTCTGCCAGCATGACGTCTGCATTTCTTTCATTTACATTTTGTAAGAGGAAAAGACAAAAAAATGAAAACAATGAATTATTCATTCTGAATAGAATGACTGTCTTGAAAGAAATAGAAATGCATATGGGGTAACCATGGGTGTGAAAGACTTGATCTTCTAATGAGAACAAAATTTTAAAATAATTTTTAAAATTTTATTATTTGTTAAGTTTGCAAAGATGAATGCAACAACACTGCCTGAAAGGCGTGCATTTCAATTAGGGACGAGTCATTTATGTACATACAGACATGTGTGATTCCTTCTTCGTACATACTTTATACAAGTAAATTCTTTGTACAAGTATTGTTTGAGTCAATTCATCAGCTATATATATATATATATATATATATATATATATATCTCCATATATACTGAAATTAAAACAACTAGTGCATGCAATGTTAAAAAAAAAAAAAAGCTATTACTCATCACTACACTGCAATGGAAACTACACACATGGAAACAACTTGAAATTCATGTAGCTGTAGCATACATGCTATTTGAGAAGTGCTTAAAAATTTGCTGTAACATCAGACACCTACCCACGATGCCTACAGTAGATGTCCACTTAAGAAATATGTTCATTGAGTATGCATTTTGCAAACCAAGGTGAAAAAGTAAACATGACTCCATGAATAGAAGTTCAACTTTTGTCTTCTGGCACAAAAGCTCAGAAATATTCCGTTGTGGTGGGGGCTTCCCTTTCACTTTTTTAATGAATTAGCGATTGTCCAGGCATACAGATTTACAGTACTGAGCTCAAATGATTAATTCTCATCATTAAACATGGTTGATGTGTCATTCTACTAGCCAGCGCCACACAACAGATTCACAAATAGTGAAACAGTACAAATTAATTTGTCTAGCAGTCTTTGTTAGCCCTGTGTAACGTCCACACACAGATGTGACTGGACTGCTGTCACCTTTACATACATGTACACATTGCTGCATCTATCATGTAGGCTAAGCACAATCAAATGCACAAATGGTTATTATATTAACATCAGCCTTTATATTAACTGTATTTCTTTCTTTTTTCCATGACTGACATGCCCTGCTCTGGCCTGACTCCTGCATCACAGGTAAGAGCAGGTTTTATCTTTCATTATTGCAATATGCAACACCAGCTGATATCAATTACATAAATGTATCGTGGGTTCAACCCTTGTGCTGCCTAATTGTTGTGGTTTGAAAGCAAATTGGAGTCATTGGTGTTTACAGTCACACTTTGTCAACATTGATACCTTTGCGAGCTGAAATCATTGTGTGTTGAGTTTCAGACAAGTTTTGACATTTTTTAGAACTAGTATCAAATTATGAAAATGGCTGGTATTATTTTTACATTTGCGAGGTGAACAATGCAAATTACTTTGACAGTTCTGTATAAATTATAAAATGTTTGAAACATAAAAATGTGAGCATGTTTGAAAAATTCCACATTGGCAACTTGTAGTTTTTAACCCCCCACAATTGTGAAGGAATGCATTGCAACTGTGTATTCACTACAGATATGTGTATAGGTTTTCATTGCACTACAGTTTTGACTCACCATCAGAAGTGTGTACATTATTTTTGTTGAAGCGTCCTTTTAATAACCTCACTAGCTACATTTCATACAATGTAATGACTATATCTACATCTGTCTGTATCATCACGCACATGGGATAACCCATTCAATTTGATGACTCGTCTGCCAGAACCAGTTTGTGCAAGTATATGTTGTTGACATTACTAGTTCACTGGTGCATGCGGAGTGTAATGTCCCTCACTTGGCATTGGAAATAATGAGTATAATCTGCACACTGTTGTTGACAGTGACCCTTCTGACTTCTTATTAGATTTACCACTCTCACACAGAGACGGGGCACAGCCATTCACAGAGGTCAAAGACAGCCGTGTTCATCATGCACTGATTAGCCATTGTCGACTTTATGTTGAGAAATCACTGATTTCTGGGTGAAATGTAACAGTCAAACCTCTTAGCTTAATTTATTGTTTCTTTTTGAAAGACTGCTAGAGTATATTTGATAAGGATTGCCTGCCTTGGAGCCAACAGCACTTGTATAAAGCATGGAGTTTTTTTTTTCAGGCAGAGAATGCCATTGAAAAAGGCATGTCAGGTGGAAGTAAAAAAAAAAAAAAAAAAAGTTTTTTTTTGTCACATGTCTACTAAATATAATTTGATATTCTCAAATTAATGAGTTGGACCAGACCATTTCAAGTGGTCATCTATGGAAGGGCAAACCTCACACAATGGCAGATGCTGTCAAGGATAATCCCCCAACCCCCCCTGCCCCCCGTTTTGCTTGTTTCTGGCACAAGGACAAAAGCCCTGTGACTTTCAATGTGCTGTAACAATACTGAAGCTTGTGTAGTGGGAGTCTCCTGTACAGTTTGGAGAGTCCGTAGAGTGTCATATATCAGGAGAAACTTGTAGATTTGATCTAGTTAAAGGGAAGTGTATGTATACTTTTCATACGGCCGTGTCTGTCTATTTTGTAGGCCTTGAGGATAGCACATAATATTCTGGGTATGTCCTGTTGATGGGTTATTTCCTGTCCTGCCCTGAATGGTACAATTAGACTTGACAGCTTATCGCCCAATATTCACATTCCCTTTGGTCTCCTTCAAAATTAAAGCATTCAAAACAAACAGATGCAATTTTTGTTGTGGAAAAGTCATTTTTGCTGTTAAAATAAGGTTTTGTAAGGCAGATACAGTAAATAATGGGGTGCCGACTGAGACCGAGAAAGGGACGATTTGCTTTCACATCATCAAATGCCTGTAATCAAAGCAAACAGGATCTCGGAGAGGCAACCGGGGTTTGACACATGGACAGAACAAATAGGCCATCTGACGAAACACCTGCCATGCAATTCAGTTTTTGGCTCACCTGAGGAAAGTCTAGGCCTGTTCCAGGCAGTACAAGTAGCATAGAGATTATCTTCGTCTTAAGGTTTCAGCTGATAGGAATATATGGCTTTAAAAACAAGTGTTCAGTGGGGACAGTAGGGAGCAGGGGCTGTTTACAGATTCTGTGTGTGTCAGGCCTGCATTATGAATGGAAAACAAACGCACAGATGAAGCTCGCTTGCAGTGCACCTCAAGGTCCTTTCCGTGCCTGGTCAGAATGATGAACTCTTAAGCGGCCACCCTCTGACCCGCCCGTCACTTTGAAGGATTGCCAGAGCTTCTATATAAGTGTGATCTCTCTCCATCAGCGGCGGCGCGACAGGGCTTCGGGCTACACCATCCGGGGTATACCTCGGGCTTTCCGACAGAAACCCCACTGAAGAATATACTGCCTGTTACAAAGAGATCACAGAAAAGGCATGTGGTTCCATCGTATCATTTCCTCCTCTTGGCTCATATACTGTAGCTTTGGGACGATACCAAAAATAAATAAAATCATGCATAAACTATATGTTAAATATATGCAAAGACAAATTTTTACACAGCTTGTTGCTTGTACTCCTAATATAAAATGAATAATAATAATAATAATATATTTTTTTACAAAGCAAATGCTTAAGGAGGGTCCCTTTATTGGATTAATTTGTGTATGTGAATGGATTAATATTTGTCACTGGTAGCACTTTAATTAATAATCAGATCAGTCACTGTTGGTAGCCCAGTGGATAAGCACACACTTTGAAAGAGAATCTGCTACTGCGGAGGGTGAGGGGGTCAATGATGTTGTTCTCAGCGGAGCGCGGTGCTCTCGTTTGTCAGGCCTAAGGGGTGGCACGTTTGTCCTGGGAATAAAGGAGTGCTTCCCGACCATGTCGGAGCGCGTGATAAAATTAGCTCTCCGGAACAAGGACGAGCCACCCCGCCTCGACGCGCCCGAGCGCGATCCTCCCCCCCCCCCACCGCCGCCGCGCAGCGCGGCTCGCAACTTTTCTCAAAGTGATCCCGACGCCGCGCGCAGCCCTGCCCAGAGCGCTGCGCCGCTCCCTCACTGCTGGCTCGCCACGCTTCAAAGGCGTTATGGCGTGAATGTTCCGAACGGTGCTGGGGAATGCTGGGAGAGCGGCGGGCAGTAGGCGGGGATGGCCGTGCTATTTTACAGCGTTAGACCTCGTGAAGACAAAAAGGCTTGTTATCCATTAACTTTTCACCCAAACTTTGATTTATGAATCAAAGAAACAAATGTTTTTTCTTATTCAGAAACACAATTTACTTTACAATTTCTTTGCAGACTGTGAATAATAATAATATTATTATATTATAATTATTATATTATAATTATTATTATTATTATTATTATTATTATCAGCCATAAAAAATTAAGAGCAGATACTGACTTAATCCAGGCTGGAGGTATTCAATTAAATCTACACCCCCACCCCAGCCAATGATTATTTTCAGTAAGAGTAATCCAGTGAGAAGAAAAATATTTAATGTTTCACACAAATATTCGTTTTTCTCTGTTCTTCTGACAGAGCTCAGATGTCATACTGCTAGTGGTTTGAAAGGAAACGGCTCTTACCAGTGGGCTGTACTGTTGTAAAAAAGGTAATTGGTGTTCCTGAACAACAAATTTCTCTGGAATTCAGACAACACTGTTGGATATTCACTGATCCCTGCTCGCAGAAATGTGCGATTGCTTTTTTTCCCTTGCCAGAACACACCGTGGAAAGCAAGCGGGAGTATTCGCCAGCAGTCATTACAGTCTGCACCTTATTTATTTGGTGTGTGTGTGTGTGTGTGTGCGCGTGTGCATGAGCATGTGCATGTGTGCCTGTGATGTGTATGCATATGCGTGTGTCCTTGCGCGCGATTGTTTGTGCGTGAGTTTTGTCGGTGTGTCAGAGAGAGAGAGAGCGTAAACTAAATGTATAATTACATACATTTTCCTCACAATTGACTTCACAGTATATTTTCCTTAATCTACAAGGTCACTTCCTTACTGTACGGAGGCCTTGAATGTTTCTTTGAGGCAGATACATATCTAAGCTCAGGATATGCAATCATTGATGTGGGGAGATAATCCTACACTCAGTCACTCTCAAGACTGCAGGCTTTGTTATTCTCTTACCTTCAAAGCTGCTGGCTAAATTGAATATTAATGAAATACAGTGACATGGAAGGCCTGCAAATAATTAAAAGTTGAATATCAACACAATCAAGACGAGGCTTTTTATCTGAACCCACCAAGATTCATGGGAATAAGCATAAGTCTATAGTACAAAGCTATCCACACATAGCAGCAGCATTATTGTTTCCATGTGGTTATGTGTTCTTATGTGTTCATCCGTGTGATCATACCTGAGCCACTGTTCCTTTCTACAAATATACATTTTCACGTTGGTCATTTTGTATTGTGGACCAACCTGAAAATTTAGAATTCTATATGTCCATGCGCCAACTGGCCAGGGACCCACTACAGTATCTTCTGCAGAACCCCATTGAAATCCCAGGCTTTAATATATATATATATATATATATATATATATATGTGTGTATATATATATATATATATATATATATATATATATATATATATATATATATAAAAGTAGATACATTCAATTCATTCTTTAATTTGAATTGTCAGGTCCTGAAAGTTGTCATTATGATTCCAGATAATATTTTCATTACCCGGTTCAACCCTTGAATGTACAGAAAGAATTAAATTAAACTAAATTTAGTTCCCTGTTCAGTTTAAATACAAAATGCTTTGATCTCGAATCTGCTCTTGAAACAAACAGAAAATAAATGTATCCAGTTTTATTTCAGGTAGGACTCAAGGCTCTACAAATTACAATGACCAGTGTAGCATGCTTTTAGGAGGCGTTTGACTGTATTGTTCATCAGATAGTAAACTTGATTAAATTTTAGTGTGACATGCTGCTGATTCATTTTCAGTGACGTGTAGTTGATTTAAGCGTCTCTTATCACGCTTACAGTCGTAAAATTGATCCTGACAGGTAGGCTGAAGTCGCGTGGGAAACGTATTTGCCAATTCATTGCCCATCCCTGATGTGTGCCGGGAATTTATCAGGGATTTCTCTCATTACAAACATGAAGGCATCCATTGCATCGTATTTCTATGTGATTCTTTTATGTTTATGTTTAAATGTGCGTGTCTCCGGGGATCTTGATACCGTTTTGCACCACAAAATGGTGGTATCGTCGAAATGCCTCAGTCGGTCATTTAAGGTTTGGCAAATTGTCGTGCACTCACATCGACAAACTTACAGTACATTGATAAAAAAGGGTGGATGAGATTCAGTCATGCATTAATACACACATATTTATGTCATAAATCCAGGGTAGAAATAAATGTGATGGTGAAAACGTCATTGGCTGAAATGTGAATAAGCAGAGACGGCTACCATGTACCTAACAGCGACTCGTTAGAGAGCCTATCATCCGCCACGAGTGAGGCAGGACTCGCTGGAATGTCAGAACGATTTAAGCTCTGGCAAAACACGAGACTGATTTTCGTTCTTTCGATTATGCAAAATATCCGCTTTTCTGGTGTCTGGCTTATTACGGAGAGCAGAGTGCTTTCCCGGTTTTCATTGGGAACGCATTTCCCGTCCTGCGCTATCCGAGAATGGGCTCCACGAAAACAGATGGGCCCCAGACGCACCATCCCGATCCGCATCTGGATCCCTCTCCTCCCGTCCCTTCCCCTGTTTCCCATGACGGCTTCCGATGCCTAAGGATATTTATTTGTCGGCGCTGTGCGGTTCCATTTTCAGCTCGTTTAGCGTTTTGTTTCCGACGCCGCTTTTCCACAAAGGATGTGCATGTGGCGACCCAGGTCCTCACATTTCACACAAGAAAAAAAAAGAACAAAAAAATATTGTCGGACGCATAGTCCACTTTGACTTGGCCGAGGCACTGGTATTGATTTTCAGACCCTGTAAGAATACATTTTGAGCTCTTTTCTGGAGTTCGATGAACAGATTATAAGCACCATCCATCTTATTGTAGGCCCATAAAAGTGGCAGCTAATGAAAACTCACACACAAAAGATGCTACATGTTCAGCTGAGTTCCCACTGAGCACTGATATGGTTTTATTGGGTTACTCGAGTGTTGAAAGGGAATTTGTAATTGGTATCACTTATCTCTAGGTGCTTATAGATATTTAAATGTTTCACTGCCTGACATCAGATGCTAACGTATGATATCATACAGTAGTGCACTCATAATCTATCAGAGCAAACATGTTTCACTGTAATTAAAGTGAGGCACTAGCATTGATGTAATGCATTGTACATTACAGCAATGTACTAAAAGTCTATATGCAAGCAGCAGGCATTAAAAACTTTTGTAATTTACAGTATTTATAATATATAGTAGTATATAATAATAATAATAATAATAATACAATGAATTCTGTTCCTAACTAAGGCAACAAATTGTTAGTTGAATTATACAGTACAATACAATTTATTGCCTTGGGAATATAATTGATGGTTATCATTATCAATATTAATTATTTTTATTCATTATTAATATGATTTCTGACAATACATTTCGTTCATTTATTTTTAAGGAATACGACTCCATTAGAATTTGCTGATAGTGTTGGATATAGGGGACATACAGATGCACTTAGAGAGTACTGTGACCCTGAGCCCAGCACTATGGGATACCACACCTCTGAGCTCAGAGAATAGAACGACGCTCACGGATAGCCGCAGTCCTCAGGCATTAGCTATGCCTTTAAAAGCCCCCCGCTGCTCTGCAATTCCCAGTGATATAGAGTTTATTCTTGCCTGCCTGAGTGCTTGGAGTGGCTTTCATTAAATATTACCTCTGGACAGCCTGGTCAAGCTATTCTGTGCAAAGCATCCAGTCCAGTTGCACTGGTGTCTTGCCTCCATAATAGTTTTTGTGTCGATTCTCACTCAGTACGGTAAGCGCTCACATCATTCAGGCATATACCTAAGGCAGTGTGTGCTTCTTATTAAATGTACCATAATTCCCCGTGGGTGGAACGGTTGTGCATTAGGGTGACAAGTGATACCATTAGGCTCCAAAATCAGGACAACAAACCATTTGTCCACCTGATCACTTTATCTGAATGTAAATTGAAGGAGGATATTTTTAAAATTCACACGTTGGGGCACTGCAAATGCCACGTTGCTTTCTGTTTTGTACAATAGCCATACTGTTTTACACAATTAAAGGTATCAGGAAGGAACTTCTCTTCCTAAAATCTATTGCACTGTGTTAGAGGTGCCAAGAGAGATTAAGTAAAAGCCAAGATATCTCAAGACTATTGACTCAACCCTCTTAAAATATCAAAGCCAATGTAAATGTGCTGCTTAGTGAGTATCTTTTTTATATACTGCAGTTAGCTCACGTATCAGCAACCAGAAAAAAAGTTACTGTATGTAAATGATAAGCGCTGCTTCTACAAAATGGATGTGAAGATGCAAGTTAATAGCTTGGGAGTCTGGAAAAAAGGCAGATGTAGACAAAGAGATAATAGGTTGAGGTGTTGATTAATTTGATTACATTTGCATTTTGTAATCTAGTAGCTGCTCTTATACCAAGGGACTTTTACATTTTTCACACATTTAAGCTATGTACCTATATAGGATATTTACGGAAAAAATTCAGATTAAATCCCTTGCTTAAAGGTATAATGGCAGCAACCCAGCTGGGAAACAAACTTGTGACCTTCTCAGTTGCAAGCCCACTTCCCTAACCATTATAATATACTTCATTGCATTAAAAGGCAGTAATGCTATATGCAAAGTTGTTGGTGGAACAAAATGCAAGATGGTTGTGCCATTGATGAGGGGCTGGGCTCAGTCATGCCACACCGGTGCGTCTGAAATATTTACACATTTTCAGTTCAAATTGCACTTGGATCTCCCAGAGTGCCTGATTCATTAAAGAGTGACAGCATCTCCGAGCTTACCTGCTTTCAGTCTCTCGTACGAATATTTGATGCCTTTAGCAATAGAACATTTAACAGTCAGCATCAAATTGTCTTACAGAGAAGTGTAAAACCAGATTTGAACCTGTCAAGCACAGCACAGCTGGGTATTCTCATTTTCTTCAATTTGCAGCCAACAATGCTCAGACTGAATGAAGTATGTTCAAAGTATGTATGTTTTTATATTACCTTTCTTTATGGAGATATCTCTGGTCTGTAACTTTAAGCTATGTGTTGGGACATCATTTCATCTCTAGGCCATGTGACCCAAAATAATTTTGAATTGTGTTATTATCTGAATCCTTGTGGGGTCACTGTAGGCACTGGATTTGATGCAATCACTTGACTAATGTTTCAATTATGAATTAATCGTGACCCTTATAAAAGCACTTTATTGACACAACAGGGTACACCATGTGAGAGGAAGGGATGTGAAATGGATGTAATGTCAAACATGAATAAAAAGTATATATTATACTTACTTTATATATAAGTATATAAAGCATCTGTAGTTAGAATATTTTCATACATAGTCAGAAATCAGTGCTACACTGCGGTTTTCAAGAATATGATTTGATCAACAAGGTTCAGGTTTGACTGTAAAACTGCACAACACTGCTGCTGGATTCCGAGATTTGATGAGCACTGCACTTCTGAGCTTGCTGATAACAAATTATTGGCACATAAACAAGGCGCTGCACTGGCACTCAGGACAGAGGTGAAGAAATCATTCCAAATATGGCGGACACTAAAACAATGCTCGTTTCACCCAACCAACTCTGTTGATGCAGAAAGATTTCTCTTCCTATGGAAAGTTCACACTAAGTACCACAAAAGAATGACAGACAAAATGACTATAATCAGATTTAATCACAAAGTTTAAAACTTGCATTTGAATTTATTTGTTTTAGCCTTTAATTGTTTTATAAGCCTGCACTACTACACACTTATGGTTCGTTTTATTGAACTAATTCTGTGCAATTAATAGTATTACATTTTTTATGTTTATGACTTCTCATTGCTTAGAAAAAAAACCTGACTTGTGCTTAATTACAGGCAATTGATGTATATTACTACAGAGGGGAAATGTGATAATTGACTGGCAAGAAGGCTCTATCGACCTCTTGCTGAGGGATGACTAAATTGCAAGAAAACATGCCCTTGATAAATTGGTGTCCCTAGTTATGCACCATGATTGTAAAAGTTCATGGTCTATACAGAAATTTTCTGCACATCCTTTAATTAAACAGTGTACAGTACCACTAGCAACACCGCACTGCTCCAGAAAGCAGGGGCACCACTGCTCAATATTCACCTGATCGTTACATAAACTGTAACATAAACTGTAGAATGTGTGTTTTATTCTGGAGCTCTCATTTTCATAAAATTGGCATGTCAAACTGTGCTGCGCTGCCAAGTGCTTGCTGCTGCATTCTCAAGTCCAAGCTTTTGAACGCAAATGAAATCATGAGCGCGCACTCTACCAAGACAGGAAAGACAGCAAAATACGGATGCCTTACAGGAAGGATTCTGAAAAAAATATTCAGAGATAAAAATGAGTAACACTCAGAAAAGTAATTTTCTTCTCTTAATGAATGATTTACCTAATTTATCATTTATTATCATAACTTAATATAATCATAAATAATATAAGTAAATAACAGTGTAAGGTGTCAGATTTGTATTTGATTTATCCAATTACTACTGCAATACATTTGGGATAAATGCTGCAAGGCAATATACATGTAATACATACCACCTACAGAATATTAACACCTCCCTATCTTCCCACCAGCCCTTCCACTAATTTGCTTAACTAAAAAATATTGTAGGCTACAGGCATAGGTGGGTGACGAAGGGATGGGATAAAAACTGACAAAATACTGAAAAAACAATCGCCAGTAACAACTCACATAGCAACTAAATGTGATCATAGTAGTATTACAGTTCACTATCATTATGCTATAGGAAAACCACACTGATTCCAGTGACCTGAAGAAACATTTAAACTAGCTGTGTTCTTAAAACTAGCTAGATTTAGACGTTCCCTGTCAATTTGGATGCTAGAGGTGCCGCTGAGAAGGGGGCAGGCCTTATCTCTGAAAAGGCAGTCAGCCAATCAGGAACTGATCATTTTAATTGCCTCATTTTATTCTCTCTCACACACACTACTATTCTCTCTCACATATACTAGCATTCCCTCTCACACATAGTACTGTTCTCTTTGATGGTGTATGTGTGAGGGTATAATGGTGTGTGTGAGAGTACGATGGTGTGTGTCAGAGAGTATAATAGTGTGTATGAGGGAAAGTATGATTTAAGGCGCATATGCGCTCACAGACACACACACATACATATTTGCAAATACTGTATCCTTTCAATACTAAAATTGATTAATTGTATGTTTCATATTTTGTCTACCATATTTCATTAAAGTTCATTGTCACAAATTCATGACAGTGCCTGCTGGTAACAGGAGAGTGAGGCATACAGATAAAGGTTTTTTTTGTGATTCACAGCACTTGGTACTTCCATCCATTGTTTGGTGCTGAAGCCCCAATTTCCCATCACTTGGGGGCAGGGAGGCAGGACATTTGCAAATTTGAACTTTTGTTCATGAAAATAGGCCACGAGGACAGTGTGACTTTCATGGAGTGAGCAGGGTTTTTTTCCTCAAATTATAGTCTAATTACTCCTCTTTCACAGCTGAAAAGAGTGCAATTGAAGGTTAACTGTGGCCGGTTAAAATCAGAGGGTAAATACTGAAAGACAGTTTATTAACTTTCCCATGGTAAATGAGCAATGCTGTATGTCTGTACCTAATAAAATATGGAATTCAGTTTGAACTGAATTTTTCTTTCATTACTGGATTGACTGTGGAAGCATACCTCTTTTGTATTTATGTGTGTTTTTATCATTATTAAATTACATGAGCCTTTATAGCCTATAATACTATTTGTTTCCAAAATGTTTTGTACAGTTTTCCATACTGTGGAGACTCATTAAAAAGAAAAAACAAATATATAAAAAATTATCAAGGAAAGAATTGCATTTCTGAAATACAAATATGTTTTGTTCACTGAAAATTCAATCAATTCAATCAATTATACTGCACAGAAATTTAAAGGTTGCAGATACACTTGTTGCATATGTATATTTTGTTTGCTATCAAATGCACAATACTGGCCTGAATGAAATGGACTAGCTGAGCGAATAACCAGTGGGTATTCAACCAGAAAAGTTTACAGTATCACACCTACAGTAGTCTACATTCTCAGATTACCATATGATGAAAACATATGGCTCTTCAAAGAACAAACAAAAGTGCCAACAACAGTACTGGGAATGTGAAACTAGATCATTGTATGTATAATGAATCTGAGCTACCTTTTTTTTTTTTAGTTCTGAGTAAACATTAGCATACATAAACCTCCTTTTGAGGAATATTTTTGTGATGTGTTTGTTCAAAGTAAGGCAAAGCAAAGTGTTTTACAACGGACATAAAGTAAAAGAACAGATAAACTGGCATATAAAGCAGAATAGAATGACATAATACATATAAATTTGGAAAAAAGCAAATAATAGCAAGAAAATGGAGTGCAGGTTTCCCAATATTTCATTAAAAGCAATAGCAAACAGATACATGTTTAGTTTTATTTAAAAGTGGCACCTGTTGGGGCAAGTCTCGGATCTTCTGGAAATTTGCAAAATTTGGAAAAAAGCATGTTAGAGATGTATTTTGGCCCTGAACTAGATAGTGCTTTATAAATGGGTAAAAGTATTTTAAAATCAATTCTGTAACACTCAGGAAGCCAGTGTAGGTATTTGAGAACAGGAGTAATGTGCTCGGCTTTCTTAGTCTTTGTTAGAACTTGAGCAGCGCCGTTGTGAATGAACTGAAAACTCTCTGATTGATTTTTTTTTTAAAGACCTGGAAAAGGCCATTACATTAGTCAAGCCGACTAGAAATAAAGGCATGGATAAGTTTTTTCTAAATCTTGTCTGGACATGAATCCTCTAATTCTAGCTATATTTCATGGTGATAGTAGGCTGATCTTGTAATACTCTTGATGTGGCGATTAAAATTTAGGTCTGAGTCTATAATTACATAAAGATTTCTGACATAGTTTTTAGTCTTCAGAAAGATGGACAGAAATAAAGTCAAATTTGAGCATTGTCTGCATAATTATGGTAAGAAATGTTGTTTTACATCTGAGCTAATGGGAGCTTGTGGATGTTGAATAGAAGTCATCCAAGAACTGACCCTTGGGGAACTCCAGGACTTAAAATTTAAGACTGTGCCAGAGAGTCCAACCCAGTTTTCAAGCATGTCAAGCAATATAGTATGGTCAACAGTATTTAAACAAATGTCATTTAAAACTTTGATAAGGGTTAGTGCTGTGGTGTGGTCAAAATCCTGATTGGAAAATAAGTAATTATGTGAGGCCAAGAAAATGCTAAGTTGTCGCAAAACAACTTATTCAATAATTTTACTTTTAAAGATAGGTTTGATATGGGCCCGTAATTGCAATTACTGGAGCATCTAGGTTACTCTTCTTTAAGAGGCTTTATAACTGCAGTTTTCAAGACCTTTGGAAAATTGCCTGATAGGGGAGAACTGTCGACTATCTGTACTAGATCTGTTGTCAAGAAATTAAAAGCAGTCTTTAAAAAACTTGTGGCCAGAGCATCAAGGCAGCAGGTGAAAGGTCTTAGACGCAGTTAGTGCAGTTTCTTTAAGAGTTTTATAGTCAATAGGATTGATGTTCGTCATGTTAACCAAATTTAATTTTGTATGAATGCAATGGTCCACAGGGTTTTTATTTGATACAAATTGAGGTACTGATATCAAATAAAAAGTTGGAATGCTTATGATTTTGCTGTCCATCCAGACTATTTAAGATGTATTTTTACTTTTCATCCATATGTGCTGCTAATAAATTTATGGTAAAGTATTAAAAATCATTGAGACTGAACATTATTTTGTTTCATAAGCCAGAAGATAACTGTTTGGTAATTTCACAAATTAGTCATAGAATCAAAATGAGTCACCGCCATTACTTTCTAACATAAATGTTTAGACTAAAAATAAAAATAAAAATGTTTTGTAATATTCAAGTTTGTCTAATTATTCAATTTTGGTTGATGCTCTGTCTAGCTTGTATGTTTTTTGACCTACAGTAATGTTTGGAAAAAACACTCTAGTTCATATAAAAAATCATTATATAAACTAGATTCACCATATAAATAATCTATCTGAAATAACTACACTGGAACTGCCAGCAAATGAGCTGTAATAAAGTTTTATTAGCCGTAATGCTTGTTTTCATCATTTTAGCAGTAAATTGCTAGCACAGTGGGTAAATTAAATAAATGTGTGTTCTTATTGTGAAAGTGCCATTGCTGATGACAAATCTAAGAAAAGGACACATTAGTTTCTGCGTAAATATAACCCATGAATTTGAAGTGATTATATAATTATTCACATATTGTATGGACACATTACAGAGCTTTACAGAGCTCCAGGTTTAGCCTATTTCTCTGACTGTTTTTCCTTATTTCTCAGCCTCATGATGGTTTCATCAACTTTCATTGGCACAACTGTGGTCCTTATGTTGACAAAAGCCAATAACAGGCTCCAAAGGCAATCAGAAGGCTGGAATCAAAACTAGATATGGGAAGCTCTCTTATGTCTGCGATAAGGAAGCAATTGAACACACCTGACTACACCTGTGATTCCATTTGTCCCAAACATTATGATGCGTTGAAATGGGGGGGATTATAAAAATGCTGTAATTTCTACATAGTGAAATCAAAATATATAAACAATACCCTTGAGAATGTGAACTTTAACCGCATGTGCATTGTGGACAAAAATATATACCTTTATATATATACTTTGTTTCTCTGCCCTTAAGCTTTGTCTTTTGCAAAGAATACATTTACCGATGGCGCGGGTGTGTATTGTTATACCGTTATTATTTTCTCTCGATTCATAATTGTAATTCCGTGAGGGCCTGCTGCTTGGAATGTGTAACTGATGACAGGACATAGCTGTGACATTTGAGCTGCAGATGTGGGAACAATGCTGAGTCCAGGAGAAATTTACCTGAAGGGGGTTCACACAAGGCCTATGATGTGAATGGGAATGACGGGGGAAAATGGCTTTGTTTCAGATAATATTATTTGGTTATTCTTCTCATAATCATAGTCATTAATGCATTGCGTCAGTGCCGATGCTAGTTAAGAAGCTGGCCTTCAGTTTGCTATGGCGGAGTAAGGATGTGGACTGAATTCCCAAAAAACTCTATAAACTGTTTCCAAGTGGGTCTTTGTCGGTTCATCTCTATAACCCAGTTACTCAACCAGCATCAGTAAGTATAAGTATATAAATATAAAATATGTCATATTTTATAAGTAATAAGTAATATGTTGGATAAGGGTATCCATTAAGCTACAAAAACAAGAAATAAAATATAGGACGAATGAATGGTGGTTCCCTACTAGGTTCCAGCCTTTGTACTCCTCTAACAAAGCCAATGTGAATTGATTCAGAAAATATGTAGCCTTGTATAGTGATCAAATGACACAGATGCTATATGAATCATCCTAGATATGGAACATCAGTCACACAAATGATGTAACTGTATGTCATGCATATTTTTAAAGGCCTCCATATATTTGTGGCAGTTCCACGGTATCCTAAACTTTCCACCAGCTGAATAACCAAAGAGTGGCGTTTTGCATGGTGTATTGTGGATTGAAGGGCAACAAATTTATTTAAGCCGTAAGCACCATTCCCATTGACTCATCTCCAATTATCTGGAAAAGGCTAAAGCTCAGAGAGACCTGTTCATGTTTTCCTTTGTTTCAACCCGGTGGACCCCTCACATGAAAGAGACACCCATCAGCCCGCTTTAGGCGAGGGCATGTACAAACCTCTTTAAACCAAATTTATGAATGCAGCTCAGTGATGAAAGAACTTTAAAATCCAATGTGAGTGGTGGTGAGAATTCACGATGCAATCAAGGGCTAGTGAGAGACAGACTTGATGTTTCCAGTTGAAAATTAATGTAAAAGCAGAGTGATCTAATTATGTAAAAGAAGGTGGTACTTGACAATTCTTCGCTACAACAATGGTGTGTGGTATCTCTGGGGAGGAAATAAATTCTGGATTTGTTAATCTTGCTGAAATAGTGTAGCTTATTTTCAGTATTTAGGTGTGTGTTTTAGTCGTACATTGTCATTGTTAGAACCACTTTAAAATGGCTCTCTCTCTCATATGATTACTGTGTTACCAATGGGAAAATAAGCGGCATTAAAAACCAGTCACAACATTTGGATAAATAAAGTGTCTAGGCTTGCTGTGCATGGCTAAATTTTTGCAGCGCTAATGATGGAATCTTGGTAGAAAGAAGAAAAAAAGACAATTAGCTATATACAGTACAATACAGTGCAATAAGTTAAGTGCAAATCACTGCAAGAACAAAATTATTGAAGTAAAAGAAATAAAAGAAAAGTTGTGCCAGAATGCCATTAAGACATTATCTTCTGAATAGCCAAATTGGCGATAAAAACCCTGGCAATTTTGAGGTATAATATGGAGCTACTTTGCTAGCAATTGCGAACATCAAAGTGGGAACATGAAAAGACATGAGAGAATGGAATATTGGCTTCACTTCAGTGGACCCATCGTCACTCGCTGTCATTAGTCTAAAACGTCTTTCCCCTTCAAACTTGAAAGGAAGAGCTGCCACTTTGTGGACCTGCTTTGCAAGCATGAAAGCCTGTTTCAATTGAAGCAGAAAGGTACAGGTCTCTGCTAAGCAGCTATCTAATCTTTCCTCAGCACCTCTCGTATGTCAGTCTCTGTCCCACCAGGCCTCGGCAGAGCATCATGCTTCTCCGGTGAGGATCTCGTGTTCTCTCTGCTGGTGTCTCTGCATGGTAATCAACTGATTTCAACCCCACAAGGTCCCAGCACGCCTCAAAAATGAAGACACATCTCTGTAGCTGCGACATTCTGCTGGTGAAACCACCGCATCAATGCCCAACAGGGTCATTTTTTATTATGTAATTCATCATCACAAAAACACAAAGCAGATTATGACATTTCCCCATTTGATATTAAGGAAGCCCCGGATGTGAACTGTTTTTAAATCTGTTGTTGATTTAAGAACTTCACTTCCTTGTACATGGACATTGTTGGTGCACTGTTAATTGCCAGGGAAAAGAAAGCCTCATTGGGCCAGATCTACTGAAGGATTACGACTGAAATCCAGTGCAAAACCAGTTGCTACAAGGTTGCAATATCTATGTCATTTTTTACGAAACGGTCGCAATGGGAGAAAATTGCTGTTAGGATGCATGGGGTTACATCACTCTGCGACTTTGATGCACAGATACACTTTTTTCATGCATATGTATTACATGGAGTGAACACGCTAAAACAGGGTGGAGATGTGTAAATTAGCCCAATTAAGCATTCCGTCTAATTTACTAAAGTATGCATTAATTACGACCCCCCTCTTTGCATGAGAATTTTTAGAACTCCTGAAAGCAGGTGGTAATTTGCATTGATGTGGCCTATAGCTCATACACAGGATGTGGGAGAGGGGTGTCAGGCAGTACATACATCTTCCACAGTCAAATCCGTTTCCCTTGTGGGTGCATGGGGTTCAGATGAGCAAATGCATCCTCTGATCAATCAGGAAAGATGGGATTTAAAATATGCTTCACACATTTCTACTAATCGCATCTCATTTATTTTCAGATATAATATGAAATGATATTTGTTTTATTGAAAGGATGCAGGACTTCTATTTAAGTCATCAGCTAGCAGTTAGTATAAAAACGCAGTTCTGAATTTAAATGATTTACAGAATTGTTCTGCATATGCGATCTGTAGAGTATAGACTGAATTGTTAATAGTTTTACCTTCAGATGCTCTGTGGACTTCAGAAGTCCCATGTCTATTCCTTCCACCCCCACGACCTGCTCATTTTTCAGGGATTTTCCACCAGTTGTTCTATCGATGGTAATATTCTTTCACACCTCCTGTGTCTTTTCTCCTTGTAAAGTTCTCTTCGCCTAACATCTTTACATCATCTACGCTTATTTTATTGTACTGTACCGAGTGAATTCATCTTGAATGTGATGTCACTCTAAATTTGTATTCCTATGATTTAATATGGCATTCTGAAGCTGTTCCTGGTTGATCATTACCGATATTTCTGTAAATTAAAGTTTTACAAATTTGTAACCTGGCCTTGTAATCTGGATGTGTAAACATTCCATATTGTTTCTGACCCTTTTTATGGGTGTCTCCTTCTGCCAATTAATTTATTTGATTGTGTAAATAGAACCAGTCTTAGTTAATAGGTTATTAATGTATCGATATCTGTGAGCACAACAGAGCTGCAATATAGCGAATGCGACTATTTCCTTAGTAAATCTGGCCCTTAGTCTTGTGCCAGTTCTGTATGATACGTTGTGGCAATGTATCATCAGATCCCAGAATACTAAATGTTCAGTTAACCTTTCTGCCAGAAATCTTTAGGAAAATATCATCTGTTAGAATACCACAAAACAATATTTCACAGTGTGCCCTGTCAACAGTCCAGATTTTCCATGCAAAACAAATAGTGACCTTGTACAACCATCAAGTAAATAAAATAGCCAATGTAGAAGGGAAAAGCACCACTATAATTTTTTGACTATATTTTGCTAAGACTCATATCCTCATCAAACGGTTGTTTGCCTGTTAGCACCAGTTTGGTGTACACAGAATGGAGTTTATTGTCCCACATGAGAGGATTTAATCTGGCAAAGAGCTTCAACGACTGATGCTTGACTGAAAGCAGTTAAATGCATTTTCATAAGATGATCGATGATGAATGTGCTGGAAAATCCCAGGACTAGAGGTTTAAAGTGCAGTTAAGAAAGACTCCCGAGTCTGCCAATATATTACATTTCTGTTGTATCGGTGTAATATTCATTGTCTTTTACTAGTTTAATGTAAAATAAATTAAGGAATACATGGGATTTGCTTCATTAATAAAACACTGCCCCCCCCCCCCCCTTTTTTTTTTTCTTTAGTGTAGCACATGCTGATGTAGGTTTGCCCCTGGCAATAGCATCTAGCTCTGGGATACTGAAATGGTAAATTCCCCAGATAGGCAATATTTCTATTGATCAATCCAGTAATTAATTGGACAGTATTTTCAAAAAGTAAGAACCAGTTGTTAAAAACATAGAAACAGTATTTAAAAACTTTCCTGATTTAAAATCTTTAGGATGTGGATTATTGTAATGCACATGTAAACAAAGAAACTTAAAAATGGAAATTTCAGGTGTAGGAGCAGTTGTAGCATAGACTACTACTGCTATTGCTACTACTACTACTACTAATAATAATAATAATCATTTAAATTACAATCACATACATAATAATATAAGTACAGTTGGGACAGTGAATATTGAGGTTAAGAATAAAACACCAATAAGCACTGAGGGACATTTAACCTACTGTATATGTGTGCAACTATAATTACGTAGAAATTTTAATGGTTTCATTCCACAGCTGAAGAATGTCGTAAGTGCTAGCTTCAGAACTGAAGATATGACATTGAAGGTTTGCCACAGAGCAACACACTTTGCACAGAAAAAAAAGGGGTTAAAGAGTGTTCAGGAAATGATCATCATTAACAGAATACATTTTGAGGTATACGAAAGTAGAAATACTCAATAGCTTGAGTTACTATATTCGCTTATGAGAACTCAATAATTTAATCACTTTTCAAGAGAATGCTGTTAAAAAATGGATGTCCATACGTCAGGCAGTTTACAACGAATTGCCAACTGCCACAGGAAACATTGTTAAAATGGGCTACTGTTATTGGCTGAAACCAACCATTTCTTATACATCATAATACAATTTGGGGACATGTTAAGACATGTTGCACTTTGCCTGTCTACCAGTGTGTGGTTTTGTGCCAATATTCCCAATAGTTATTGTTTTCTGACCTTGCACTCAAACACCATAAATTGATTGGCTAACTGTCGCCGTATATTTTCGTGTGAAAACCTTCCTATGTTATCTTTAAACACAGGCATGTGGAGAAAATGTCTGAGAGAACATTATAAATAATCTCAGAGAATATGTTAAAGTAGTTTAAGTGACCCCATATGGTAGAAAGTTAACGCCTGAAATTTTCAACATGAGATACATTATGTGTACACCAGTTGACATACCTGTAGGCATGGTATAGTTTCTTAATGAAGCTTGAAAAATGAAAAT
Organism: Anguilla anguilla; assembly: GCF_013347855.1. NCBI lineage: Eukaryota > Metazoa > Chordata > Actinopteri > Anguilliformes > Anguillidae > Anguilla > Anguilla anguilla. The sequence goes on from NC_049209.1 coordinate 23,087,889, forward strand.
AAATCAATTTCTTGATTCGAAGTGTTGCTGTATCATCACCCTACGGGCTGGTTGGTGCCATGTAACATGCCAGTTACTGTCAATCCCAATTCACACCTCCTGTTTTGAGTGTTTTTGATCAACTCTGTGGACTTTACAGATATAGTACTGTGAGAGATAAAGGTTCAACCTTCGTGACAGTTTTAGCAGACAAGAACAAACTGTGGACTGAGAATCTCGAGCACATGGCTTTCCACTGTGATAAGCAAGAACAAGGAGTTTGAAGTGAAGAGAGCAGATGCTGCATAGGTTTCAAATGAAGAGAATCAGAGGAGTGTGTTAGACAAAAGGTCAATGTGATGTCAAGCAGCAGAATTCTATTTGAGTTCACATAAAGCATTACAAAAAAGGCATGGAACAGCAGCATTATTAAGGAGCAGTTCCCTTAAGCTGGAAGAAGGGTTAACCTAGAAAGTGTCAGAAATTGAAACAAGTATTTTATAATATCGATTAAAAATATGACCCGAGAACTTCAATTTGTGAGACATTTTTTACATAAAATAATTGCTTGGCTAACTTTGATTACGATCATGCCACACGACACCATAAACAAAGCACGTCAACCTCGTAATATCTTGCAGTTCCCCCCTCAGCTTTGAAGATGTCTGCGAAGCTCATAGTGGTCTTACAGACCGAACAGCATCTGACACCTCTGCCGATGCATTGTTTGTTGTCCAGAACTCCCAGCTGGTTCTTAGGGCTCGACTTGTGTAGCTTGATCATAATGTGGTCCCAGACGTTGTCCTTGGGATTTATGTTTGGTGACAGGGATGAGAAACTCATAACCTGAATTCCATTCTGCTTAAATCCACACACGGCCACCACAGTGACAAGTGTATTATTCCGTGTCTGTGTAATGTACTGCCCATGCTGTCTGCACTTCCTGTAAATTGCGCAGGTGAAGGGAATACACCATTGGTTTATATTTCCGTGTGAGGTGGATGCATTTTCTCTCTTGTTGATTGTGGCATCAAATACAGTGTGAAATATTGTCTTGATATATTTTGTTATCCAAAGGAGTTTAAATTTGCACAGCACCACTAGATTGTTACGGCCTTCTGACTTTTGTCTTTGAAAGATTTCTGAGCAAACATTAAGTGCAGTGCTTGTCAAGCAGCAATATGCATTATGGCTTTGTAATGAAAGCATCTCTGCTTCGCCGTGATTAAACTCCAAACCTTTTCTTAACAGAAAACACAGATGCAGGGATACAGACTTGACTGCAGGAGCAGTCAGACTAAAAATATATATATACTTTTTTCCAGAGAATATAGCAGATAAATAAATATAGAAGTAAAAAAACAAGGTAAACATAAAAATATGCCCTTTTAAAGACCTGTTCCATTTTAACATGCATTTGCGTTGCCTTGAAATGATCTTTTGGTGCATTTCCCTCAATTTCTCTTTTTAAAAGGAAGCATACTACAATGACCTGTTTGCATCAGGAAAGAACATAATTGCAATGGTAGGAAAAGGTCCAGAAGATGATGCTTTTAACTGTAGACCTACCACATCTCTTCCCTAAATATTCAATGAACATTAAGTGAGGAGATTTTGGCCTTTTACATGTTTTGGCTGGTTTTCTTATCTGCAATCATTTTCACATTTTTTAAAAGAACATAGATCATAGGGCTGAGGGCATTTCATTGCTCTTGTTACTTTTGAAATTCGGCAAACTATTTTGCTATAATACGGTCTGTAGACGTGCTTTTTACTTTGACAGCAAACCCTGTATACGCACATTTAAACAGCACTGTGCTGCAGAGGTATTGGATATAAAATTGGGAACATTCACACACATGAGAGAAAAGAATGTTCCAGAGGTGCCAGTCAGTGCTCATCTCTCATGGATGCATTTGCACAGAGGAGAGCATTGCTCTTCTGTCCCTTTCCCTTCAGAATTGTCATATTTCATAACTTTTTCTCTTGAATGTTTTTGAGAGAAATCCCATCTTAGTTGTGATGTTTAAAACATTGGTCTAGATTCTAAAAAGATTTCTGAGGAAAGATTAAGTGCGGTGCTTGTCAAACAGCATTATGGCTTTGTAATAAAAATATTTCTGCTTCACCTCGATTAAACCCCAAATCCCTTCTTAACAGAAAGCACAGATGCAGTTAAACTGTATTTCTAAAGTAACAGTACATATTTCTTTTACTGTATTTCAGTTTGTATAGTTTACTAATACCCTTTTTAATAATGAATATACTTTGAAGAATATGATGTTAATGTCAAAGGCAGCTATAGCAGAATGCTAATAGGTCAGTCCCTTCAAATCACCATAGGCACCCATTAAGTTGGACCAACAAAAACTAGTGATGGGAGATTGAGGTTTTATGAAACCAAGCATGAGCAGATACCATAAGGTATCGGTGACTCAGCTATTTGAACCAATCACTTGTGTCTTGCTGCAGAGATGAACCTATGTAATTGCTGGGTTCATGAACCCATTATAGGTTTCATGGCAGCTCACTACCCAAAATACACATGTATGTATTTGTCTAGGTATAGATTCGCAGATATGTATGATCTAATAAGATAAACTCTGAAAATTGTGTGAAATGAAGAAAGTATTTGATAGATTTAGTATTCAGTGCATCTTTGTGTTGAATTTTGTTATATTATGACCCTGTATTCTATGTGATCACAGGGGTTGAGTGTCCATGATATATCATTTTTATCATATTAGCTCATTATTGGAATAAAACCTGGAACTATGTAGAAACTGAAATAGCATTGAGATGTTATTTTTCACTACAGCAGTACTGTTTATGCCAATGGCGATCTCATACATGGTTATAAATATTTTGTTTGTCAAGAGCCTGGGTTCAATCAATATTTGTCCTCATATTGCACTTAAAAAAAGCAATCATTAGTGTTTTCTTCACAGTTTGGCAGATTCAAACAGGTCATCAAAATAAACTCAGCAAGCTGAGTTACTGAAAGTATAAGTTATGTGTTCAATTATCTGTGAATGAAAGTTAAGCACAAATATTGAATTGAATCCATGCCAATGTTGCATAAAACCATACATTTTGCCTAGTGAGTGGTATAATAATGTCTGATGAGGTAAACTGAATGTATTAAATCAGTTCATAAGCAGATGTGTACTACAATGGCCACCTTTGAGGGTCTGATTCAGGGCTGGCCCGTGGCATAAACAGTCCATGCGGTTGTTTAGGGCCACAACCGCCAGGGGGGCCACACGACCACAAGGGGGGGCCACACAATCCAATGTTTATCTGAGGGAAATAACGTTATATTCGCAATTACGTTATTTATCCCTTATCGCAGGACTAGCGGTATAAATTTTAAATGGAATGGCAACAGAACATTTCATAACAAATGTAATGTAAGAAGGATTTTACCAAGCGAACCCCCCCCCCTCGACAGACTGCAACAACCCCCCTACACCCCCCGCCTCTCCCCCCCCACTTGATTGCAGCAGGATATCAATGACTTTATTGAATGAACTTTAATTAGTTGTCAAAATATCATAATTCTTTCTGCCTGTCTACAAGTCCAGTGTAACTGTGAACCTAAATAGGGCAGGCTGACTACAATTTTAACTTCAAAAATATCCTTCTTTATTTTTAACAGGCTATAGCACTAGCACTCTACTTTTATAGAAGGACGCGACACACATTTTCCTGGCAAAAATAAATAAATAATTTTGATACTCACAGACCTTTCCCAGCCATGTTTGTATTTATATAATTACATCAAAGCCACTGAGTCAAAATTAAGTCAAAATGAATCCAGGCCATCCTGTGTGTGATAATAACCATAAGCAGGTTTGAGTAGTCTGATTCTGTGCTATTCTGGAGCATACATTCAATTGAACTGTTAATTGCCACTAATATGTGAGTAATTATTTACAAGTTTCAATTACTCTAGTCATTTTTTGTTTGTAACGGAGGGCACATTACACTTCCTTAATTAATGTTGAGCAGGAGCTGCGCACCCTTGGACACATAAGAGATTAGCACACATTTGGAAAGGGCTGCTGAAGATATTGAATGGCACGAAGTACAAGTCAGCATGGCAAAACGCTACCAGGTATTCATTTGACATTCTATAGGTATACATCATAATTGGGCAGATTTGCTGGCCTTTCGGTTTTATCCTAGCCTCCACGGATATTCTTTTTCCATTGAGAGATGCAGCTCTGCGTTCTGCGAACCAAAGCAAATGCACTGCACTGTTGGCTCTTTCTTCAACAACTAAAAAAAACCTTGTTTAAGAAATGAATGGAGTTCATATTTATGTCTGCTTTGGTAACATAAATTATTTCACAAAGCCTTTGTGTTGTCTCAGAAATGAGTGTGAACAGTTTACTTACTGTTGTCTTGTATGCAGCTATGCATGCAGTACAGCCATTCATTTGAAATGTAGCAATATTTATGTTGCAGACATACTGTAAATATATGTGCAATATATAAATGGTATTTATACTGGGAAATGAACTCCCATAGGATTTGTTAGTTGGGGTAAAGTCCATATGCACATTGAAAAGTTGCTTCATAACTGCTTGGTATGTAAAATTTAACACTGTCCTGGGTTTTATGTTCCCATAAAACAATCCTAATTACCTTTCAATTTCAAATGGCTCTTAGCTTGAAATAAGAAGTGATTTCCTTCAAGTACTCTATGTATACTAATAAACAAAGTCCTTGTGTGCGTGCTTTTTTTTAGATATTCCTTCATAATTTTTTTCTTAAGAGAAGAATTAAAGAAATGATCCCCTACCGACCTCGCAAGCAATTATCTTAACAATAACGGGTAGATAAATGTTACAATAAGCTAAATTAAACAGAACCCAAAGTTGTGTTATCTTGAGCTAGCACCCATGGCTTTTCTAATTATTTATAAAGACATAAATCAATCAAGCTTTGCCTCCCCTCAATAATATTGCGGCAAACTCATAAGAATATGCATTATTACCACGGAGCAAGCTTGGCCTCATAAAATTGTTTTGCAGTTGTGTCTGGATGACATTTAATGACTTTTGGCATTTTACCTAATAAGAGATGAATCTGCAATCTGCATGATTGCATGTGCACACACACACACACACACACACACACACACTCACTCACTCACTCACTCATACATAAATAATGGTCATGTTCACACTCATCCAAGCACACAACCCCCTTTATTTCACACTGGCAGATGATTCTGTGATTAATCTCGTCTTGCAGATGCTGTCTTTTCCACCTGTGTCTTTGGATAACTTTAAAATTGACAGTACTGATAAAAGCAGGCAGGATTATATTCAGTGAATGAACTAAAAAATGAATTAATGAAGATTCCTGGATACGCTGAAGTAACTGTCATGACTGAAATAACTCCAACCTGAAGTGTCACAAAAGGTCCTTGTTTCCTCCAAGGCAAAATGAAATATTGATTGACCACAAAAGACAAGATACCGCACGTGAAAGCAGAGATATGAAATTTCCTGTGTTGAGGATTTGCATTTTGGCAACCAGCAGCCTACTGCAAATTCTGTCACCCCGAGGGACCCACTTTTAATACCTGCCAATTTAAATGCCATAAGAATAAGAAGTGTAATTTTCTAAAGTGTTTTTATTATTTTATTGGCCATTTTGATATAAAGTGGGGACTGTTGATATGTCTATTTGGACATGTCTATCCGCTTACTAAGATTTACCTTCCCTGGAGACAATCCAGTCGTGGAAACAACATTCCCATATTTTAGGAGTGTGATCCATCCCAGGCTGTCCTGGAAGATTAGTAGACTATACTCCATACCCTACCTGCTTCTGGGATGACCCAAACTGTATTGGGAGTGCTGTTTCCATCCATTCAATTTTAAAAAGAATACTCACTCACCTTTGTGATCTTCCTGAAGAATACTCACTCACCTTCTCGATCTTTCTGATGAATACTCACTCACCTTCTTGATCTTTCTGAAGAATACTCACTCATCTTCTTGATCTTCCTGATGAAACATTTTTGCTTTCCTTCTGTTCTTTCCAGCTCCTAAATCCTAAATCATGAAAGCTAATTAACAATTCACTTTTAAGAATCTTTTGGTTTTTTTTTGGATTATTATTATTGCGATACATGGAGCAGTGTGTCATCCTGAAAGTCAGATGTATTTTAATTTATTCAACGTTTTTTGTTTTTGTTTAGTTTCCACCTTAAAAATGAGATACCGCATTTTAAAGTGTATCTACATTGTAAATATGTGGCGTATATTTTTGGTTATTGGTTATTTTTATTTAATTTAGTTGTTTATTTTATTTTTAGTTTTTCCAGAGAGGGAAATCCAGGAAAATCCGATTTTCTAAACTATGACAGCAGTGGAAGGTATGTCAATGTGGGAATTTGAGTGAGTTAGAGCAAAGCTGTTGAAGAAATTAGGAAAATTCCATCCGCTTCTGTGTGAATCCATCCTTGGTCTTAATTTACTGTTAATTGAATAAATTATGTTAGGTAAAGAGACCAACATCATGAGGAAGCCCATTGTGGCTCACCTGTACCAAACCAAATACAGAAATAAAAGAGGCAGGCAGTGCTACACTTTCTCCTAAAGATTATTATTGAACAATGACAAGCTATTACTGAACAGTATCATTTGACTTCAGGAGAAATATAACTCCTGAATATAAAACCGTCTTCAATTTGAACCTTCTAGAATGCCTACAAGCCAAAGGAAAGAAGTGTTGTTTTGTCAAGGAAAAAGGCATGGCCTGTAATTAAAGTGGAATGAGTTCTGCTTTGTGCCGCCGACTGCTCCAATTTCCCAACTGCACAGGTGCAGTCAGAAATTGTATGAGGTGATGTGTGTGTGTGTGTGCGTATGTGTATATGTATGTGTGTGTGCATGTGTGTGTGTGTGTGTGTGTGTGTGTGTGTGTTGGGTGGAAGGGGGGAAGCTGTGTTCAAGAATTGATTACTTTTTTTCTGTATGGATGACAATCACAAAGTCATTTCAGGTATGAAAACATTCTTGTTGATTTCCAGTGCATTCATTCTGGAGAGATACAAAAGAATGGCAGTTTTACTATTACATCCTTGCGGTCAAAAGAAATGACCTTTTCTCATCTAAAAGAAAACTGTACTAGATGGAGCATTCACATGCTTTAACATACTATCATATCAACTGAAGCATTTGCTGTTGCCAATATTTGGTCTGTCCCCAATGTGCAGTGTTATGTCCTTATTTTGAGCATAAAATAGAAGCAAGTATTTCTTTTTTTCCCCTTTGAATTTCATTTCAGTGTCCAGCAATCTTGTGACCTTGTGGAGGATGGAAAAAAGTAAATTATCCTTAAATTCCCTTAGATTTGAAATACTGCAGTTCTGATTAAAATGAATTTCTCCTAAAATACCAAATTGCAAATAATTAAATGACAACCTTCTAGGGCCTGTCATGAGATATATTTTTAAAATTAAAGACACACTTTTCAGTAGATATCAACTTACAATGCTTTGGCATTGGCAAAGCATTGGCAAAAAAAAAAAAAAAAAAGATTCTGTTGCGTTGGAAGCCATCGTTTGGCAGCACGATGGTAGGAGAGCCACTTACAGTGAATAATTCACAAAGGATTTACTTAACATAAAGACCCACGCGATATGGGCGGCCGTGGAGACGATGCACGGTTCCCGGTCTGCAAATGATACCGTTGGAATCAGACGCACGGCGGGTGCCCCTTCAAGACGTCTTACACACCTGTGTTTGTCAGTGGCGATGAGCGCCTCGCCGGTGATTGAGCTGTGAACACGGTGTCTGTTCCCCTCCGCTTTGTCTCCTGGTGGGATGTCCCCCGGATTCCGCGCGGCTTCCTTAAGCAGTGGCGGAGCGGGATGACATGACGCATAATTCCTTGACTGTAAAGACACGGACTCCCGCATCAATATGCAGAGGATTCGAAGGGGGGGGGGGGGGGGGGTGATCGGTACACTGTGTTTTCCCATCAGCTCGCTTGTGATACACGGTGTCTAGACACTTCTGCTTTGGCTGTTAGAAATGCAGGCGGTTGCCATGTGAAGATTGTCCTGGATAAATAAATGGCTGTTTTTTAACTGACAGCATCACACCCCCCCCCCCCCCCCCACACACTCTAAACCAATTTTGCAATACCACTTTAACATTGTAAATACTAAGCATTGCAATTTAAAGGAAAGAGTGTTTGTGCACGTGCGTGCGTGAGTGTGTGCATGTACGCATGCGTGTGTGTGTATGTGAGTGGGCGTGTGTGTGGATTTCAGGGACAGGGAGGGGTTGCTGTCATATAGTTATGACAATATCAAAGCGGACAAAAAAATATAACTTAATTACAGTGCATGACAATTAAAACAAAGTGAGCGAAAGTCTGTCGCTTACAGGCTGGCTGCTTTTGAATAAAAAGAAAAATGTTCCTTCGGTTTGTAACCCTGAGGAAGGATAAAGGCATTTCTCAGTTCCGGCTGCATTCAGCTAAACATATCTCCAGGCATGAAATTCAATGTCATTTTGGCGCTGGCAAAATACACTGATCAAAGAGAACGAATTTACAAAGACACCATTTCTTAATTTTATGGTGAATATTGCTGTGTATGGGAATAGTAAAATGTACATACGCTTAACAGTTCAAACACTGTGTGGACGGCATCAAAGGCTGAAAAGATTAAACCTGCCTGCTTGATTCATTGCACAACACAATGTGGGCTTTTTGTAACAAAGCCTTGCTTTTGAGTAAAGTGTAGATTAGTTATGCTAAAAAGAGCGACAGTTAAGAAAATAAAAGAAAGAGAGACGGCGCAGAGCCACTGCTGCACTGTGAAATTCACTTAAATAATGCATATTTCCCCTTTCTTTGGCACGATTTTTATCTGTTTTCTATTTGCTTAAGCAATGTTGGATAGGCCCTCTTTTTACATCTGAGCTGTGGCTAAATACAATTACACATAGAAAAGATAAAAGGAGCACAATTTATTCATTTGACGTGCTGGAAGAACCCCAGTTGTTTTCCCTAATCAGACACCCGGTGAAAGCACGGTTAAAACACCCCACTGAAACCAGCCCTGCATTATGCAGGCCAGGCATAAATAAAATATCGCCACTTACTAAAGTAATCAGGAGTCAACAGAGGAGCACTGTACCTGCAACCAAGGTCTCCCTCATTCCTGACTGCATGAATCTTTCTCAGTTTACCCATCTCAGAGAGAATGCTTTCATGTGCCTGACACACATATATATTTCTATTAAATTGCCAGTGGCTTCAGACCGGGGAGCACCTCTGCACGCTCACAGGCACGTTATTTTGAGGCTTCTTGCAACTCCCCGCTTTAGCTACTTTAAATTGGAAGTGATGCATCGCGACTTATTAGCGTGTCAGCTTGACGGAATTGTGATGGCTCCTTGTCTGCAATGGTAAAGGAATCTATACGGATTCCCGGGTATTATGCAGGAAGTGGCGAGAAAAAGTGGGCGCAATATCATTTTCCTCCTCTGTGCATTTTCAGCCTGCTTCCACTTTACACTTCCCATTCATGTCACACAGAGAGCTTCCAAAATGGCAATAGGGCCGTTCTGCATTTGGTGCTGTTATTTTCAGTCACTTGATTCGGTTTGAAAACAAAGATCTCAATCAATTTTGGCCCATTTCCATTCACGTCACGCAGAACAGAAAGCTACTAAAATAGCAGGCGGGCCCTTTTCACATTCGATGCTGTTATTTTCAATCAGTTGATTCGATTTGGAAACAAAGATTTTAATCGCCTTCTTGAAATGCATCTGTTTTTGAGCGGGAACTGAGTAACTGAAAAGAAAAGCAAACTATGAAATGACACTGAAACTGCATTGAGTCATTCTGGCACTGTAATTTGGTATAAACTGACTGAAGAGACAGTTCAGTCTAATGACTGAGAGCCTGCATACTTTGTTCTGTGGAATTAGCTGCTTATATGGAAGAAATGATAATGGTGCTTGGAGAACAGCCCTGTATTATGTAATTTATTTTTTTGTTTCTAAGCACTGCAAGGTTTTATGTATGGGTCCCCTGCCTCCAGCTGGCGGGCTCTCGAGGTAAATAATTGGGGCCATACAGGTTCCATTTTTTTGGGCATTTTGAGAAAAAGCTTGGTAATACAGATTATCTCTAAATTGCTTTATGAGCGGGGGCCATTTTGTCAGGTATCTCTGCCGCAACCCCTATGGCAGCGGCATTTTGTTTGTTTGTTATCCGCTGCCTGCTTCCCCTGGTTGAGGGAGAGAAATATGACACATGTGCTGTCATTTACCGACAAAGCTTTCATATCTAATCTCTGCTGAAATAAGCAGGCTGGGGGAAGGCTCCGTCAGAGCCGCTCAGGAAAAGCATGACTGGGCTGAGCAGACAGGAGACGGCTCTCCTGCTCTCCACACCTAATCAGTCCCTGTTTGGAAACTTCAGCCCGGCTGGCTTACTGTAGAACTGATCACCTCTCTGTGCTGCTGCAGAAAAATATGCGCGCACACACACACACACATGCACACACATATACACACACACGCGCACACACACATGAGCACACGCACACACACATATACACACACACGCACACATGCACGCACATATAAACACACGCACACACGCACACACACAATATAAGATGAAATCCAAATAATTTTATTACTCCATAAATGCTTTAGCAGGACCACCCAAGTTAGACATTTGTATGTTTTTATACACAAAACCCAAGAGCACCAACCTTGTATTTGTAAGTAGTCAATGATGTGGTGAGGTAAGATTTGAATTTGATAAATAATGAACATTAAAAGTAAAAAAAAAAAATCAGGGTGACCGATGACCAGTGTAACTGATTTCATGCTTCAAGGCACAATTAAGCAACATTGTGCTCTATCATTTGGTCTCTTCTTTAAGTTTGACCCACCATGTTTTTTGTATTAATTACAAACAAGTGCAAGAGGATAATATTGGTCTGACTAAAGTGTTCCATTTGTAATGATATGGTATGATTTAAACCCATGGCTGGCATATTTTGAAGAAGAAAAAAAAACTGGAAAAAATGATCAAGCTGAGCAATGTAAAGTTGAGGGTGGGGAGGAGGCTTTGCTGTTTTTTTTAGAGTCTCAAGTGTGTTTTGCGTGGTGCAGGGGCCTAGACAATATTTGTCAATGTAGCAGGTTTTTGTCATAGCAGCTGGCCACGGACAGAAGCTGGAAACAGCGAGGCGAAAAGAATGAAGATTAATCAGTGGTTCAGACAGCTCGCAATGGGCTGCAAGGAGGGGTGGCGAGAGATTTCTGCGCACAATTCATGCATCCCCATCGCCGTGTGCGCGGTCCTCTACCACTCCATATTTTTTCTTAAGTGGATGCAGGTGCTTTTGGCCTAGATCACTCTGCGCAGCGTACTAATTTTAATAACTGCAGGGCACTTTGGAACACGGTAGATACTTCTCAGGCTCTTAGGTGGTGTGCCGTTGACAGGGAAAATTGTTTTGCTTGGCGTATTTCTATATTTGGTAACCGCATTCATAAAAGATCCACACTGGTTTTTACCAGGTTTTTTTGAGGCTGAGGACTCAGACGTTTCATCAGCTTGCATCAGTGAAATTAAAGTATTATTTTGTGGGAAATCTTTACACCTGATGCTGAAACCTCACCACAGGTGTGCAATGCATAATTACAGGGTAATTAAAAATCAGAGCCTCCATTTTAAGCAAGGCTATTAATGAGTTCCTTATTCATGGAAGTGAAAACAAAAACAAAAACAAATACATATTAATAGTAAGTAGTTATTTGAAAGGTGTGCTCACATTTCAGTCTGTAGATAAAAAGAGAAGCCTGCAGACCGAAAGCTATGTATTGAATTTCAGCAACTACACTTAAGTAATTCATCATAAAACTGTAATAAAAAAAAAAGACATGTCCATATTCACCCTATTTGACCATATAATTTAGCTTTATGGTGGTTAGCTTTGTGAAAAAAAAAAATAGCCTTCACACTTGCCTCAAAACACATTTTCGAGCAATAGTAAAATCAGCCTGGGATTGTCAGTCTTACGGCACCACTACAACCCATCTGCCCAACCAAATTCATCTTAGTTTCTACCTATGTGGGACAAGGTTGATGTTTTTCAAAGCCAACAGTATGCCATGCTGCTTGGCAGACATCTTCCAGGCGATGTAAAGCTCCTTTAATGGAGAGCTGCTGGTCTTAAACCTGAAGGATGAAGTGTCACGAGGTTCCCTTTCCTGGTTTTATTATGCTTATGGAGGCATTGCATGTGGCCTCTTTTTTTGACCCTTTCTGTTTTATTGTCTTTCTCTATCCATTGCCTGCAGTATATCACCCCCCATTTGACAGTAGCACTACCCAGTCACGACATTGTTGTTCTGTTTCTTTTTCTTTTTCTTTTTTTTAAGGAGAGCAGACAGTGTCTTCTGTTTGTATTTTTATTTTATTTATTTTTATTTTACTTTTGCTTTGTTCAGACAGGTAAAAAGCAGATAGGGTAACATAGCTCAGAAAGTTTTATGGTAGGGATCGAATCCAGTCTGCATGGGGGAGGGGTCGTCTATACAATTTTTCAATTTCAATTTCCCAGGCAAATTTAAACTGGGATGTTGTGCTACCCATGAAGCCAGTGCAGAAAACAGGAAGGCCTTCTCATGAGTGCTATTCATCCTTCACTGACCCTTGGCAATGTATGCAGCACCTCAACTCGCGTGTTGGTCAGACTGGAGTAGTTTTTGAGGACAGGGAGTTTGATCGCCTTCAGTATGTACCCAAGGTTGAACCCACAGTCGTTCTCCCCTCTGAGACTCCATTATAGCCTTCGGGCTATCGAGGTGGATGAATCTCAGGAGTCTTTGTGAACTGATGTTATGCCCATTGCAGACAATGATGGAATGATGCGTTTCAGCCATCAATCACAGACTTGGCAAGCTGTCGGCTGTCTTTGCAAAGACACTGGCAAGTCGCCTAGCCAAATAAATGAGATTATAATTGAAAATTATTAATAAACATTTGGCCCAGGTCAAATAGATCCAACCTGTGGTGGAATACCCAGAACGTGTCGGCTTTGTACCACTGTGAATGTATATAGTAACGGCCTGACCACACCCCGGTTTTCACCCAGCTGTCGGATAAGGCTCTGAGATATTTCTGCGAGAAGAACGCCGAAGCGGATAATGTCGTATCGGTGATCAACAGGTTGTGTGAAAGCCCATCTGCTGATCTGCATTCATCACCTCTCCGCAGCCTTTTATCTCCTCTTCATTGTTTCGAGTTTGCCAGCAGCCCCGCCTCTCCCGCGCGCTTCAGAAAGACGTTTCCAGCGGGCGGTTGCAAACAGAAAGCTCACCGCGCCGGCTTTAGACACGCGTGAAATAATGCAAACTCCCTGAACGCCCGAGACAACAAAACTGACACTCCTGAAGAAAGAGTAACACCTACATTGCCTGGATTAGAAAAAAAAAGTCAAACACACAAGCAAAACATCAGTTATGAAAACAAAAGAGTTGTTCTGTATGGACTGCTAAATAAGCTGTGAAACAGAGTAGGTGGAATCTATTCAAGCATAGTTTCTCTAAAATATCTGACTTCGTGAATGCGTAGTTACCAAATAACCAAGTTCATTGTTCATTGAGAGCAATGATGTTCTTCAGCATATAATAGCTAAATGTATTGAGTTATTTAGTATGGTGTACCTGTGTCTGTGTTTGTGTGTCTGTGGTCTGTCTATGTGTCAGTCATTTGAACATGTAATGAAGTCTTGACTGTTATGGCAAGTCATGCAATTCAGTCACTTCACAGCCTTTACTTCACTTGTGTGCCTTTACAGTATGGGTAAATGGAAGCAGAATGAAATAATAGCTCAAGCCCCTGAATTCAATCAATGTTTGTCCTTAACTTTGAATTGGAAATAAATTGAAGTGTCAGGTTTTTCAGTAGAAAGCATTTTTGTATGTACGTATTTCTTTGCTCACTGAACTCACTGAAGGTGGCACAATCTTTGAAGTGTGTGATTTTTAATGTGTGCCAAGCGCTGAGCTTGCTGAACTACATGTAAGGGGGAAAAAACTTGCATATTTCAGCCTGGGGAAGGTGTACAAAATAAATACCCCATATGCAAATATAAAATAGTATCCTCATGAAAGTGGAATATACTGAAATGACACACATTGTATAACACCATAATATATCTACACATGTACAGATTATTTTATGTGTTGCAATATGTCATTATGGAAATATATGCTAAAGTAATATTCAGTTAAACTTCTTTCATTTGCATGGCCCCATTTCATATCATGCTGTGAGATATATTCATCCGTATATATATAAATACAGTATGTATGTATATTTAAAATTGCAGTTTGTATTTATGTAGGTTGTTTTTTAAGCGATCGGTTTCTCTGTTTAGCATCAAATAGTTGATGCAGTAATATTAGTCTAAGAATTATTAAATATTGTAAAAGACTTATGTGTTGGGTTGCTGGCCTTTGAGACAGAACCAAATGCTTCCAAATGCTCAGGAACCTGAGTTTTATTTTTGTTTTTTACTTTAATGCATTTACTAGAATATCATTTCATCAGTAATATCAATATTTCTAGATTTCCAAATTACATGTTCAACTGATTACAGTGATTCTGATCAAAACCTTGATCTGCGAGGTACATTATGTACTGTAAGTGGATATGAAGGCCTTGCTATACAAATGAGCACTCCGCTATTCAAAGGCAACACTGTTCATCACATGCTGACATAAATGAAAAAAATAACAGTGTGCACTCAAATGATAATGGTGACAACTGACGACATAGCTCAGGAGGTAAGAGCGTTTGTCTGGCAGTTGGAGGGTTGCCGGTTCGATCCCCCGCCCTGGGTGTGTCGAAGTGTCCCTGAACAAGACACCTAACCCCTAATTGCTCCCAACGAGCTGATTGGTACCTTGCATGGCAGCCTTTCACCGTTGGTGTGTGAGTGTGTGTGTGTGAATGGGTGAATGAGAGGCATCGATTGTAAAGCGCTTTGGATAAAAGCGCTATATAAATGCAGTCCATTTACCATTACCATTTACCATGATGGTTTATGAGAATGTTCATGAGAAACATGGGTTGGATATCCTTAAGAAGTCTTGATGTCCAACACAATTTTTTTTTGTATGGTTGTACAATGTCCTACCTGATTTTATTCATACTGGCTATGCCAATGTTCCACGCATGAGTGTCTGTGTGTACCAGTGCATACATATGTCTGTGTGTGCCTGTCAATGGGATACTCTTTAAATTACTGTATATGTCAATTTTAACACTGTGCATATAACTTAAGATACAATTTCTTCAATTCTATATGTGAGCTGTCTCTGCAAACACTCCCTCTTTTGGCACTGCACAAGGACTGAATGGCTAAGCCAAAATCATGTGCTATTTATTTTGTAAACAAATATCCTTCCTTTCCTCCCCCTGAAATGGAATTGCCAATTGTGATTCAGATTCAGATGTATGACTTCACATGGGGAAATTTCCTTCCAGATCTCACAGGCAAACACGAAAACAGATAGCAGCATTAGCAACAATAACATTAACAACAAAGAACGTAATTATAGACAAGGCGCATTTTTCCATTGTCACCAGCACACTTAAGAGAGACGGCGGAACTGAACTGTTTAACAAGCTAATGGCACGCAGAGCAACACTTCTCCTGAGACGGTATGCTTTACGGCGAGGGTGACGATGGCGCCGCGGCGATGGCAGCTGTGCCTCTGCAGTCACCTCTGTGCCCTTCGTAATGCACGAGGAGCACTGCAGCTGCGCCGCGTGCCCTTCTCCTATGCAAATGTCCACGTGCCCTTTCCTCACTAAAGGTCACACCGCGTATAGGGTCGGATAACTACAGTCATTTATATACCATGGGAGAACTACAGCAGCGATGATGGAAAATGTGGCATTGGAATCTCTCACTCCAAATGCTATTTATTAATTTCATATTATATTATAAATGAGTTGAATCTGCATTCATAATCATACAACACCAGATGCACTGTTTCGTACATGAAAGTGCGAGGTGCCACATATCTGTGTGTGGACTGTCGACTGAAGGGAAAATTTGGCCTTTCTTAATGTGTCTGTTGTGTTCCCTGAAAAGCTTTCATGGCTCCAGTCGCATTAACTGCAGATAGGAGAACAAGCCTGCACACCTCTCACAAGAGAAATAAGCTGTAATTGACCGTTGCTCTGTCCACCTTTGCTCAAGATGATTCCCGCCATTGTGAAGGCAACAGTCTCTTTCCAGGAGTGCTTCATTTATGTCCTTGCTTAAGTGGGCTATATTGATCAGCACCTGAGCACTTCCCATGTATCATTCATGGCTAAGGGGAGGCCAATGGGAATGAATGCCGAACAGTGAGCAGCAGATTGATCCCATGATCTCACTCCGGACTCGAATCCACCCCTTTCTTTTATATGACATCATAATTCATCGAAGGGTGACGGCAGGGTCACGATTACCATGAACTACATGTATTTATATTCTTCAGAAGAAGTGACCCCTGACCTTTGATCTCCCATGCAGAAGAACACCAGTGGTTCCTTCAGCCTCTTGGCGCTCAAGAATTCCATTTTGACTTCGTTGTCAGTCTGGATATTACCTAGCTGCCAAATGCCATAAGTGGCTTAGGATTGAGGAATTATTATCTCAATGTCAACTTGCTGTGGGTCATTGCAATCTGTGGTTTAGTGCTATTTTTACCTGCTGGTCTTGATGTTCCTTCTTTCAGGAAAGAGATGTAAAAAGACAAACTTTGGTGGAAAAGGGCAAATTGTGTAGACAGCATATAAGATATGTACTGCAATTTTAAGTAGAGGAATTTGGAGAGCGGTCCTGTTTTGTCCTTTCTAAATCGCTGGTGTCTTTCGTAGCAGAAGTGGTGGAAGGTGCTCTTTCTCACACTGGGGAGTGTCTTGCTGAGGGTAGCACATTTAATACCTACACATATCTCTTTAAAAAGTCAGGCACAGCTGTTAGATGGCTTAGTAAACAGAAATGGTTTCTGCCATCATGAATCACATTCAGAATGAGTCGAACCTCAGAAATAGATCCCAAATGTCTCCAAAAACATCTCTCCATATCATCATTAGTGATAAACGTACTACTGACTGTCTATGTGTGCATAGTACACTGTGATGTTTTTAATTTTTTTATTATTAAAAAAAGGATTTAGTTCACATTTACAAATGCATTCACACATAGGCCAGAACCTAATTCCTTACGCAGTCCACTTAGCCTATTAAATGAAGGCAAAGTACTGCCAAGATGGTTTTGTGCTCTTACCTGCTCTGGGAATGTAACTCAGAAATCAATTTGATGGTCCTGGTTTTAGACCAAGTAGCTGATTGTCTCATTGCCCAGAGGGGAACCACGAAAATCCTTATATTTTATCCAGGCATTTATCCCGGAGACATTTACGCCAGAGTTAATCTGTATGGAAAGTCCCCCAAACAACTGTCTTTTCCACAAGGAATGAAGAATGTGCTTCCCACCCCACTGGCTGCTCACTTAGACAGACCGGCACTAAATGTCAATATTAAATTAAGTACAGCCTGCGCGACGCGGGACTGACAGAAGCAGAGAGTGTCACACGCGCCGGGATTTGTGCATGTAAGCGCTGCACGTGGAAATGATAAATCGCCGACTGGTTTTTAATTCCATTCGCATTTTCTGTTCATCATTTTCCTCATGAAAAAAGACGGGGTCACAGAATTGTGTATTACCTCCGTATAGCAGGTCCCATGAGAATGGGTTCATAATGTCAAAAATAGCAATTACGACCAGAAGTTGCCGGAAAGTGGCGTTCGAGACTACATGGATGGAATAATATGAAATGTTCTTGAATTATTTATTTTTAAATCAGTAATAGATCTTGTTGCTCTATATTACTCCATACATAACTAATTATGAGTAACAAGACAATGGAACTTAAATATAATTCAATTATCTAAATGGTTCAGTAGCCTTCTGAGGAATGATTTTAGCTGTGTAGTATTAATAGGAAGTAAATTCAATAAGAACACTTAGTTAATTAAAATGTATTTGCTTAAATGAGAATTTTCAGTGTATGATGAATAATTACTTGTTTTAGAAGTCAAGTCAAGAGTCAAAATGAAAGTCAGAAGAAGTATTTTGTCTTTAAGAAGGTAGGTACAATCCACCTCATTCCTCCAGGATTTTCAGCTGTTTTAAATTGGTTTTCTGTAGGCTAGCATTCCCATTAGTTCCTCCTGAAAAAAGCACATAGCAAAATTTTGTTTCCACAGTGTGTGCAGTGTTGAAACTGGTCATTAGCTTGCAGGTGATGGCAAGCATTAGTGGAAACTGTACACTTCAGCTGCCGTGCTCCTTGCGTGGGCGTGGGTGGCACAGCAATGACTTGGCAAGCACCAGATGGAGGAAATTTTGAAAAAACCTTATTTCATTGTCTTTGTAAAATATACAGACCAGAGGATTGGGATCACAATGTTATTTCTAGCCTTCCATAACAATGGTAAACAGTTTCTGTATGCTAGGTGTAGCGCGTAATGCTAAGTCAGCTAACACAGTGTTTGACCCCAGAAGCCGCTATGAATCAGGACTGAAAAAGCTATCCTGAATGTTCAAACTGAAGTCAGCCCCAGCTTAAATATGTCCCATTTCGTAGCAGTCAATGTTGCCCTTTCAAATTAGTGATGGAAATGACATTTTCAGGTCATATTCTATTGCAGGTGTCCATCTGAGCAGTACATTCATGATAGCCATGGCACTTTTGAAAAGGGAAATTTATGCCACACTCTCCAGAGAGTGGAGTACACATTTGGTCCATTGTGTTTTAAATACAAACGAAAGAGATCATAAAGATAGACAGCATGAGGAAAATACATGTTATGTTTGCTCTATGACAATATATGCACTGAGCACAACTGTTTATTTATTTATTTACTTATTTATTATTGAAATATTGGCGGTAAAGCTTAGCAGTGAACAGCTTAAGCATGTAAGGCTGTGTATACACAAAGCTTACATGTGGATGCAAACTTCACTTAAATCATGAGAAGAATTGCGCCCCCACAAATACCAGATAATTACTTGAAAGGGTTTAATCTTTAACAGAAATGCAAGTCAGATTTGTTTTTTCTTATTTTGGTCTGCTGTTCATCGTTCGTATAATCATTGCTTTCTTTGTACAGAAAGCGTTGCTTGCTACTGAGATGGTGAGAAGTACTCCCACAATCTGTTGCATCATTTGAGTTTATTTACTTCCCTGACAGAAGTGCTTCACTCTGACATGTACTACATGTTTGTCATTGTTATCACTGTCAGACAACTGTGGCATGTGGGCCTTTGTGCACAGTATGGCCTAGATTTCTTAAGCATGACTTGACTTCTTAACTGTGACTAAGTATGTGCTAGTGACACTTCTCTTCATTGCAAACAAACTATTTTTCTTTTTAAACCCACACAACTATGTGCAGAAATAAACTATTTTGCATCTAATTGAGAGTGAAAGGCCTGTATTCAATTCTGTCAACATCAAGCACAAGCACAACACCTTCTCAAACTCACTTTGGTTTATTTCTTTGGGGGAAATATTCATTGACTCCAGGGCAGAACTGAGGAAAATTTTTGATTGAATTCAGGACTAAGACACAAACTGCAAACATGTTGCACAGGTGTAATAAATGTAATCATGAAATCAGTCCAAAGGAGTATTTTATTCAGGCAGTGTGTGTTGCCAGTGTGACACTCTAGTAACAGAAATAGCCCTGTAACCCATTTTTCAAGTTTGATTCCCAATTCATGCACTGGGGAATTGTTGCAGTGTGCGATTGTTTTCCCTCAAATTAGGATATTAGTACAATTCTGTGATAGGTGTGGCTGCATGTTTGGTTGCTTTGGTACAGCTTCCTGTGGTCTCCAAAAGGCGGGGCTACTTTCAAGACCATGGACAGTGGCAGCATGGGACTAAAGGCATGTACATCTAGTTTTCTAGTTTATTGTCAATAAGCCCAGGTGTTTTTAGTTACCTGTAGGACCTTTTATTCTACACTCTCAAATAAATTACGCAGCAAGGTCTGGAATATTAGATGATTGATGATTAGATGTTTTTTTTACAACTGTAAATTGCGCATGTATATATTGTCTGTTATTCTATTCCAGTCATCATCCTTTCAAGATCTGATATGATGTGAAATATCTAAATAAATGACTGGATATGAGTTTTAGCAGATAAAGGTGTGTTTTTTTAATAAATAAAAACATAATTAAAAAGACTGTACAATGGCCACTAATGGCAGTACTTTTGAGACTTCAGGAAAAAAATACACGTTAAAAGCTAAATCGTTGTCTCATTATGTCAGTCAACCATGATTGAGTGCCATATTAAATGAATCAGAATGAGAATGGAAATTATGAAAGATGTGAAACATAATGAACTCCACTCTCAATATTATTAAGAGACAGCCTTAGGGGGCTGATTTCTTACCAACAAATTGGACTGTTTTATAAGATTACCCACCTTGTGATGAACTGCCATAAGGCAACAGCTCTGGTTATTTTTGCTGGTGTTGGTGGCAAGTGGTCAAGCTGCTTTTCATTCTATTACTTTCAATGGCATAGGTAAGGATAATCAATAATTAGTCATGAGTGAAAACTTGCCAGTTGAATATCATAGTTTTTACAGTACAATATGTGTCGTTTTTACTGAAAAGTGAATTATTCCATATAATTCTAGAAAATAGTTCACAGAGAATCAACAGGACAGGGATAGGAGATAACATTTGGAATCATCAGATATCTAACATTTAAATGTTGGAATTGCATAGTTTCTCTTTGATGTTATTTGCTGCATTCCAACAACATTTTCAGCAATTTTCATGTGAGTCAGAGAATTGTTTGAAGATATCTAACTGATCAAGATAAGTGATGCGCTGTGGTGATTTAGACAGGCATTTCAGCAGCACATCATTATTCTATTATAGTGACAGTAACCATTACTTTTTTTGTTTCGATACTTTGCTCTGCAAAGTATTCTTGGTATTTCAATTTAAAGTGATTCCCATTAAATGAGTGGGAGTTTTTATTATCACGTTTGTTGCTGTGGTGCACAGTCTTTGCCTTGACTCTCTCCACTCTTGTGTATGACTCTGCAGTATGCCTTTTGTGTGGTATTAAGTGACCTTTCATGTGCATATGGATTCCCAATTAGAGATAAAAGTTGTTCATTGATATTTCATTGAACATGTGTGCTGAATTTAAAGCAATGGTGTTCTACAGCTACAGTATACGTCTATATGTCTGTTAATTATATACACATACAGTGATTAATGTACACTTTCTTGGCCAGGGCATACTCGGTTCTTTGTCACATACTGGCTGTACTAGTTTGCAATCCAATCCATCTAGACACATTGTGCAATCTGAACTTTCACTCACTTTCACTCACTTACTCAACATGCCACTGAAAGCTGACAATTTTCTGTCTTGAGGTTGTGTCTACAATGTGTCATATCTTCAATGGGCTCATGATTGTCTCTAAGCAGTCACCCATTCTTTAGAGAGGCTGTATAAAGGTCAGAGTTTGACAGGATGAAGGACTTATGAGCAGGCCCACGCTTGTTATGAGGCATTTGGAACCATCTGAGCATTGATCGAGTAGAACCCCTTACAGTTCAAATAAATGGTACTGTAGAGAGATGAAACTTCCATCACCCTTTTAAACATCAAGGCAGAGCAATATGGCTGGTTTCATGCTCGGCTAAAAGCACCAGATGATACACGTCTCATAAGCTACCTATCAAGAGATGTGACTGTCTTATGCAGACAGTGATGCTTTCATCATAAATGTAAATGTAGGCTCTGATCATCTGACCATTACATGTAACATATTTGGTGCTTCACAGCCAGTCCATATTCCATGGAACCGAAAGATTGAAGAAATTATTTGCTCCTTTGTCAAAATACATATCCAAGTACCCTTTCAGCTAATCAGCATAAGAGGTGCAAAAAAAGTAAATGAAATTGGTAACCTTGGATCAGACATCTATTTTATGCATGTGCCACAAAAAATATAGAATAAGGGAAAAAATACACAAAAAATGCAGATAGTATTTTTAGACAATGATATGTATTAATTACATTCAATTTAAAGCCCAATTTAGTTAAGATTAATCCATTACTTTATCCATACTTCATTGGAGGAATTCACATACTATGAAACAATGAGTCATATTTTAGCATGATATATATGCTTGATTTTAAGAAAAAACAAAGGATTTTAAACAGAAGAGGATTAAAGGATCAGTAAACATATGTTTAGAGAAATCGCACAACAGCAGTGAATCTGAAGGGACTGCTTAATTCACTGTGTAGGAGTCTGTAATTGTGTTCCACCCTGCAGGAACACTTGCGTCACTACCACTATATTATTATCAGAGTCCAACTCTTTGTTTTCCCTCTAATACATACTATAGTTTCCTATTGTGGAAATTAAATAAAGTAAAAAATGTGGTTTAAAAAGCTATAAACAATAACAGCAATGTAATCGTAACTAATTTATGTTATTTATTTATTTATTTATTGCTTTATTTGTCATCAATTGGATTGGTTTGTCAAAACGACAATGAGAGCTCAGGGTGGACTCTCTTGTTGAGTCTGAAGGAACAATGTATGCTTGCTCTTATAGATTTGGTGGCATGCAGTTTCCTTGTTTCTGCTTTTGACTGATTGCCTCCAGAATAAGAGAGATGTACTGCTAGTCCTATAGGTCAATCGTCCTCTCTACTATTTAACCATCAGGGTTGAGTGGAACTCCTCAGAGAGAGCTTTTTGTGGAGGAAAATGACAGATAAAATGTCAGCTCATTCGACTCGACAGCTCTGACAAAAGAGGGCACACTCCTGGTTTTGCACAAAGAGAACAGCTTCGTACTTAAATGTGTGTTTTTCTCTCAAAAAGGCACAAATTAGCAACTTTGCCAAGGCATAATGCACAAAACCCTTTAACCAAAAATGCGAAGGTCAGATTTTTCATGCTTTATACAATTTTTATGTTTATTTTTAATTTTTTTTTTTTTTTTACTTTTCATTTCATTATTGTAAAACATGACATAAAACATGAATTGGGGGGTTTTAAATAATTGTTAGTATCATTAAATTTGGATTTTATTCCATTGGTTACATTCTCTTGATGTTCAAATCTTTTTGATTTTGACAATTGGCAATTATGAAAACACAGCACTGTATGCAAATCATAGATGTGAAAGAAGACAAACCCCTTTCTGGTTTCTTTAAACATTTAACTTCAACCGATCAATTTTTATTATAATTAATAGAAATTGTTTGTTTTTTTTTCCTTTCCTTTCTCCCATAAACACTGTTTGGCATTTTCAGCAATCTCCCAAATTTACATGCCATACTGTGTAATGGGGTGGTGGGGGGGGGCGGTGGGGGGGGGGGGGGGGGGGAGTTGGCCTTGACTTTAGCTTGAAGTCACAGTAATTATTTTATTAGGCTTTCTGATTTGACTTTGGATTCGCTGACACATAAATTGCACACGGGGGCCACGGTGAAAGTGCGTTGCTCCACAGGACTCCTGGCCACAGTGAACACTGGCACAGCTAGGATCCCATCCCAGACCCCGGTGCCAGAAACGCACCACCCGGAAAGCCCTAGGCATTATTTTGGTTTGTGTCAACAAATCCACACGATTCACTTGTGAATCCACTTTTTTCTCGGTAACACTTTACATTACGCTGCATCTGTGCCTGTCACATCGGTAGCTAATTCGGTAACAAGAGGTTATTATTCAGTGACTCCAGTGTAGGTACCATGGAACAACCGTCAGCAGTATTCTAATTACATGTGAATATTTTCTTAAATATTGTATTTACACTCATATCCATATCTTCCTGATACATAACACATAAACCTTGTATATTATTTTCACAATGTGTCTTCATGATGTGGAAAGATTTCATTCTAGCAGGAGAGATATAACAGGGGCCCTGGCCTTGTATCACATGTGTAATTAAAAATACCGTTAACTGTTTTTCCATGGAACCTACTTTGGAGTTACTCAGTAATAACCTCTTGTTACTAAATTAGTTACAATATAACAACACAGGCACAGCTGCAACTTAATGCAAAGTGTTATCTTTTTCTCATGTCCATCATAAAACAAAGCCCTGTCATTATCATGATATCAGCCATTTAAAGATGTATATATTGAATGCAATGATAGAACAGTAAAAACAGTAAAAATTTTGAGTTTGCCTGCATGGGTATGAACTAGGACAAACGTTTGCACTCATGCCTTATCAGGCTTACCTTGATCAGTTAATTTGCTCATTAAATGAAGGCGCCAGTCTTTTCAATGATAAAAAATACTCTAAATACAATCAAATAAAGAGATCTGTCTTAATACAACTGATAAAGAATGCAGTGTATTAAAGTCAGTGTTTAAAATCAAGAAGGAGAAGAACAAAGGAGACCTGACAGAGGGTCACTAGAAGGAGATATCACTTAGAAAGAAAATCTTGTTCTGAGATCCCAATTCCAGAAGTTTATCTCAACTTCAGGATTTCAATGACAAGAGGAGAGTAATCAATCTAAAAAAATATGGGCATCATTTAAGCATGTTATTTCTACCAATAAGGATTTAATTTTTTTTACATAGATTTATTGTCATGTCCATTTCTAGAGGACCGCCTAATGCATAAAATAATAATAATAAAAAGTTTGTTCATGTATATAGATTTTATGCAGCATAGAGGGATGTGAGGTGAGAATTCGGAGGCAGATATTATATTTCCAGTGCACATAATCATAAGCAAGTGAATATCAGATGATTGTTTTTGTAAATAAGGTTGCTGCTCTCTTTTTATTCCAGCAGACTGTTGCCATTGTGGCATTCAAATAATATGCTGACTGCAACTTTTCATGATTGGGAATGCTTGAATAAACCGGTCTTCCTAATACAATCACTGATAGTGCAGGTGGATTGTGGTCATGTCTGTATGCAAATGCACATGGCTGACAGAAATTGAATGTCTTTTTTTCAGCGATAACTATTTTAATTAACATTTTATTGGCCATATTGACCTCAAAACCAAAGCAATACACCCAGTTCTGTTTATTCCTCTTTGGGTCCATTTGACGCTAGGTTGTATGCAGGTCATTGTTCTATTGGTTAATTATGGCAACGACTGATAGTCAGACCATTTGTGCGATAACAGATGTGGTCGTAACCATACTTCACAGGCACTTCTCCCTCAGACTACTTATAACATTTTCTTCTGTTGTTTCGCAGAGACAAATGAAAATGAGGGCAATGCATTCAGAAATAATTATTCTAATAAATAATTGTTTGGAAACATAATTGCATTACTTTGCATTTGCAGCTTTGTAATGTTCAGAGGGGGATTAAAAAATTCACGCTGATAACTTTTGAAGTACATTGAAAAGGGGGTAGAGTTCACTCACGGATGAAACTTTTCCGGTCTTACGTCCTCTATCAGAAAAAGCAGGAGCAGAAGGGACTGCTCCCATTCCAATGCTGGGAATACAAGACTACAGGAAACCTCCCTTTCACCCTGGCAACAATGTCAATGCTTCCCCCAGGAAATATTTATTTGACCCAAAACCCTCTGGACATTGCAAAGTAGCCTGTTTGACATCTCCCTCGTTGAGGGGGAAGAGTGATTTATCCTGACGTCAACCTGGCATTACTAAAGCCAGGGAACAGTGTGCAAATAAATATTGCGTCTGCACCATAGAGAAATCATTTCTGCAGCTAGGGTAATTAATTTTACTAAATTGACCATGCTCTATCACCTTGAAAACAACTATTTTACCAATGACATGCTATTTTGGAAACATATTTTGGCTGTATTCATGACTTAAAAAAAAAATATCCTCAGTGCCTGGATTAGGTTGTTTTAGTATGAGAACCTGTGCAGCATTCTGGCAAGAACTTTCAGTACCAAGTAAAATAACTGCACATAAATCCATCAGTAACAGCTGTGCTATACAGGGGATTAGCAAGGCCAATAACTTTCTAAAATGCCATGAATACTTTGGTCTTAATAAGTAATGACACCTTCTGTAGTGCATTTCTCTGACATTCTGGCAAAAAAACTGAAGAAATGAAAATACCACCACCTGGTTTCTTCCAGGTGCATAAAGACACGTAGCACTTGAAAATCTCTCCCAATGAAGAATCTCGAGAATATTCTTCCTGAGAAAGCTAGAACCCCGTAATGAAAAGAAAATGCCCAGAGTGATGCAAAGGATCGCGGATAGGGGCCCAGACAGTCACACATTCCGGCGATCATTCCAGTCTCGGGCTGCGTTTGATGAGCTCACGGTGTGTCATGGCCAAGTATTTGCTTCAGAGGGAGTCGGCTGCCTCATCCAACCTTCTGTTCTGTTGGGCATCAGAGGGACTCTGACCTGCACAATTGGGCTTCTGCTTCATGAACGGGTGTGGATCGAATCCCTCTCCAGCTGTGCCTCTGGCCCTGGCTTTTATGGGCCGCCTCGTTTGACAGGTGAGGTCCATCTGCCGGCTGGTCGGCTGCCTCTGGAACCTTCCGCAGTGGGACTCTTCAGCCCAATAATGACCCATTTATCCATCCCTTGCACCTCTGATGTAGGATCATATGCTCCCTACTGCTGAGACTGGAATGACAGCTTCTCGGTGGAAAGCCAAATCAGAAAATTATTTTGAGTTGTTCTTGCACTATAGTTCCCATGAAGCATCAATGCATCCATCGGCTGTTTTAGCGCATGAAGCAGGACTTGAACAAAGATCAGCATATAACTGAGGGGGGAATATAAATTAATGGGATATATACTTCCAGACAAAGATTATGTGTACCCTTAACCATAAAAAGCCATTAACATTAAAACCATGTCACAAATATATTGGCTGTTTATATAAGGATCCTGCACAACAAAACTACATGAGAAAAACAGTTAAGCCAGCAAAAGCATTTCCATGCTGGCTGGTGAAGGCAGGCTTTGCTGCCCGGAGATGCTACTGCATCAACTGTCAATTAACAAGCTTGTGAGCCAGGCAATCAGCTGTCCCCTAGCCCTAGGATTTATCATCAATACATCAGCATTCATTTTCACAAATTAAAATTCAACTAATAGTTCCCGCTGTCCACAGCTACTTGTTATAAGAATTGATTTTTGAGAAGTCACTGAATAATTATACGAAACAGGGAAAACAACATTAATTCAGCTGTAAAAGAATAATGATATGCCTGTTTTTTTCACACAGCTTTTATAAGAACAGTCTACGGTGAAATTTGTCACTAAACCCAAAGAGACCAACAGTGTTAAATTATCCAAATCTAAATCGTTTCTCTTTAAGAAAGTTAGCATTTGTTAGCAGTGCTGGGATCCACACCTTTTCCTGGCAGTCTTAAGCATTTCTTTCCCAGTTAATAAACTTTCTGGGGGCCATTTTATATGCAAGAGCTCTTTATACCTCTGTTCAGAGGTACTTATTCAAACACATTATAAACTGGGTGAAACTGATCATGTTCAATATTCGTGGGCCATGTTTAATCAGTTTTTCTCACAAGCTCTCATTAGAAATGAGTAAATAAAATGTATGCAAATAGTGTCCACATACATGAAATCAACATGGGGTTATGGGTAGAACATAAAAACGCTGTCAAAGTAAAGATGTAATTAAATGTATTGTAAAAGGTTATGGGTACTACAGGGTACTACAGTGCAGTAGGATTGAATCCATAAATATCATCTGTTGTGGTATCATTTTCAAATTCTGTAACCCTGGATCCAGGCCAATGTGCTAAGGATGGAGGATGTGAGATTAACCTGAGACATGGCCCTAAATCTTCCACCGGGGGCAGGAGTTTATGATAGGGCTGATGGCTTGGTCAGGGTTTCCACTCGCAGACAGTGTTTGGAGGTACTACTTGTAAGTCAGTGGGCCACCTCAGTGTATTTATACTGCTTACTGGTGGTAAATTTTGAGAAACCAAGGACAACATTCAACCTAGCCACCACTGATCCATAATAATGAACGACTTTACTTAAAACTACATAAATGGTAGATTTTTCATCTGTTTATCTCTTTCATTTTTTAAGTGGCAATCCGTATTCTTTTCATATAAAAGAAATGCCATATGTGATACCTTTTCTCAATTGCTTATTTTTAGCAATATGGATTCAATGTGTTTGCATTCTGAAATGTCTCCTCTATTTTCCACTGGTATTCAAAAGTATTCAAATATGATGACCCATGCACAGGAGCTTGAATGATGAATGTGAAAGAGCAAGCACCTAAGATCCAAAAAGCATCTTTAAATTGAAGTCTCATATGTTGCTCAATATCACCATGTCAGGCAACATTGCTGTTTGTCTCTAGGCAGTATTCTTTCTCTGAAATATGCTACCACTGGATTATCTTCTAAGAACAATAAGCACTCGATGGGCTCCTAAGTAATATTGTAGCTTATTTTTCAATAGAACTCTTTTTGAACTTTTTTGACCCCCAGTCACCACAGATTTTGTCAAATTTACCACAACTGATCATTTAAGGATTGCCACTTTAATATATCATTTTTGATTTGCTTTAGAGACTGTCACAGCCTTGCATAACCACAGTTTGAATTTTTCATGAAGAATATTTTCTAGTCCCACCTGAGGAGTAGGAGGTGTTGCGCTCATGCCCCAAAGGTTCCAGGAGATGGGGGGTCATAGGATTCAAACGGCTCCATGATTGGGCAGGTCGGGCCTGGTGTGCGTCTTTCGCCTACCCCCTATGTGTTCTCATATAAAGCATGGCAGAATGAGTGGAAATGCTTGAAAGAAATGTTGAAGCCTAGAGCTGAAGTTGAGTTCAGTGCCACAGAGATTGCCCTCAGAATTCACTGGATGAGGGAGAGAAGCACAATTGAAAAAGCGAAAGAAAAAAAAAACCAGCAAGAATATTTCACAGGTTATATATTACCATATATATTAAAAAGACCATATAACACAGCATATCACTGTATATTACCAAAGCAGCTGGGATAACTATATATATATGGCCGGCTGCTCCCCTGTTTTTGACACAGTTATCAATGAACTGCACTGGACCTTTGTGACTGCTGGTTCACTCCAACATTTAGACACGGAAGAAAATAATGAGCTGTGGACGCTTGGTTTCTTGAGGAAACTAAGAGAGGGGGGCTCTGTCCATCTGTGCACATATGTGCCGTTATTTACACTTCTCAAGCCATTTATTATTCATTGTTATTTCTCATTTTGTTCTTAATTGAAGCCAATATCAGTGCTGCAGGAAGTTTGATCGAAAGTTTTAAGAAATATATTATTTTATTTTTTATTTTTGGCTTGGTTGCTGTTGTAAAATGTCCACAGCAAAAAGAACCACAGAGCTGTTATGAAGAATAAATTGAGTCAAAAAGTGGCCATCTTAATAAATATGCATTAGTGCCAAAGTGGGCCATCTGTCTTCTTCTAACCTGCTACAAAAAATGGAAATTCTGTGGGGTATTGTGTTACCAACACACAATGAAGTGTAATGTGTAGATCCAGGTCGTGTGTATGACTTCAGATAGTCTCAACTAAATTAGTTAGAATAGCTTGACAACCTCCTGTTGTCACACAAACAATACAGTTTTTTTTTTTCAATTGCTGTAGTGTTTTATTAAAAAATATCTCACGGCTTATTATATTACAACAGATTATACAGATTATATTACAACCTAGTATACTCCTCTAATGCAGAATTTAATGTAAATGTTGAATTTACATTTTTTTCGTCTCTTGCAGACATTTTCATGGAATAAGGGTTGCATGTCTAGGGTGTTTATTGCCCAACTACTTGACAATACCATCTCTTGTCAGTATCACAGCCAGTCATCATTAACAGCTATCACATCCAGTATATTGTTGTAACTACAAGCCACATAGTTGACAGGTGTTATTTACTCAATTATTTTCATTGTGTAATAAGCCTTCTCAGTAGTAGTACTTTTTTATTGACTTTGAAACTGATTACATGTGAGCCAAAGTATACGTACACATTCACAGATTTGATGGAGGATTAATCTGCAGCATTTGACAAATAGTTTGCCCATCTCTTCCACACTGATACAAATATGGCAGCAATGGCAAGGGTGGATATAAATAATAATGAATGTAATGGCAATACGGTCTGTGATGGGAAAGAAATATGGAGCAAATTGACCACGCTCACAAGCAAGCGACCACTTACAGCACATATGCCTTACATAGGCATGGCATATTCAATATGAATATCATGTTTTAGGCGCCAGGATTACTGGCTGTGTCTGCAACAACTCGCACATTTGCAGAACATGGGCTTGTATTACAGAGACTAGTGCACAAATATAATACATGAAGCACTTACACGCACGGCCATTGTAAGATTAGAGATTTCCTTGGATAGTATTCCAATATCCCTGACATACTATCTGAGATTGTGTGTGCGTAAGTGTGTGCGCGTGTGTGTGTACATTCTCGGATGCAATATGATGGGGCGTGCGCATGCTGCCTAGATGCCCAGAAATCCCCAGGGGTAACAGTCGCAGAAGGAGAGTGTCAGAGGAAGACATACATGTGAAATGAAAGGGGAAAGGAAAAGAGAGGCAACTGTTCACTCAGTCCATCCCTGCGCTGGTTAGGGTGCTGTGCGATGAGCGCGTTCACGTGGGTGAGCGCGTGTGTGTGTACATGCGCGTGCGTGCATGCTTTTGCGTGCGAATGTGTGTGGCTTAAGGGGAACAGAAGGCTAACACAAGCTTGACTTAAAACACTTAGACACCAGACACAAAGACTGGTGTTATTTTTCTCCTTCGTTAAGTTATGGCTGGCTCGTGCCACCTTTACATTTCTGGTTCAACGACCCATGTCTAGTGTTTCAGTGGGAACTCAATGTGACAGCAACTTCAAGGGCTGAGAGCATCATTTCAGAGTTTAGACATTGGAACACGTATCAAGAGATACTGCTGGCTAGGTACTCTGTGCCACTCACTATATCTATCTCTGCACATGCAGCCAAGTGGGTAGTCATTGTAGGAAAATTACCAAAAAAATGTATTGTTGCAGCAGGAAGTTGTGAATATCAATCTCAGTTTTGTTCCAAATTGGACAGAATTTAAATAAATTAAAAATTAATTATAATAGAAATTGTTTTAATTGCTAAAGTCTCCCCATGCCTTGGACGTAGTTGCCATTGTATGTGGGAAGATGAGAATAAAACAACAGCCTCCCTCTCAGCACCATGTATGAAAGACAAATGTAATTATCTTAAATCCACTATTGATTCACGACACCAAAGCATGCACATATGAACAATAATTAAAAGTAATGTAGCAATTATTGTGAAAATTAATTATAGGAATGCATGCATAACTAAGCTATGGATTTGTTATTTTGTGGTGGTGTGTGATAAACCCTGCACTGTTGTAAGCTGTCCATTAATGAACAGCTTAATGAATTAAGGATTATAAATTCCTCAATGATGCAAATGGCTTTGCCGCTGTATTGACATGGACTGCAATTTATAGCAATGTTTGCCGCCACAAATCCGATAGAAATTGTCCTTGAGCCAATTATAAAAAAAATACATTGTAATGGTTTGTCTAAATCTATGCACACCAAGCCAACAGGGTAATATTTCTGCATCCATCTCAGAGATAGTCTTTGTTCTTGGATATATTGAGGCAAAATGTAAATGCTCATCAAACCTTTGTGAATTGTGTTTTCAAAGTTTAGTACAAAGTGTCAGGCACTGATGGTAAATTTTGCATTCGCAGTCATGTTTCCTCTTCTGCATTCTTTATTTCACACCTGCTGGGTGTGCGGCTGCTCTAGGTGTTGTTGACATCTGTCCCCATTTTACATGTAGAATCCTAGCAACCAGCAATCGATTTTTAAATGAGAACCTTGGCATTTAGTGTAGTTATGCAACAGGTTATGGTTCAGGTTTATAATAAATGTCATGAAAATTCTGAAAACTGTTAATGAGTAATGGTGATTAGATTAAATGATAAATGTTAATTAAATGTTATGCACTATACCATGATTATGATGATTATTAGTATTATTATTATTATTGTGAAGCTGCAAAATAGCTGGTAATTGCCATTAACTCTCTTTTTCAGAATGAATGATTTAATCTGTATTTAGTCTGTACAATAGTATTTTCTGGGTCATGAACATAAGCTTGATCTTCCATAATATCAATGTGCCAGGACAATACTAATATAAGGTGCAATTTTGACTGTTCTAACCACCACATCTTATCTTTGTCCCTTCAATCCAAATTTACATAATCCCACTGCCTCCCACTGCCTGCACACTGGTGGGGTCATAAATATCAGGCTGTAAACAGCACAATAACAAGACCACAGCAACACTCGGGACATGGGTCAGTCTTGCAACCTTCTCACCCCTACCAAGACCCCTCGGACTGGTTGAGTGAGAGCCCAGGACGTGTCATGGGATAAACAGATGGCCGGGACATGGTCTGTTTTCATGATGTAAAAAGCTCCTTAGGTCAGATGGGAACCTGGCTAAGACCAATACCTACACAGTGTTTCCCCCAGAAAAGTTGTTAGGCCCAGTGGCAAGTATCTTTTGACGGGGGCCGGCGGCCAAGTGTCTTTTTTGATGGGGGCCCGGCGCAGGCCAGTGACAGACTGATGGCAGCATTAAGGTAGGGCCCTATAGTTTCTGTGATAACAGAATCACGAATGGAATGGCAAAATTGAGAATTTAAAAAAGCTATAACACAGATTCCATAGGGCTCTACATTAAGTCAGTGCTAAAAGCTGACTGGAGATTTGAAAATATGACTACGTAATGTGAATGTTGTTATGTTGTTGTTAATAAAGTCATTTATTCAACACACATTTTTTTAAAAATCAACAACTATTTACAGCATAGCAGAGTCTTATAAAGAATCTGACAACAATGTACAGTCTTGGAATGCTGTGTTTTCAACAACAAAAGAAATTAAACTAAATACAATTAAAATAAATAATATCAAAGTTTTTGCACTCTACAAAAAACATGAAAAAGTCCTGATTGGCTACTGATTCTTACAGCCTTGGAATGCTGGGCACATCTCAACAACAACAAAATACATTTAATTTAATTTAATTTACTTTAATTTAAATAAATAATATCAAAGTGTTTGCACTCTACAAAAAAACTTGTATTCAAGTCCTGATTGGCTACTGAATCTTACAACAAGCCTTGGAATGCTGGGCACATTTAAACATTTAAAAAACTGTCTAAGGTTTTTTGGCTTTTACAGTAGTCTACCTTTCCTCCTTGACATTATCACAAAGGAAGTATCTATGTTACTGACTGTTTGGCTAGCTAGCTAAGTTAGCTAAATGTCCACGTTGTCATAACATTTTTCCCGACCGTGAAAACTGCCTGACTTGTTTACATTTTGGACAGATGTGGCTCCTGAGTAAATCTATCATTGTTTCTGTCGCAGCACTTTCGACACAAGCAATATTGAAAAGATTCTGAAATTTCTTCTTACCTTGAAGAGTGCCTGACCCTCAACCGTAGTGTTTTTCCCCCAAAGATGGTATTTCTAGATATAGCCTAATTTTGCCGCTGTGTTCACACATTTCTACGGTTGCCTGCACTCTTCACCGTAAGAAGAAATTTTAGGATTTTTCCAATATTACTTGTGTCGAAAGTGCTGTGACGGAAACAACGATAGATTTACTCAGTAGCCACATCTGTCCAAAATGTAAACAAGTCAGGCAGTTTTCATGGTCGGGAAAAATTTTATGACAACGTTGTCGTGCACATCAATCTCATCAAGCTAACGTTATTAATAAACAAGTGAAGTCATTATTTCGATTGCGATTAATAAGTTGTGTAATGTTAAAATGTATCGAACGTTACATTCAAGCTACTAGTTTAACGTTACCTACACACTGCTTAAGTTAATATAAAAAGAATGTTCTTACCGACGAGATGAAGTGATAACACAGTTTGTAACGAGGTTAGTTAGCCTACTAAATAAGAAATGGTGGCTTGCTAGGTAACGTTAGCTTGTGATAGTTGGAAGCATCAAGTGTTGAACGTCACTCTACAGACAATGAGGGTAAAGAACACTGATCTCAGACCTGCTGTTTTCCTATAGTGCATTCACGTTTTAACCAACAGATGTCGCTGGTGAGCTTTCCAACCGAGCCGCTCCACTGTAACTGTAGTTTAAAAAACATCTTAAAAATACATTTTAAAAACAATTCCCCGATGGTTAGGCCCGGCGGGGGGTCAATTTACGCCCGGCGGGTTGCCGGGCTCGCAATACACTGGCTACTACTGCTACACTATGGACAGAAAGAAAACATATGTTTGTGCATATAAATAACTGGGAATAGTATGATACCTGTGGTAGACACTTAAAATTATTTATATTGATATTAGTGTTTACCTCATTGTAGACTGTTTGCATGCATTATTTAAAATGATGACTTGTCTATATTTCATTAATTTGGGCTCTATGATTAACTACTAAATACTAAATAATTATGTAATTATGGAAATTATGTCCAAATTCAACCAAAAATGAAATAGTTGCAGCTTAGTTTGAGCTATTTAGCTGGTAGACGTTAAAATAAATTTTGAAAAACATAGCAAAGACATCTGGTGATTGCAGTGAGCTAGGGAAACATGTTTTCCTGGTTCAAGCTATTTTAGCAAGTGAGAACTTATTTGTGACAGATTTGTTAAACTTGGTATCTACACCAGAACTTAAAAAGCTTAAGTGACTTTAATATGGGTTTGTTAGTTTGGTCCATGAATACTGAGTGGATTTCTAAATCCTCAAGCCATTCAAGAGAAACCAAACCAAGATTAATAAGGCCTGGATTCGATCAACCTTTGTCCTTAACTTTGATTCACAATTAAATGCAAGTTTGCATTCTTTTCACAGTTTGAAAGCAGTTTGATGAGCTTAGTGATTGCTTGCATTCATTTAAAAAAGTTTCAGTGAGAAAGCTACGCAGCAGCAGCAGGGGTGGTTTGGATGACATTTGCCTTGTGGCATGGGATGCATGTAAATGTGAACCATTGGCCCATTTATCATGGTTTAATATTCAATTATTAACATATAAGAAATATTTTGTGGAAGTGGCTAGTGTATTCAGAGTGCAGGACTGCCTCAGCACCAGAAATAACATTCATATAACCAATCTGCTTTTTCATAGTTCACATCAGTTTTGCTTGCTTTATTGCACAGAACACCAGTCCTTAGAATAGAATCACCTGTGTGTTTTCTTTAATGCACCATTTATGCCCTTTGCTTTACATCGCATCCTCTTTTATACCAAAATATTCAAAAGTGTGAAAGGGAAATATACTTTCTTAAACAAAAAGAAATCCCTCTTCCCCCTTACTGTGAAAACACCTGCCTACAATCCCATTAAACCATATGGGTAATGTGAAGTGTTATGCAGTAGACATTCAAGGGGACCTGTGATTAGTTGCTGTACCAAAACCAAAATGAGTCAATTAGCTGATCTGGAAAAAAGAAAGGGGAAAACTGTGTAAAATTAGATTGCATTAAATTAGAGGTATCCTTGAATAAAACTTTTATCTGTAGATGTTTATAGATTCTTAATAGTATTGAATGCTCTGC
Organism: Anguilla anguilla; assembly: GCF_013347855.1. NCBI lineage: Eukaryota > Metazoa > Chordata > Actinopteri > Anguilliformes > Anguillidae > Anguilla > Anguilla anguilla. The sequence continues at coordinate 23,123,602 of NC_049209.1, forward strand.
TTGTATTTTCCCTTCCCTCTCTCTCCTGGAGGTCTACTGAAGCTTGTAGCTTTGTAGAGTGGATGTAGAATCCTTTTATCATATATTATAGTTTTTCTCTACCATTTCCAATATATGTATTCTCAATTTCCATTGTACTAAAGGTTGTACTTTCTCTAGTACTCATGCTTGTTCATAAGACTTTCATATACAGCACAAGCCAAAAGTCGTAGGCGACCTGTGCTTTTTAAAAAAAGAGATGAATGCAGTTAATATACACTGCCTGACCAAAAAAAACGTCGCCGTTTGGATTTTTTGGACAGTGCCCACTGTACAAGCCTCTGGACGCAGTGTTATGCTCTGGGGTTGCTTCAATTGGTCTGGTCTAAGCTCAGCAACGTTATGCGGCAATAAAATGAAGTCAGCTGAGTACCTGAATGTACCGAATGCCCAGGTTATCCCATCAATGGATTTTTTCTTCCCTGACGGCACGGGCGTATTCCAGGACAACAATGACAAGATTCATCGGGCTCAAATTGTGCAAGAGTGGTTCTGGGAGCATGAGGAATCATTTTCACACATGAATTGGCCACCACAGAGTCCTGACCTTAACCCCATTGAAAGTCTTTGGGATGTGCTGAAGAAGACTTTACGGAGTGGTTCGACTCTCCCGTCGTCAATACGAGATAATGCGATTCTGGACAGAAATAAATGTTGTGACGTTGCATAAGGTTGTCGAATCAAAAGCTAAAGGCGGTCAAACGAAATATTAGAGTGTGCAACTTTTTTTGGCCAGGCAGTGTAGTATGCACATTTATTGAATAACAGATCAAAGTATAAAGTAATTTCTACCTACAGTAACACAAAGAGATGAGTTTTTACAAGGTCACTGAACTCGCTTTTTAAATTTCAATGATCAACAAACTGATGATGGTGATTCATATCTTCTTAGAGTAAGGGACATTGCCTTGGATGTCCCAGGACAGCACCTGTGTGTGGTAATCCGCTGTTGCTCTTTGATTGACAGGCCTGAAAATAAATAGGAAAACCTGCTTAAATTTGGGGTCAAGGTACCACAGGGCTATTACACTGAGGAAGGAATGCTACGGTGGGGGCCTGATCCTTAACTTTGCAAACTTTGCCAATGGGCAATTTGTGTCAAATCAGATATAAAGCTGGTGGGGTCCTTACATGGGCATCCCAGGCTACATCGTATTGTACACAGCGCGACACACAAAACACCACTTCGACATTAAGCTTTTCAGTCCTAGAGCACAAAGAACTGGAGAAAGCAAAGTTCAGTGAGTGAATTCTCAAAATAAATTCTCCATTCCTGCGTGCCAAAGTTTAACGTCCGCGTGGTGAGGTTTGTTCCGGGTAACTGGGAACGAGACCATGTGGACATATTTTCCAGTCAGCTGTCATGCTCACTCTTATGGATGTAACATCTTCATAGCAAACACTGTTGAGGTCGGATGATGTTAATAGGAAATGTAGCTGGACGTTCTGCTTCACCGATAGGCTCAGTTTTCCAGCATTGTAGTGGTGGTGTTGTTTCGTTGTGGAGTGGGTGACTGGGGTCAGTTCCCACATCCTTTAAGTAAATACCTCCTCCCTCTTGCTACAATAATTTATAATTTTGAATAATTTTCTGACGCAAGTCAGAAACTAAAACTTTTACACTTCAGTTGCTAATATTTTTACTAATCTAACAAATCATGCTTGATAACAAGTCAATGTTTTTTAGGCCCAAGGGAGGCCCCATAAGACAGAGAGAAATGAATTCATGCCAGTGTGCTATGAGCTTGACTAGATTACTGAAAATCAGTTTATCAAAATGTCAAAATAAAATGCAATGCAGGCTCTTTTTTAAACATTTTTAACTGTTGTACCTGAGAAATGGCTTTTGCTGGGCAATGATGTGGAGATGATGTGGCTGCAGAGAGCCTCACAGATATGGCAAGGGTTTTTCATTTATTTGCCCATGAAAGCGGATTTTTTTTCTGAAAGTTAGATTTTTTTATTATTATTTTTTTAACTTTATATTGATTCTGGTCAGTGTGTATCAGCATCTTATGAATGGTTTCTTTATACATTTTAAATTTTCTACCTTTTTGATCATTGCAAACACTTACCTTTAAGATGTGATTGCTTTGCAGTCACAATGTTGTTGTTCAATTCCATTATGAAAGGAACACACACCTGGGCCCCTAAAGGTAAATTCAAAATTTATATTGTTTCACACGGCTTTTTTCTGATGGGAGGACACTGCTACTGAACAGCATCAGATAAGTCTTCTGTAGACAATCTTAAATTAGGCCTAGAAGAGAAAACCATGCTGACAAAATATCTGAGCACACAAATACCAAAACACCAAACACTGTGTAATCTTGGCTGTACATGATATCTTTCAGACCTGCTTTGTTCAATGTTCAAATTAATGCAGGATGGGGTTTTCCAAACTATGGTAGTCAAAAAAACAAAATAATAAAAGTAAATATACGTCCCAAAATAATAGTTTACAGAGAAAATGCACTCATGTCCAAAAATACATTTTTAGGATACTCTGATGACCATATATAGGAATATCATATTTAGGAATAGCAGCCACCATATTTTCATGTAAACAGCTTGTTCCCAGCAAACATCTTTGTAGTGAAGAGGTGGTGAAACACTGTCAAGGCGTTCAGATGGCTACATTAGGTTGAAAAGTGAAAGTGTCGTAGCTGACTAAGACATGGCCAGGCTAAAACCTGAGCTTAATTGGGGTTAACCTAGTCCGTTTGTGTCAGAACGTCTCTCAACCTAGATTTCCACTCCTCAAGAGGTCCTGCTTTTGATCACTGGGTTTGAGTACGACTGTAACCTGTACCGCTATCCAGAAAACTCTGTGCATGTAATCATTCTCAGTTTGCAAGGGAAGACAGTAGTTTACTTTAAAGATAGCAAGACCTTTGTAAAACTTACAAGAACAATAAGAACTGTATGAACGAAACTTTCACGGTTCCTCATTGACATGCCAAAGCGAAGCATGGAGTATTTGTTCAGTGCACTTACAGTAAAGTGGTTGTTTAATAATGCAACAATACCCCAGTGTTTATTTATTTATCTATTTATACATTTCTGAGAATAGAAGTAATGGAAAACAGTGTCTATCCCTGTACTCTGTGCCCTACTGTAGGGCATGCTGTTAAAAGCTATTGTTTTTCCTACTTTACCCTCCATGGAATAAAAATGATAGAAAAATGCATGAAGAAATTTGTCCTTGGAGTTTAGGTAAATTGCTTTTAGATGGACATATTCAGCGTTAAAAGGCTCTGTTAAGCAAAATCATCTGCCAACATCCCAGCTGTAGGATTTAACGTGTTTCTGAATAGAGATGTTAGTTACATAAATTCAAGGCCTTAAGTACTTGCAAACCACAACCAATCAGGAATTTTTAGAGCAAAATCAACGTTTTTACTTCATATTCTGTACAAAAGATGATTTAAAAAAAAATAAAAAAATCAATTCTGAAACAACCTTCAATGACAAAAGCCAAACAAGTTTGTTCAGTAACTACAGTACAGAAAGCCAAATGCATTTTCATTTGGATTTTTCATTGTACTGTATATAGGTTTTTATTTTCTTTTGAAGGGTACTTTATAGCGCCACTACATATCTATTTCATGTTGGTGTGCAGAGGTGGAAAATCCAGGTTCAGAAGGTGAAAGTTCTCCCCAGTATTTTGTTCCAATCACCTGGATTTGCTAATTAGCACAATTCTTTAGCCAGGAGGTAGAACCAATTTGTGAAATCAGAGGTGGAAGAAACAAATGGCATGACTTTTACTTTCTGATCCCCTGGACTTTCCACCTCGGTTAGTGTGAACTTGTTCTCTTGTGTACTGGATTTCAAATGCTGTGAAAAAATTTCTGCCTTTTACTGTAAAGAAAAAACAATTTTTGGTCATGCACAGCTGATGAATGTTTGCCTGATGCGGCTAGCTGTGACTTTACTTCTCTCAAAGACGAGACAGGTGGAGATGTAAGGGGCAAACGGGAGACCCGCTGCAAGACTGATGTGTGACTGATGGTTTCTGGCTTAGGAACTGAAGCCTGCTGTTTATCACTGAAAGGACTTTTGACAATATGTATCACCTCACCTGCTGTTGTATTCAACTAATCTATTTCCACAATTGATGGTGAGCACATCGTCTTCTTGGCTCTCCACACAGCAAAGTATTTCCCCTCTGTTGTGCAAGCTCGACATGCTATACAACACAACATCTGGATGGCTTTTTAGATAGCTTTTAGACCACATTTTTTAAATAAAAGTTTGCACTCCTGAGAATCGTAAACCGACTTCAAACAATGCACCAATGATTTAAAACAAAAATTACCATCTTGCCAACACAATAACTTATCAAAAGCGCAATATCACAAGCCTTCTTGTCCACCATTTTACGCACATCTACTGAAGTCGCATAAAATGTTGCTCCCTGAAATTTTGTTCTCGCTGTCGAAACACATCCATAAAATGTTTATGAGGATTAAAATGCTTCTCAGGTTGTTTCTTAGCAGGCAGAAAAGAAAAGAGACAATTAACAGCAGAGCACACAAAAGAAAATCTAATTAAAAAGTCACAGTGGGAGCTCTCCTCCAAGTAAGGAGCATGACGCTAGTTGCAGTAACCTTAGCTGACACAGTGCAATGGGGCAGGCACGATATCCCATCTTCATTTTACTTCTGCAATATCCCATCGTCTTCCCAGGCCCTGAGTGCACACACTCAACGTGTGTGATTGATGACATTGAGTAATATTGAAACATAACAAGTTAGGGGTGTCGCCCTCTCATCATTCAAGTACGGAGCAAAATTTTTATTTAAAATTTTTATTTCCTGTACCCACAACAGGACAATTTAACCAGCAGGAAATACAGGACTAGATTGCCCACAATCCAGCTTGACTAGAACTGGAATTAGTAGCTGTCACACATTTACCAATAAATCCCATAATGCTGCTAATGTTCGAAATATCCCTTATTGTGTGATTAAGGGTTATATATTTTTTAATTTTTTTAATTAACTTATTTTTTGTATGGCACGGAACAGGCAAGAACAACGTTTATTTTTCCCTCTTTTCACATCCCTCAATAAGCCATATTTGCTTGTTACGTTGCCATATGATATACTTTAAGAAATATCTTGTGGGGGATTGTCCAGATGCAGGTCACCTTTCAGTCAGAAGTGTAAGTCTTCTTTACATAAAGCATTCTGCTACAGAGAATGCGCAACAGGCATGTGTCTGCTTTTCCCATGATTTTGTTCTCTGCTACTGCTGATGATTTAGCATCAACCATCTCTGCCACCATCTCAATATTCATAAAGCAGATAAAATGGGAGAAGTGGTAGCAGTTGGTGGGGTGTGTGTGAGGGATGGGGGTGGGCCATGTGTCACTTATGTCTGTGTTTCTATGGATATAATCTTATTGAATGATTAAATCTATCCTGACAAAGTCCCAGGGCAAACAACACTGCTATGGGATGAGTTCCATCACTCATACTTGCATTATACATGTGTATATCTTATTTATTTCATATTTATTTGGGCAATTTAACTTGGATGCACAGGGTAGAGAGACTTATCCTAGCATTTTTCATGGCGTGCGAATGAACACAAGCAATACGTTATTCTAATTGGTTGGAATGTTAGTGAAACACATAATTTCGTACCATTAATCTTCAGACATTCACTGATATTCTGCCAGATACCTGTCACAATATACAAGCTTGCTGTGATTGCCACCCCAGCACGATGGCAAGGGTTGAGCCGGAGTTTCATCATGAACTGCAGTCCTCAGCGCCCATCTCAACAGAAAACGAAAGCGTGTTTCACCGTTACATCCGAGTTAATTTAGGAGAACCATGAATCGGATTCACTGTTGCCACTATCTCCCATTAAACAAATGTGTCAGAAAACAGGATGTTTTACTCAGATGTTGCTGTAGGGAACCTTTTGATTCCACGTTAAATCATTAGGCAAAATGCACTTTAATTAAACCTAATTATGTTTTGCCAGCCACTCTCATTAAATAGCGTCTGTGCACTCGTGCAGTCTCCATTGCCACACTGACTGCACTCTCTCTCTCTCAGTTTTGGCTGTAGCTCTCGAGCATGTCTGGGGTGGATCCGGGAGGGTCATTTATATGGCACCGCTATCACAGCCAAACAAAGTTGCTACCACACATCGTACCCGGAGTAATTATGGTCATCAATCCACCTGCAACTACCGGTTCTGCCGTCATTCTTTTACACCTGGGGCCTGGGCAGCCATCTGCTGGCAATGATCAGCAATCACTACAAACCTTAACAGGAACTTGATGACCCGTCCATTTCTCATCGCTGCACTCCTGAGCCAAACGGAACACAAAAAAACTCCCCTGTCATTTTGGAATCTCCCCTTTTACGGACCCCACCCACTGTATACCCACTATTCTGTAGATTTTTGGTTTTCCATTGAATTTTTTTTTTTTTAATGTCATTGAAATCAACCTCTGGACCTCATTTCTTAGCGAGTGAGCTGACAGCCTCCTGCTTTCTGTTTTAGAGGCTGCTTCCCTGTGTCTGCCTGATGGCTATTGGTTAATACTGGGTTTATACATACTTACATTTTGGTAATCTCCGAGGGAACCTATGGTGAGGGACAGGCAGGGGTTGTATAAAATAAGCCATGTACGTGGTAACATCACCTGGGCGTGTGAGGTGCAGTGGAGAGGCTCAAAAGCTGACCTTGCAGGACGTGACTCCCAAACAAATGAAGGGTATTTCACTGACTTACATGGGATCAGCTTTAGAGCAGTATAGTTGTGACATGGAGGCAATTTGCCGCTGGTACATTGTGAAAGAGGTGTAGAGAGGGGCATTGTAGGAACAGATGGGGGGAGGAGACTGTCAGAGACCAAATCATTAGGGGACCCACAGCAGACCTGCCCCTGTAACATTGGTGTCAGTAACTCAGATAATATGACTGATGCATATCACACAGCTGAGGTTGCTGCTGGAGGTTAGAGCTAAGGTCTAGCAATGCTGGTCCTGGAGAGCCACTGCGTGTGTTGGTTAGTGTTGTTACTCAGCATTTGATAGACCAGCTAAAGCAGTTGAACAGTTGTTAACTTACCTCACCTGGTTCGTCCGCTAATGAAGGTGACATCAGCCCTCTAGATCCCTTAACTAGGGACCTAGGTCTTTAGCTCATCAAGCTAATTGCATCTTTTGTTGTGCTGTATGAATGGTGATGGCTGTGGTTCTAAATCCATAGCAGACCTACCCCCGGTTACACTGTCCGGTTACAGTGGGACTGCTAGGGCTAAAGAGTTTTGGATGATTTAGAGGGGTCCTCCTGTGTTGGCAGAGAGGTCCACCATGAGGGATCTCCCCTATTCCAGGTGGTAGATTGCCAAATTCTAAGCAGCAAGAGTAGAATATGAGGATACAAATGGGCAGATGCTAAAATGTTCCAGTTCCACACCATAGATTTAGATACCAACTTATGGACCCACCAAAAAATTGTATGTGTCAGGGAGTGCAGTGCCGTAATCATGGCAGGAATAAATACATTTTTGGCTTAATAAATATGTGCATTTTCTATAGGCAATCTTTGGCACAGGGGTAAGCTTCATTACTGTATGCGTATGTAGAATAGCTTGCTTCCTGCAACACATTTTGTTCAACTTTGCAATAGGAAAGTAAGGCAGATGTAGTGATAAGAACTTATATTTTTGTTGTTTATTTTCATTTTTATAGCTCCATGGTTATTTTTCATTTATTTTTTCTTTCTTTTTTGTCTTTGACTAATATTAGAAATATTCACAGTTAAATTGACTGTGCTAGAGTAGAATGTATCTCTATCAGAGTTGATTTAACACTGAACATGTTATTGATTTTTATAAGGCAGTATTTTGAATATGCTAAGTCAGTGTTGGCAATTTGGAAAGGCTAAACCATTGTTGGATTTTGAATTTTAAAAGGACCATTTGTGTAAATCCATTTTTATTTATTTATTTTTTGTTATGGGTCCAGTAGCTGGCTTTGCAGCCCCTCTGGCACAGGCCCTGGTATAGTTCATATTTCTTTCAGCATTGTTGATGGCAACTTGAAGATCTGGCAGCATCGGGATTGCAAGCTTGACACAAAATTACCCTCCCTGCAATTTATGGGGGTACTGAAATGGTGTGTGTGTGTCTCTAAGTAAATGAAATAAGGGCAGAGAGCTTACCTTGTTTTTGGCGTATAAACCTTTTTTTTTTGACTTTGTGATTTATAATTGTCCGTGTATGCTGTCTGGTTTCAGGTACGGGAATGTGTGACTCATATTCAATATCACCATGCCTTCGATTTAATGGGGATTATAGTTTGTCTTTTGCATTTGACATCTCCATCTGATTTATGTGTCCTCTGTTGCCATCCTCCTTCTGTCCCGATGGCTCTCGCTGAAGACATAAAGTAATAGGAGATATGCATCTTAATTAGACACAAACTCGCACGGTATCTCCGTGCCTCAAAGGAATTATAGGTAATCTATTAACAGAGGCCTGTGATGAGGATAGTTTCTGAGAAGGAATAAATTAATAAATAATTACAATTAATTGCTCCAATTAGTGCATCTAGTGGTAAAACAGTGGTACTGTATGCACTTTGGGGAAGCTGAACTGCAGCTTGTGGCCAAATAACATAGCATGATTTGATCCACCGTTTCAGCATTCAGGAGAAGTCCCTGTCAGCTATAAAGATAGCAGCGTTGCTTGTCTGGGCTGTCTCACCAGACACACAGGAGCTGTTCTTTTCCGCTGCTGTGGAGATGGCCGATGGTTATCTTCAATTCTGAGTCACTGAAAAGGGCGCTGCTTCATCAGTGATTGTGCTTAAAAAACATGGGGCCTGTAAAGGGACCCATTATTGCTTGATGAAGCATAAACATCTGCTGAGTTCTGCGCATAATTCACTCAGAATCACAAGGGGAAAACCTGCATTGTATAAAATAAGCAGCTGGCTGCAACGTAAGGTCACACAGGTTTCTAACTCATCTATGTTGTACATATATTTTTCATTTACATCTATCTATATATCTGTCTGTCTGTCTGCCTATTTTTTGTCTATTGATTTATTTGTTTTCAACATGAACTGCAACATCTAGCTTCCTAAGAGCAGCTCAGCAGAACCTCCCCCCTAGGGGAAATCTGCAGAGAATGACAGACAAACTACCTGCCATTATCAATCTGTATGCTTTGCTTTTTTCCCCTAATATAGCTATTGCAGGTTAATTGAGTGTCAGTCGTTTTGGACATATGCATACTTTAGTACAAGGTCAATTTTGTCTTTTGGCAGGGCCAATTATAAAAACCTTACATGTGGTAATACAAGTTCACAGAATATCAATCCCACCATCATCAGACTAATTATTACCAGTTCTTTCTAACAGTAAAATTTGACTAGAATTTATTTGAGTGAAAAAGTAGACAATGACTGGCATTTGGAACTACACTCATAGAGAGGAAAGAAGTAGGTCTCTGAGCACGTTTATAAGGGGGTATTGACAAAGTGGCTTGGCAATTGCCTATTTTCTTAATTAACATTAAATGAATCCATAGTTTCAATGAAAGCCTTTTCTCAAAGAAACACAAGGGATGTTGCCCACCAAAGAAGCTTCGCTATGTTTAAAGCATATTGGTTATCAATTTTGCTGCTGTTTGAAAATATGTCCCCGGTTACCAATGGATTTCTTAAACTTTACAAAAGCTTACAGATTCATTTAAGTCATAGTTGTTGTTTTTTTACTTTTTCGGTACTACCCATGACACTTCAAAATTGGGTAAACATTTACTGTGAGTAATGCTTGGCAATTTCTGTCTTCCATAATTGTCATTTACCAATGAAGCATGCTAGATTCATTCATATTAGGCTTTTGCGAGAGGTGGTTTGGAGTGTGATACGAATTTGACATGAGGGAAATGAAAAAATAAAGGGCAAGCGCTCTGAAATCAATCTGAATTCATTGGGGAAAGTGTTTATGCTGTGTCTATCATAAGCAAAATAAACACATCAAGCTTGCTGTCACAGATATTGGGAATTTGAAGACGTCTCAGATAATTTGATGTTCAACAGAAAATGCATGCTTTCACAGCTTGGAATATCTCGATAAAAGTTATTATTTTGAAGAATCTTGTAGTCTTTACCAGGTGTATGAATTGAATTAAAGTGGATAAGAATATAATTGGTTTGGAGTAAGCCAAGTGCATTTACTGTATAGTAGTGAAGTCATTGAACATTTCTGTTAGTGTTAAATAGACTGTAGATTGGAGGAGAATTACACTTTCCTGCTCAGGAAAAAAGTGAGTACAGCAAGACTTCATCTGGCAGGTTGAAGGAAGAAAAGGAAACTGCAAAAACGAAAAAAAAAAACAGCTTCAATGTTCCAGTTTCAACAGTTCCAACTTTTCCTCATTTTTTTCTTCGATTTTATGCGTTTCAATTTAGCCTGTTATTAAAGTTTATAGTTTTATTATGCTATTGTAGGTTTTTATTATTATTTTATTTTATTATTATTATTTATTTTTAATTCTGTCAATGTGCTCTCATTACAGGCTTTTATTATTGCTTCTTAAATTTTTATCTATTATATATTTTTATTTTTTATTGATTATTTAGTTTTATTTTTAATTTTTTAAATTTTATTTTCCACTTTAACTTTTGCAGTATTATCATGGACATAGACTATCCGTCATTTCCGGGGCAATGCCCGCTGGCTTAGAGGAAAGGAAGGTTATGGCATGCAGCTCCTGTGCGATGTTGTCTATCATAATGATTTCATTGAGGATTATGATTGTAACAAGTGCCGGCAAAATGAAGAACTGAGGCACACGATCATTTGGCTGCAGGAGAGGATCGTAACTTTGAAGGGAACAAGCTATCAAACAAAGTTTCAGCAACATGGTTGTGCCGGGAAATAGATTACTCCACGGAGGAAGACAAAGCTATCCCCAAGACCCACCTCTTCTGAACTCAGCCTCACCAACAAGTACTCGGTACTACGGTCTTATTGGAGACACCATAGTGTGTAATGTCAGCGTTTCTCCGGAGGGTGGAAATGTCAGAGTTGCCACTGAATGTCTCCCCGAGGTTATAAAAACATTGACAGAATAACTGTGCATGCAGATACCAATGACATTAAACTCACCTTAAAAAGTGATTTCTGTTCTTTGATTGCCAGACTAAAGGAAATGGGAGAATGTTGTGACCATTTCAGCCCCTCTCTTGATCTTCATACAGAGATGTGAAGCTTTTAGTAGACTTTTATTAGGTCTAAACTCATGGCTTGCTGAGTGGTGCACGTCGCACGCGGTCAATTTTTCTTATTCTGGGAAAGACCCTTTTTTGACGAGATGGTGTACATCCTAATAAATAAGCTGTTCCCCTCTTATCTGACCATTTAAAGACTGCGCTCAAATCTGACTGTGTTCAAGCACTGCTTGGTCCATGATTCTAGATTGTGAGTGATTAACCATTGTGAGTCTGCACCTCCTGCAAGTTTTACTGATGATTTATTACCAATAAAAACTATAATTTCCCATAAAATGGTTTTTGGTTTCGGGTGCTAATTTGAACAATTCAGTTAATATAAGCATGAAGGCACAAACCCCGGATGACCCTGGTCAGGTTCAAACTTCTTAATGTCAGATCATTGAACAATAAAACTTTTATCGTCAATGGTGTTATTATCTATGAAGATCTGGACTTTTTAACTCGTACTGAAACATGGCTAAAAGTTGATGAACACAGTCAGCTAATTGAAACATTCCCTCCAAATTTTAAATATATGAGCAAACCTATATTTCATGGCCATGGAGGATGATTGGCCATTTTACACAGGAGAAACCTGAAGCCTTGCCCAGCCTTCTATGATGATTTCACTTCTTTTGAATTACTGTGCATTCACTTTTCATGGGCTTTTGCCAATTTATTGTGCAGTAGTGTACAGACTGCCTAAACCTAGCAGTGCCTTTCTTTGTAGAATTCTCTTATGTCAGATGTGATTCTGAAGTACAACAAAATTTAGATTCTTGGTGATTTTAATATTCACTTCTAATGCACTTGCACACATTATTGCAAACAAGGTATTATTTTGGTATTCTGAAAAATCTTGAGTTTAATAATTGATGTTTTCTGCAAGCATTATTTTTCCTTTGACATTGTGATCGACACCTGTGTTGATCTCCTGAAGTGATTCCCTACAATATAGGTATTGATCGCGTGTATTACAGATACTGCATGTAGATGCACACATTCCATGATTTTGAAATAAAAGTTGCAGTATAGCATGCATGCATTTTAATGACATAAAATGTATATTGAATACCCTTAGAATATATAATTAATATTTAGATGAGATATGGTAGAGGAATATGTGGTGTGATATATACCATTCTATACTATGCAACAAAACAAACATATGATCATTAAAACAAAAAATCAGCGCAGCACAATTTTGGATATGAAATGTCTACGGCCAGTGAACTGACATTCATTACTATTACAGAGGAAGCTGTATCATCTGAGTCAGAAAGCTGGCTGGGGCAGGCAGTGAGATCATTCAGCCTGTCGAAAGTTGAATTAGGTCAAAGCTATGGATGGGGCGAAAAAATCAACCGGTGTTGCAATTTACCAAAAAAAAAAAACAATCTACTGTCTATCCAAGTCTGGGGGAGGACTCAGCCGGCTCAAACTTGAAATGTGTTTTGGCCACAACATAGTCCATCAGTGAGAGGCCATGATCTGGAAGACCACTTCAGGATTGAGGCCCCATCAAATTTCATCTTTATGATAATTTTTCTCCGCTGCCAAACTCCCTTGCATTGGAAACACTAGGTCACCGCAAGCAGGTCCTCATCAATATTGCACTATGCAATGAATTACAGTCTGGCGAATCTGAGACAGTCCAAGGTAAATCACAAGGACGGAACATTTGTTTATTTTCAAATTTAATTTAAAATATCGAATTGAAATAATTTTGCATTTGTATTTTTTTTTTATTTTTTATTTTTTAAACGAACTGCTCTTTTTATTGCAGTGAGCTAGGAAGTGGGCAGCGTTTGAATTAATTGGATGACCGCCTGAGTCAAGGTGATAAGGAATACCTGGACTGGGATGGTTATTTTTCAGATTAATGCCCCTTCGCGAGGGTGGCTGACACTCCATTAAATTAGTGTGCATAGTGACACGGTGACAGAGCCATTAATAGCCTGAATAACACTTGATCCTATCCAGTCAATGGAGAACTGGTCATTAATGGGACTACATGTTCCTTGGAAACAGGACGGGTCTCATTTGGACTTCCTTGACACACTGAATGCATTTATACACGCTTTCTCAGTGAGCCTTCTTCATTATAGTGTGGTCTCTTTGTTAAGCATCAGAACATCTGCACATGTGCTGATTTTCTCAATGAATGGTGAGAAACAGCTGGACGGGTATTATGGGTAACTATTATCATCCAGGGACACGCTGAGGTAAAGCAAGTGTATTTTTGATTGTTGTCACCTTAAAAATAAATAAATAATAATATACATTATATAGCCAGCTGAGCCTGGTCGATAAAACCTAATGCAATTCATTTTACAAGCCATTTTTGGAAAAAAAAAAAAAAAATTGGTGAGAACATTATGCTTCCGTGTTGTTTGTGCCTTCTCCACATTCCACACTTAATCATGGGGTCCCTGCAGTTTGGTATTATTGGACGCTGCAAAGGCCGAATGCAGACTCCTGTTTTTAATTGCTGCATTTCTTTCATTTAGCGATAGGTATTTCCTAGAAGTGTTCAGGACTCTTCCTGACTGTATTGTGTCTAGGCTTTCTAATCTCAAAGGACTTCGGTAGTTCCAATTACAACTGTGCTCCTCTCCCTGCAGTACCACTCAGAGCAGATTAATGCCTTTTGAATGAGCAGATCCTTTGAAGAAAATCCTGTGAAAGCATTTTCTTCCCTCAATGAAAGAAAGAGAGTGTGTTGTTTCCCTCCATTGTGGATGCTTAGTTGATGGTTGAGGGTTCATCGCACTAGAACTTTTTTGTAATGAAATGAAATGCTAAGCTTGCTTTACACTAAAAATAAATACAGAGTAGGAAGATGGAAGATTTTGAAGCCCAGATTCAGGGTCAAATGCAGTTGTCATATTAATGTAAAATAAATCACGTATTAACACACATGAGGGTGTTAAATATATCTGCATCAGTGCCTTCACCATAATTCATAAATAAACTATTCCATTAATTATAGGATTATGTATGGGTTTGTTCTTCTTCACTTGAAATAAGTGTTTTGTTTATTACTTCTTAATGCATTAACTGGTTGCAACTGGTAACCATGTGAAATCAGTAGATGACAAAATATAGATAATATTTGTGCTAAATGCCTTTGGTTGGCTTTTGTGTATGCTGGCTCTCAGGAAGAAAATTCTCTATTATGTACATTCACAAATGTTGTACAGCAGGAGTCTCATTTTTAGCTTTAGTGTGTGTAGTTGATGGAGTTGAAAGGGTTCAAAGGTCTTTCATGAATCTGTGCATTGTTTGAGCAGATCCTTTTTATCAGTCGCCTTGGCTGAAACACCTTGACCTCTCATCTACGCAACGGCAGCCGCCATCCTCTCCAGTCCAGCCCGTTCTCACCCGTTATTCTTCCTCTCAATACATTTAAATGCAATTTAAATGAATTAGAGAAGACAGAATGTGACTGTGACAGAGGCAACAGAGTGCTCCGACAGCTCCTGCCAATCCGTGGGCGGCTTCTTTGAAGCAGCGTGTCACGCCAGTCCTATACAGAAATAAATGCCCCGACATGTTCTTTTACAGGGGCCTTGACAGTCCTCATGGACACATGAAAAGGAAGAACTCATTCTAATGATACAGTAACAAGGAGCTCCCTGCACCATATCCATGCAGTTGACCTTGCTTGTGACTGAACCCACCCCATGAATAATTCATCCATTTTTTGTGTACAGTATTATTTTTTCCCTTTTATGTTTTGGGAAAACAGAATTATGTATGCCATAATCACTTGTGACCTTCACAAGCTGCCCTGCTAAATTATTAATCAAGAAAAAAAAAAATCTAAATTTGTTGCAGATGTTTATAAACAAGGTTGTCTTAGAGCTTTATTAAATACAAATTTTTTTGTTTGTTTGTTTTATGCGCTAATGCAAAGTTTTTGCATTTATTTAAATTAAAGTTGTTGGCAGGTACAAAATTAATATAAAAAGCTTTTGGCGGGTAATGCCATTAATGGGCATTAAGATTTGCACTTTAGCTTCACACACAATTTTATTTTCGCTTCATTTCACTTACTGATGGAATTAAGCAACCCGCAACATGCATGTATAATGCGTAAGGACTCCACTTCCAAACTTTATTCTATGTTGGTTTCAAAGGTAGAATTTGAATTGCATAATTTTTCAAAAGAAAATGAACACAAGTTGTCATACTTCTCTGGATTTTAAGCAACTGTCCTTCACATTCTGTATACCTCTGCTGTGAATCAATACCATTCCTGAGCAGGAATGGGTTTATGGGCTTTGTTTCAATATAGATTATATGAGGGTGATTGATAACATGGCCAAGTCAATCAATCATGTTGGCGCCTGCAGATAAATCCCATTGTTATGGGATAAGGAGCTTTAGCATGTAATGGCAACTACATGCTGTGTCCACCATGCAGAAGTGCAGTTGTACAAAACCTGTCATGCTCCTCGTTTTCATGACCTCACCGTTTTTGTGGAGTAAAAGAGGATGCTCTGCTGAGTGGGTGGTGCTGTTGCTTATATTTGTAGGCTCCAAACGTGCAAGTGAACAGTTGTGTATTCGTGTGTACCTGCGTGAAAACTTCAACCGCTGAGGAGAATAATTGAATGCAGAATGTCCTTTTAAAAAAGGAGTGAAGTATTATAAGGGTCAGAGGCAATCAGGCTGCCCTTCAAGTTTCTCAGCAGGCTGTCTGTCTGCCTCTGTAGCCGTGATAGATCAGACCAGCGCCATGTTTCCGCCTTGATCCTCGTAAAATGTGTCGGATTGTCCTATCTGTAAAACCCACAAATTCCTTTTAACACAACCTCACATTTTACACGCGATGAGCCAAAGAACATGCCCCTGAACAGATGTCAGCGTTCCTGCTTTCTCGCTGATATCTGGAAACGTTGGTGAGGGCATACCTCACAGACGGAACTGGAAACAGCACGTGCACGCACATGCACGGGCAGGGGTGACTCATGAGATCAGTTTGAAAAAAAAGATGCATGAAAAGACAACTCATTTATAATCACTGGTGCGCTTATTGGTTGATATTGATTTAACACACAACAAGGAGTCACGAATGTCCCGTTATATCATTTGGATTTTATTATATAATGTGTGAAAACAAATGATTTGGACTGAATCTCTGCTTGGGAGAGATTTACCCTGTGAGGCCCTTGTATTTGACGTACCTTGTCGCCTTTTTTCCTCTCGCTTAGATGCATCGTGGACGACAAGGTGTCGAAGGTGGCCTGGCTGAACCGCAGCACCATCCTGTTCGCGGGGAATGAGAAGTGGTCGTTAGACCCCCGCGTCATCCTGCTCGACAACACGGCCGCCACGGAGTACAGCATCAAAATCCAGAACGTGAATGTGTACGATGAGGGGCCTTACGTCTGCTCCATCCTGACCAATAAGAGACCCAAATCATCGAGGGTTCACCTTATTGTACAAGGTAAATTTTCTTTTCTAGCTTTTGCTAATATAATAGTCTGAGCCTCAGAATAACAATATAATGCAGGGGTCAAGTTAAAAGAGGATAAATACATTATGGAAAGTATGTTATCCTTACACAATGTTATCTGACATTACCAATACTTGGACAATACGATGAGTGCTTGCTTACATTGCAACCTAACTTGTGCACATTTGAGGGTAGCAAGCTAGCTAGTTTGGGGACGGTTTAAGTTAATATTATTGATTTAAAAAAACACAAATGCACATTAGAACTGGATTTATTACATTTTAAAGATGCAATGTAGTGGTCCTTTGCTGGCTAGCTAACATGTGTTTTTCATTCTGGCAGATTTTTTTTTACATTATCCCAGTTAAGAAATAATTAAATTTATGAAATGCATTAGCAGAGAGCCACTAAAGTTTACGACATGATTTTGACATGTTTAATTTGATTTTATGTATAGGCTTCAAAGCTGTGAAAATATCCCTTTTGAATTTAACAGCTGCCTGGCCAAGTCAAATTATTTTTGTGTTGAAATATTGGTGTTATTGAAAATGCATATTTAAACTGTGTTGAACCATGCTGATTCATGAAGAGATAACTATTAATAGTGTCAGTTTGTTTGAAGTCTTAGAGAAATTGCTAAATATCCAGACATGTTCATGGCCTGCATTTTAAAACTTGCATTTTATTGTTAATTCACAATATTAGATAGCAGACACATTAGGTACTTCAAAAATGTTCTGGCACAGATGAAAACATCATAGACTTTATAAAATACAAGAGGCTAAAATAATCAAGGATGTATCTCATTGTACAACATACCTTCTCTTGTTTTTGTTGATATTCCTTTTTTGTTACATTCTGTCACATTCAGTTACATTTCCTTTCCGTTTAATATTCAATTTAATATTCAATAGTTTTTCTGAAGGGGAATTAAATATTTCAAAGCAAAAACTACAATTTAAGAACAATGTTTTGGTTATATACATTTCTGTAGGTTAGATGATTACCGAAGCTTCACACACATTCAATATTTACTGGATTTCATTTAATTTTATAGTTGTATTGTGAAATAATTCATTTGCGCATAATTTGCCTCCATTTTTTTGCTTCAATTTGTTTTACAAGATATATGACAATAAAGTATATTTTCACAGGCTCCTTGGCAAGACCTGTCAATTTAAATGGGAAACTTTTCAAACGTGACACTTGGTGGTGAAATTGGGATTTAATCTGGGTCTAATTTCAAATTGTTGATGGGTATTGATTGATTTTGAAACAAGCTGAGGAGAGACAGCCCTGGCCTCCCTCCAGCAGACCCTCACTAAATCAGCTGTCCACGCGCAGACTTTTGTTATTTACCATCAAATCAATTCCTCACACAGTCAGTTTCCCAAAACAATTCTGACCTTTTTGTCCGTTTCGAACTCCATGTGATGTAGACAAACTAGTTAACAAACATGCGCATACACGCATGGATGCACACACAAACAGGGACAGTGAGTGTGCATCACCTATTGTAACACACTATTGCAATAAACTGGTATATCATCACACACACGCACACACACGCATACACACACACACACACACACACACACACACACAGAGCTCCATAATGTTAGGACACACTTTTTTTTTCTTGATTTGGCTCTGTACTACAATTTCATATGTATAATCAAACGAATCACACGTGTAGGAGCTTTTATTTTATGCATTTTTATACATTTGGCTTCATCGTGCAGAAAGTCTAGCATTTCAGGGCACTATGATGTTTGGAACAAATTGCTTCACGGGTGTTTCTGATAATTCCGGTGTGTTCAATTACTTCCTTTGTGCAGGCATAAAAGGGCTTTCAGGATCTAGTCTTGATTCTTGGTTTTGATTAGCTTTACAATCTGTTATGGGCATGTGTCAAAATGAGGACCTCATTGTTTTTGCTTGTAATGGATTCCTTGACTTTCATTGGCACAACATCACACATTTAAACACACCTAGAAACCACCTCATTAGATTTACGAGAATTCCCTAAATATTTGTGAAATTATTAATTAATTTATTTTTTATCCAGCACCACACTAAGTGAAAATATTGATATTTCAGCCGAGCGAAACACATGTATGCATTTACTCTATTAGCTTCTCGGTGGCTAGCTAGCTCCTTTACCCACCGTTACGATATGAGCCACTGTATAATTTTCCATTTAATGTTATTCCTCTTTTGGTCATTACTGTCTTGAGTTATATATTTTTATTAATGTACCCAGAGTTTCACAAGCAAATTCCCTCATACCCGTTTTTTAGGGTTGACACATGGCATAGTTTGACTTTTTGGTTTGCAGGTACAAGAGTAGCCCAAAGGTACGGGGAAAGTGTGGTTTTCTATAGTATCAACAAACCTAACAACACAATTGTGCAACGTTGCGCAGGGTAATACTTGTCACAATGCACAAAGACAGGGCAAAAAATTACAATGCTCGCCACAATACATAACATCACCGAAAATGAACCATGAAAATCTCTTTGTCCCGTACACGTAAAAGAGAACGTTCCCCTGAACACTCGGTCGCTGCCGTAACAACAGCAGCCTTTCTCAGAGTGAAAAAGCTAAGTATTTTCAACCCATGAAATGCTACTTTCAACTTTTCAGTTAATATTTAGCTCTGAATAAGTACCACAAGTAGTCTACGTTACATGGGTATGAGGCGAATGGCAATAGCAGGCATACACGTGTAACTATGGGTCCTGTTACATGAAGCAATTTCCACTCTATAACTACTCTGGAGTCTTTGCAACCCATCATATCTGTTTGTGTGCCTGTGTGTGCTTGTGCTTCGCGTTGCACACTGAAAATTAAACATTAATCAATTTAGAGGTAATTTGACTTCAACATTATGAAATACCGGCTGTGGGATTCTGTTCTCTGAAAGTGCACTGTGGAGTGTGTTTAAGTTTTTTTAGAGCTGCAAGCCCCCAATCACTTCTATTATAACTTGTGACTCACTAGCAGGAGCTCCAGTGTGATGCGAAGGTTGGACTGTATCGATCATCATGGGTGAGTCGGAAATCAGGCTAGATAACAAATTCCTAACTGTCCCTTTAAAAGCTAATTAGTGCTGCTGTCATAGTTGTTTTATCAGAATTTATTCCTTGCAATCACACCATATGATTAGTTACTCAGATGATGGACCCGTGGCCACAATGTATTATGGGGTACTTATTGACAATTGAGTAAGTTCGATTGCACACTTGAGCTCGATTTTTGCTAAATCCAAAATCTAGGGCACTTCTCGTTTACTCAAACTCAGCATACTGTGCAGTGGGAACACACTATACACTTATTTTACTTGCCAGTTAGTATGCTAAGTACAGGTAGTATGAAGTTTCTAATGCAATCGTAGTATACATCCAGGAACGTACACAAAACAAATATACTATGCAAACACACTAAATTCTCATTTTACGCCACAGTATGATATGATGAGCATAGATAGTATCCAGTTTCAAACATACTATCAGAAGTAATAACAAAACCAACCACAATCATCACACTGTGATCTGAAAATACCCATGGTGCACATGCGCAGTCCTGTTAAAATAATTTTTTTTTGTATTTTGTAATTCATAATTCATAATTACTGCCTAGCCTGCATTGAATTCACAGTTATATTCTGATTACATTGTGAAATATTACTGTTAAATATTGTAAGATTCAGGTAAGCATTGATTTCACAGTAAAATTCTGATTACAGCTGTTTGCATCTGCATGCATTCAGTGTGTAGCCATAAATGTTTTTCAGCAATAGAAGCTGTCATGATATTGCATCATTTGTTGTATATCGAAGCATGTGTATTTTCCGTAAAATATAGGTATTTAGTTATTTATTTATTTTGGCAGTGAGACAGCACAGAAGGCTTTACATTTTCCAGTCTTTGGTATTCCTTTTTTACCGGCCAAAAAACAGCAATTTCCGGATAACACATACTCTGGCACTGACAAGCATGCATAGGTGTAGATTTCGGGGGGGACGCAGGGGATATGTCCCCCTCAATATTTAGAACACGTGCATTTGTCCCCCCCAATAAAAACTGAATTTTGTGTTTTCCTTTACATAAATAAAGACATTTCCACCATAAATTGATGCAGAAAAGGCACAAATTGGTGCATAAAAATTCACCAGAATGCAGGAAATGCCTTGTTTGAAAAAAGTGTTTGACGCTCAAAATTGCCTGGGCCCCCGCTTAATGTGTCCCCCCCCCATGTTCAAACGAAACCTACGCCACTGCAAGCATGTGTTCTCCTTGAGAGATTGTGATGTCAGCCACTTCTTCTTGTCATACCCCAGTCTACAAACTGGGCTTGCATTGATAGGAGTCAGATGAAGACGCTTTATGTGCAACTCAACATGCAGACCACAGGTGCCCAATCCACCAGCACGGTTTAATAGAGAGCAGTGAGATGCTCTAACCCCTGCCCAAAAAAATCTTCCCTACCCTGGCTCATGCTGGGCTAATTGTGCATCGCCCTGCAGTTGTGGTCAGCCGCAGTTGGTACTAACACGTTCTGGATTTGGAACCAGACCATGGGTTTATTGCATGCCTTAACATAGAACAGTGTCTTAACAGGATTATCCACATAGGAACCCCTGTTTCTATATGAACTGACACATTAAAATAATACTATAAATTTGGCAGTGGTATTTTCAAAATTATTTTCATATATTTTAAAATAGATCTGTGGCTGGGAAGTAATTATGAAGCCCACAAAAGGTCAGTGAATTTAGACAAATGTCATATTTGCGACAAAATTAACCTTTTTGAGCATTTCTTCCTCTGGATCGCTGTCTGTTTGGTTTTACTAATGACTCACTTACAAACACACAATGACCTCCCAGTATTTTGTCCATTAGTAAGAAATTTCAGCTTTTCCAAATGGAAATTGTTTTGCGTTTTTAAATCTCCTTTAGCTCATTAACCTTTTTTATTTCCTTTATCCGACACCAATTACAGAGAAAAATTAAACAATTGTTTTTCATTTTTAAAAGATTAGATGCACACTAATTAGCTTGTGGATTTTTGATTAATTACTGATGAATCAAGACAATGAAGTGCAACAGAATTTGGGGAAATCAGGCTCTCCTTTCTATGGTGGATTATTAGATCAGTAGTAAGGTTGTGGCTTTTAAAGAAGGTATGTGTTGTTTTAATCTCAGCCCGTGGGTGATGGTTTTATAGCCATAAGCAAAAACAACAACAAAAAAAAGATAGTTCAGCTCTGTAATAAGTCTGTGCGGGGTGGTTATACACCTCAAGAGTAGGATTTGCTGGGAATGAATAAAACACAAGCTAGGAGATCGCAACCACAGCTGCACCCCATCTGATTACAGCCTTGTGGAAAATCATGGCAGAAATTACAGCTTTGCTGCAAATCCAGCCATTATTAAGGTCCTTGTAAGAGCCACGCGGTTTCAATGCTGGTGTGCTGCGGCGTGGATCTCGTTTCTGGACCTCGTGCTCTGTCACTGCCAGAGGAGGATGTGCCTCGTTCAGAATGCCATGGCAAATGGCCATCACGGTCATCCAGTCTGTGAAAGGAAATCTAGCCTAGGGGTATGACAGCCTGACGCAGAGAGATGTTTGCCTCCCAGAAGTCCCTGCGAATAGGCTTAAATATGTTGTGCTGTATAAAACATTTGACAAAAGGATGTGACCCATCTTTCTCTTTTAGCTTTTTTGTTACACGAAGGGGGTATTTGAGGTCAGAGTGTGCTGTCTGCTCGATGGTATTTCATGGTTGCTGCCTACATCATGTGACGGCAGTAGTCCTTTGTGCAGTTTTTCCTCTTGTTTTATCCTGGTTCACTCCATTCGAGAGTCTGTCATCTGGTTATTATGAGGGTCGTTTTCCTGCGTATACAATCACCACGACTCTTTAAATAATAGAAATTAGAGCAATCAAATGGTGCTGAGACACAAAGCTTTAAAGCTGCATCTATTATGTTTGAGGCCGATTTCCACTGAAAACGCGTGTCATCGGAAAAGCTCTTGCAGCCTCTCCGAAAACGTCAATCCCGGATATCGATCGGTGGTAATTTGATAGTAGTCATGGAAAGGGAAGCGTGTTGAGGCCAGGCTTAAATGTGAAACCCGCTGTGCTCCCTGAGCCCAGCGCTCCTCAGCTGAGTAGACAAAGAAAAATCCTTGCATTAACAAGGCTAGTATGAAGGTCATTTCAAAAGCACACCGACCTCCATTCTCTCCTGGATTCCGTGAAGATGTAGAAATGAATGCTGAACCGACGCTACTCATCAATGTCATTAGTGGGCTGATTCATCCCTTGCATGCTTATTAATGTGGTTCTCTGTTTCAAATTCAATGTCAACAGACTGCTTTCCACGGCTGCTATGACATGTAAATTCTTTACTGCACCTTGCCGCAGTAATGTTGAGAGTGAAAAAAGAGCATGGGTGCAGGGTAAGATGGGAGGAGATGTGTCCTGAGGTAAGATGTCCTCCTGGCCAATAGATTGCATCAAATTTCATCTCAGCACATTTATTGAATGTCTCTGCTCTTTTGAATTTTGACATTTCATCTGGCTCTCAATATTTGTGAGAGGTATTTCACTGGAATCTTTTAGAGGTAAAAAGGTCAAATTATGTCAGTGAAAAATAGTGATCTTTGCATTTTTATTAAGCTGTACATGAATAGTTATTTTTAAATGTGTATGGGGGATTCATGGGGAGAGTATTTGAGACAGACAGAGGTAAAAACTTTTTATTAAAGGTGAAAATCTAGTTTTACCCTTTTGGGCAAGAAGCCCCCTCAGATTTGGGACAGAAAGCCCCTGGGAGCAAAATAAATCTCTAAGTATCTAATTGGATTTTCTAGTGGATACAGCTGTAAAGACACAAATTTATGAAAATTTATGCAACAGAAAATGGGAACTTCCTGTTACCAATCAGTTAATGTTAATTAACTTGAAGGTAGGCATTTGTTGTGGTTTCAGTTGGTCAAGGATAAAAGTGGATGGTTGATTTTTGAGTATAGGGTATTTATCTTTATGTAAGGCTTTGAAATCAGAACAGGGCACATATACAGTGTACCATAGTTATACCACCAGTTAAGACTATAGTTAGCAAGACGTGGGTGATGGGTTTACATCAACAAAAAATGTTTTCAATGAACAAAAATGCCAAAACAAATGCCTACAAAGCACTGCCTATAAAAAAAAATTATAAAAAAATAATAATAATAATGCATGTATTCATGGTGCAGTTCACACATATAGTGTAGTCAGTATTTTTAAGTGTAACAACTGTAGCAACTGAATTACAGATTTTTTCCCACTATGAATGATTGCAATTTCACACTGTCATTTGTCACACAAACTTTGAATGACCACCTGTGTTTTTCCATCTTGCCATCTGAAGATGTGCACCAAGCCATATTTATTTCTATTTCTGTCAGCATTTGGTGTTTAAATTTGTGCCCCTAGTTTTCTTGCTGACATAACGACAAGCTATGCGGGTGAAATAAAACACGTGACCTTCACTAAGTAGGATGGTGTGGCTGAAGTTTATTCAGGCCCGGATAAGTCGCCATGGCAGAAGGAGACCATTAGCTGCCTGGAATTCATTTGCTTAATTACAGTGAACAATGGCGGTCTCTCGGGAGGAATGCCACTATCTCAACTGTATGACATGAACACTCGCGACCAACAAGTAAGCTAGATAATGATGACACATGTGCTGTGAAAGAGTAACTTGCTTTCTGCCTTCTCACACTGTGCTATAACAAGGTTATTATTTTAGCATCCTTTACATCCCTTATTTATTGGTCATTTCTGTCTATAATAGTTGCTTAACAAAGGCTATTTAGTGGCCTACCCCTGTGGATTCCCCATTATGGGAAGAACGTAATAAGTGTTAAAATGAGAAATACACCTGTCCGTGATGGAAGGGACTGATGTAGAATGAACATTCAATGCAGTGAAAAAATTTTCATGCATAAAAAAAAAATATTAAGAGGGTGCTCTCCTGCTCTATTAAGTGCACAATTTATGTATTCAGGAGTGCTTGCAGACTTATCTGTGCGGGGGGGGAAATGTTTTAAAAAATAGGACTATTGAACACCAGAATGCAATTAGTAATAATCACATGATCAATCCAGAGCAGTTTACTATTGTCTCTGCATTGAGGCATGTAGGAAGTTGATTTGATTGTTTTTATATTCACCAACACGGTTTTGTAAGTTCAGAAATCATATAAAATAAACCTGTCTGCAAAGAAAACGCTTGTGTTTATGTTTATGCTGAAAGGCTATTTATACTCAACGAAAGTTGAAAGTTAGTTATAATAGTGTTGTTCTCCTTTTCTGAGAATTTTGATGTGGTCGAGGGGAAATTTGGCTGTTGAGAGTACAGAGAGGTAGGCACAAACAAACCAGGATGATGTTTCAAAAGCATATGATTGCACTGAATACATTTGGCAAACTATCATTTCATTACACAAAAACATTTCCTGGTGCAAAATGCAATTATTCCCCTTTCACTCATCAGCTTCTGAAAGAGCATGTTCTACTATATCAAACACATTTTTGTGGAATCTGGGGGGTTCTGTTGATTAATGCAAATGGTTTGGCACCGTAGAGTTGTTTATTTGAAAGTTTGAAAACTAGGAAAAAAATGTAATGGTTATTATTATTTTTATTATTATTATTGTTGTTGTTGTTGTTGTTGTTGTTTGCGAAATATATATGCATTTGTGATGCCTGGGTACCTTCCAAAATAGGTGTGCGTAATACCACTCGTGTTGTTCACAGCGTCGTCGCCCTTTTTAGTACAGTCTGGCTTGATTGACAATTCATTTATTCAGTAGGTGAGGGTATAAACTTTCTAACGATGTATAACATATCTAATTTTGGAATGGCGTTTTATAGGTCAGCGTAACTGAAAATTTTCTTAACATCACATTCACTTACGCATTCACTCTGTAATAGCAGTAACAGATGCTGCACCTAACGAAACGTTGTCAATGACTTTTCGTAATTTCTTGGAAAATATTATTATTATTGAGGACTTCGGGGCATAGCTAAGCCATATGTTTGCTGATAGACCTAACTGACATAGTTTTCTGGAGCAAAACAGAAGTGGATAGAACTGTCATTGATTTACTGTCTCTGTCTCTATCTACTGAACACAGATAAAATGTCATCATTGCTATGTAAGTATTACTGCTCAAATATTTCGGTTATATACGTTATTTTTGAAATTGGGTGTCTTTAAATAGGTTAGTGGTATTATATAATGTGGATATTTCACACTGTAATGTTAGCGTTAGTTAGTAGTGTAATAGTTTTTTGTGATGCATGCAACAGTGATGATGAGAGTGTTGGAAAATTGCCAAAATATGGTGGACAGTGAAAATTGTTTTCATATCGTCCCATCCCCATACAAGAAAACATATGAGAGTACAGAGTATAGAAATACATACAAGAGTTAATTATTACACATTTAGGACGCTTTACTCCGCTTTACTCCACCCATGACTCCTCCTACTGTCACGGGTCTGTTGTGTAATGGAGTAGCGCAACAGGAAACACGGCACAGGTAGGATACGAATGCTTGTTGTCCTGTACCGTGCCGGTCAATGGAGAAGCGCCATATGAGATCTAGCACAGGTCAGCACCTATGGCTCATTCCCTTTCAGCCAGTCCTTGAGTCAGAGGTGAGAGATTCAGGACATGAAACCGCAGGGGGCATGAGGTGAGGATGAATTGCCATATGCTGTAGGGACTCTTGTTAGTCTCCTTTCCTGACATGAGTGCAGTTTTTTTTTTTTTTAAAGAAGTGCCATGTTGAATAATAATCATGATTAATTTGCCTGTGTTTGTGCGTATTTGTCTACACTCACACTCAAACGCGCACACACACATGAACAGTGGAACAGATACACGTCTTCTGCTGTAGGCTAAACAATACACATGTCTATTATGCATACTGAATTTTTACTCATTTTTATTACTATTGTTTATGTTATTGTTATCTCCGCCGTGTATCTGTCTGCAGCTAATATCGCGTACTACTGGGTCGATCAGCCTAATACTTGCTGTGCATGCTGACAGCTGGCCAAGGACCTGAATTCTCGAATATTTTGCAAATTGGTCAACGACAAGTATTTTATTTGAATTAATTTCCACCATTGTCCATTGAAATACATTGAATGCTAACTCCTCACTTCTCCCAACTGGCCGGTAGGGGCCGCAAGTGATCAACAACTGCCTCCGTTTGAAATGAAAGACCAGCGATGTAAAATGTCAGTTTCACCGTTAAAATGCCAACAAAATTATCCGCCAACGAACAGGGTATGTTCATTTTTGAATCTGTGGCAATTATTTTGTTGGAATTTTCACGTTGAAATTGATATTTTACATCGCTGGTCTTTTTGTAATTGTTCCTGTCCAGATTTGAAATGAAAGTGCCAGACTAGAACATCAGCATTAGCTCTGTCTAACACATCGTGGCTGATATGAATGAAATTAGCTAACTTGTCACCACCTTGAGCGTTACTTCACTGAATCGGCGTTTTTGGGATTTTCAGTGGCACATGGTAAAAACTTAAAAAATATGGTATTTGTCTGGTTGCATTGATTGTGTAGCCTCTATTGTTGAATCAGCAAAGCTAACACGCCTGGTGGATATCTGCACTCTACTGAGTGCACTCTTATAGTTATTGTTATTTGACCTCTTGCAGAGTTTGAGTCAATGTTTTTTTATCTGTTTGTTTCCACTGTGACCAGTTCATTTCACAGTCAATGCTCTTCAGTTCTGTTCCAAATGTAAAGAAAGTGATTACCTTTAAATTCATATTTAAATTGACTTTTTTGTCTTGTGAGTGTTCGGTTAGCCAATTTTCATTTTGAAACATCTCAGAAAACTGCAGTTTAACTCTGTACCATACCGGCTTACCCAAATAGACGTACATGGAAGAGACCGAATGACATTAGCATTATTAGCAATGCATGCTCTGGAGGAAGTTTATGTTGCAGTGTATTTTGAAAATGTAGTTTATTAATGTCAAAGCTTCACCTAAATCACCTAGTGAGAATGGCTCATTTCATGGGTCTTCATGGGAGAATCTAATTAGCTTTTCTATCCTCTTAAATGCCTCTGCCCATGAAGACAGACTTGTTATGTGTTCTCACTTGATCTGTAGCAAATGGCTGTATATCAAATGATTTTTTTTATTATTTTGAAGTTCTCCTTTAATGTTTAATGTCCTCTAATTTATTGGATAACCACAATGATTCCTCAAAGTAAATTACCCTTGCAGGTGTTTTTTCTTTCACCTGTATAATTGCTCATTATCTTTACCAATTAGTAACACAATATAGTGTGCATGGAGGGGGGAGGTAGACTTTGTTGAAGTGCTTTGATGATTATACTATCTTCAGGCAATATTAATGTGCTATAGATTTTGTCTAAGTGAATGTGAAACATCAGAGAATTAAAGCTGAATATGTATTACTTAAATAAATCATACCTGAATCATATATTTTGGCCATATATATAAATATATTACTTTTTCATCTTGTTATATATAGTACCACATTCTAACTCACAAAAGTAAAATCCAACAACACAAGACATTTGGAAACATTTAACGATCTGTTGAACATACCATTTAATCACGTCTTTGATTACTCTGAAAACCAAACTCATTATCCCCAGGCCAGCCATGGACAGTACTGTGTTCAATAAGACATTACAAACCACTTTTATAGCAGCCTGCTTAATCAGTGTTGCCCATTGTTAAGAGAAGGATCATTAGCTCTGTAGCAGTAGTCTTAAACAGTATACAACAGTTTATACAACACCAGTGGACACAGATGTAAAACCGAAAAGGTCAGTCTAGTTCATTATTATTAGGGGTCCAAGCACTGCAGGCGTTGGAAGCTTTTTTGGGATTGTTCTGATTTTTCTATATATTTTTTTATTTTTCTGCCCTAAAATTGTTTTCACAGCAAATGCTATACAACATAGAGCAACAAAATGTAGCATGTCCCATTCCCTCGCACTTTTTATTATTATCATTACTATTACTCACACTTATTATTATTCTCATGCTCACTCTCACCTGAAACAATGAGTGTGACCACCTATATTTTGGTCGTAAGCTTTCGTTATTGTTTTTTTTTCTGAAATGCAGCAGAGTTTTGTAATGTTGTGCATTCAATTTGCAGTTGCTTCACAATTTGCAGTTGCATTGCAATTTGTTGTTTTTTTCTTTCTTTCCTAGCTTCAGAGATGTGTTTTCTTGTTTCACGCTTTTGTATTTGCGTTTGTTTGTTGTTGTTGTTGTTGTTGTTGTTGTGTTTTCATATTTGTATTTGTGTTTTATTATTTGTTCATGTGTTTTCCGATTTGCATTTGTGTTGTGATAATGTTGCGTCGCTTTGGATGTCTCAGCCACCATACAAACCCACCACTTGCGTGCATTGCCTCGGTTTTGGTGCCACTTCACCATAATAACCGATTCCAATTCAAGATCCAAAACAGTTTAACAGTTTGACGTGAAGGTCAAGAACACTTCTTTTTGTTTCGTCTGGCAGTTCTTTGCCTTTCCTTTTTTGAGAAATATGATTCACATACAGTGTAATGCATGTGTTACCTCATTTTTTTATACCCCAGTGAAACAAGAAGCAATGGGAACCGCAATACAATGCAAATTGTGGAGCCTGTCTGACACATCTGACATCATTTATTCTAGATGACCTGACCAGACCAGACCAGAACCAAAGGTAGCCTGCTATAGAAATGCTCTTTGGAAAAAAACAGCATCACCCAAACTTTGTTCACACCCATGTACAATAGATAATATACACACATTGTTTTATAAGCAGTCTGTGAACGATTATTTAGTCCATTTACGACATTTTTTAAAAGAATCCTCCCTAAAGGAAGATGTAGTTAAACAGGCCGGCTTTAGACCCTGAGCACCAAGGGGTCTGACTGACAGAATGACTCATTCTAGATCTTATGCATGGAGGAGTCTATCAGCAGCCAAACTCAGCTGTCATTCTGGACCTTATGCATGGAGGAGTCTGTCAGCAGCCAAACTCAGCTGTCTCAGAGGTGGGCTCTCCCCCAGAATCCAAATGTCATGCACAATGTGGCGTGTGAAAGGGTAGGAGTAATTCAATTTCATTACAAACCGCCATGAATGAAGCCGTGGATTAGTCCCATTTTGTTTCCCCGAGTGAAATGGTCCAGATTAGACTTGAACCCCTTTCAACAGAAGGCAAGGGAAGGGGAAAGAAAAGAAGGAAAAAAGGACTGTTGTTCGGTTGAATGTGCGGTTATATCCTAAGCTGCGGGACTCATTACAGGAACGGTGCGCCAGGTCTTTTCTGTATTCCAAACATGAGTAATGAGCCATTTGAAATATGCAGAGGCATTAAGTGCAAGGGAATGGGGAAGAGGACACAGGGAAGCCTTGCCATTTTAGCGCATTAGGAACTGCTTCATTACCTGCTTTCCACATTTTTAGGCAGTGCTGAACTAAATGTGGAGACCAATCACAGCTTTCTGAAAGGTGGAAGGCAGTGTCAATACGAACATTGGATAAATAGAGCCCTACCTTGATTCGCTCTCTAAAATGGGATGTCTAATGTCACAGACAGCTGTTCTGTAGCAGAAGATGAATCGCTAATCCCTATAAACAGCCTTCCTTATCTTGAAACAGACAAATAGATGAGGAGTGTAAAATGGGGAGAGTCAATACATCACAAAAACAAAAGAGAAGAAGTTTGCAAAATACTGTAAATCAAAGTCTTTTAACCCCTGCGTCAGCAAAATTGTTGTTCCATTGTTCCTTTCAATCATACTTTATTAAATGGCTGCCGAAAGCCAATAAACAGTTCCCTTTTGTGATCTGTTTCCTTTAGGGCATGATCCAGTGTTCTTATGTGCGACACTTTAGCAAATCAGGAGCTTTGTGGCACATTGTTGCCAGGCAGTCCACAGGGTGTGTCTCTTATCCACCCAGTGGGTTCTTTGGATGGAAGAACGATTGAAGTATCCATGGGAATCTCACTACAGCCCACCGCTCTGATGGGTGTGGGACCAGGCCTGGATGCCGTAACATAAGTATGAAAGCATGCAGCTGTCAAACCCATTCTGGTGTTCATGAATGTTTTTTTATTTTTAAAGAAGAGCAGGACAGTCTGCCATCCTTTTGTATTTTTTGCTTTATTCTGTCAGGTAGAAAGCAGAGGAGGTAACAGACAGCTAAGGGACTACAGCTGAGGAATTGCCATGATGGGGCTCGAACCCCTGCCTCACGCCTCACCTGCTGTTCACACTTTTGAAAAGGTCATCAGTTTTGACCACAATGATAAAATATTATGTCTTATCCCAGCCATTGTTCTTTTTATAGTTTGCCATATGAATATAATTTCATTATCTTTTTAAACTTAATTTAACTTAATTTATTTAAACTATTTCTCCCTGACTCTTAAAGCCCAAATTATGTGTTCAACCCCCTGCAGAGATTTTTTATTTCTTTTTTTTTTCATCCTGAAATCTACTAATAAATTTGAGCAGGTGTTCACTAAATACCGTGGAAGCAGGAACAGTTTTTGCGAGCTGAGATTGGGAGCGGGATCTCGCACACCTTGCAGGCGCGGCCCCCGCCACAGGTGGCGAGGCGATGGGAGCCAAACCTGCCTCGCCTCCTCGGAGGTGTCGAAGCCGCACCGCTCGCTGTTCCCCCCGAAATCTGGGCCGGGGCGGGCGCTGACGGCTTTTCAAAACGCCCGTTGTGTGCTATCAGCATTTTCTGCGCAGACGGCCCTGTTCCTGCCCGAGGCCAATGCCAAGCAATTATAATAAACGTAACAAATAAATCCATCAGCATGCGTGGCTGTAACGATATATCAATGTTGAAGGCTAGTTAGCCGTTTGCTCCAGGGGCTCCGACAGCATCTTTTGAAGAGGGGGGAGGCAGGCTGATGGCTGATGACATTCATGGGTGTCTGGGGCATTTTGGACTTCCATGAACAGTCATCTCTGTTTCATAGGTAATCTCTAAATTAAACTGTTTTTGGGGGAATATTTTTAATACCTTCGCATAAAAATATAACAAAAATGGCAAGTGCATTTTGCATTGTGTTTGTGTGAAAATTATTGATCACACAAACACTATGAAATCTTTTCTCTTACGCAACCATTTTTCTCATTAGTAAAATTATTTTGCAGGTATTAGGTATTAGGTATTAGATAAGGTATTAGATCTGCCAATGCTTTAATTCAATTGTCTTTTAACCATGGTTTGCATGGTAGCCAAACTCAATTATAAGGGCCTCAAAAGGATTAATATGTTTTTATATTGACTTGAGATGCCTCAGGAAGTATTCAGTTCTAGAGGTGGATGGTGCATTAAAAGTAAAAAATAAATCTTAAAATGTGTGATTTTTCTTGTTAAGCAAGCCAGTGAAGGCCACACAGTAATATTAAATAAGTGTGCACAGCTTCGGCTGTCCTTCGGTGGTCATATCTCTGTCAGAATGAAGTGGCCTTTCACCTCGGCTGACTTATGACCAGATTAACCAGGGCTGCCTGCGGAAGAACAGTCCACACAGATCTCCAGTGATTCCTGTGAAGATCCTGAGAGCATTAAGCACATAATTAAGCAGCGGATATTATTGGCAAGAAAATCGACCTGTTGTGACAGTTGAGTCTTAGGCCCATTGTCTTGGAGTTTTGATTAACAGTAAGGTCACTGGGCACAAAGAACACTTTTTTTTTTTAAGTCAATTTTAAAGTTAATTTTCATAGCAAAAAAATTAATAATAAATGAAAACTGAAAGGAAACGTGTATGGAGCATTTTACAGTGATTGTTTTGTTCTCTTTTTTCTTTTTGGCCGGTTCGAAGTCTGTGTCTTGTTTATCCACACCATGCTGTTCTGTAGTTTCCACATAGGCTGTCTCTTACTATTGTTCTTAGAGATCTGAGATTTGGGCTAGAAAGTTGCAACTTTGAATCTTAAGGCTCCTTGGGTACATTAATGTCCTTAATTCGATAGTAAATATTTTTAATTCCCTGGACAAATTATATTATTCAAAATGAAAAAGGAATAACAAGCTGCACCCCAACATGTGTTAGTTTTGTGTTTGAAATATGCATGGAGATGTGTGTGTGTGTGTGTGTGTTGCAGGGTTGTGTATGAAAGTGATTTCTGTAGGAATGATTCATCCGGCTTCTGTGGCTTTCGGGTTGTTAGTTTGCACCTTTCAGTCTTGGATACTCCCTGCTGGTGATGTGGGGGTGGGAACGCATTAATGATGTCTACACACGGTGCGATCTGAAGGCAACTAATGAATGATGACTGTGCCCCTTTCTATTACATTCCATCCTTAGAAGAGGGTCATGGCTGGACAGCACTCCTTAGATCCCTCTAAGGAGTGCTGTCAGCCATCTTTCAACTGTATAGTACATTTGAATCCATCATAGAAAAAGTTTAAATTCTCCTATTAACATGTGCTCTAACTAAATGTAATCTGTATTTGTATTTGCAAAGAAATTATGGTTAACAGAAAAAAAAGACACAAAGTAATATTAGCATAACAATGCAACATACAGTATAGCTTCTACATTTCTGTTCCGTTTGAATTGGCAGTAGCTTTCATCATTTCATAACCAACAATACTTGGAGGTCATTCATTTCACACAACGAGCTGTTCATAAAATGAATCATTCAGCTCAGAAAAAAAACAATTCAAATATGACAAATAATGAAGTTCAGTACCTTACATTTGGGAGGTAGAGTCACACCGTCCTCCGTGATCCGTTACTCCAACTGTCAGCTATTTCTTAGTTCAGCAATTTCCCTCCCTAAATATGGGCAGTTTTCTCCATTTGAGGGTACGTTTCTCTAACAGGCTAATGATGAAGAGCTACAAGCCTACATCAGAATGCTAGCCTTCGTGTGGTCTGTACTCTGTGTGAGTGATCTTTCATGCCTCCTGGAAGCAAGGCCAGCCGATTAGCCAGAGCTGTAGTTGTTAAAAATATGAATCCATGCCAGTGCTGACTGACGTGACTCTTTGTACAATAGTGAGTTAACATAGCAGATAAATGATTTGTTATTAAAAATGTCAAATGTTTCAAGTACTTTTACTCAGCCATAATGTATAATGTATGTACATTTATCATTTATATGTACTGTATGCATATGTTCATTTATAAAATACATTTTATAATGAATATGAAACATATGCTTTTTTTGTATGCATGTGTGCATACACACACACACACACACACACACACCTAAACGCACACACTAGTACACGCAACAGCAAGAACAAAGCTAGCTCCAACCAACAAAAGACCATGGATGACAGAATTGAAAACATCAATTATACATGATAGGAGAGAGCAAAAATAATGCCTTTGATTTGGATGGCTGAACCATAGGATGAGAAAAGAAGGATCAGGAAACCCTGATAAGCTGCACTTGTGTTTTGTGTATGCATTCCACCTGTGATGGACATTAAATATTAAGATCCAGGAAGGGGAATGTTTTCTAGGTTAGTGCATGCTATTGTTTGCCGTTTGAAATGGAAAAAAGGTTTATAGTACTGCCAGGATACCACCGCATCCAGTACCGAGCACAGCGAATGCCAGCTTTGCCACCTGTTCCGTAGTTTGCTTTCAATATTCAGAAATAGTGGTGCAGTTCTTGCCTTAGCAAAATAAATAAATAAATAAATAACTAAGTACTCTGAAACCATTTTGATGCATTTTCACTTTTCTTTTACTGTGGAAAGTTTTCTTCACTTATTGATGAATGTCTGAGTTGTCCCAGAAGCTAGGAGGGATGTGAGAACGTGTGTACTTATCCCGCCTCCATTTCTCCAGAGCGTCTGGTAACTTTCATGTAGAAACGGAAAATACGTTCCTCTTCCCCGCAGCAGTGATTTGATTCAAGGGCAAAGTCGAACCGCAGCGCTGAAATTTGTCTCTTTGAAGGATGGGAGTTTCACCCCGCTAACCCCTGGAACCATACGCCCAGGACTCCCCGTATCAGCCACACACCTCCCTTGTGGGGAATTTCCGCTAAAATACATCAAGAAGATTTAAAAGGCCGCTACCGCCGCTTGTTTGTAATTGTTGCAGGCCTCAGACGGAGGAGATA
Organism: Anguilla anguilla; assembly: GCF_013347855.1. Lineage (NCBI taxonomy): Eukaryota > Metazoa > Chordata > Actinopteri > Anguilliformes > Anguillidae > Anguilla > Anguilla anguilla. The sequence goes on from NC_049209.1 coordinate 23,158,555, forward strand.
TCCGAGGCGGAGTTTGCGTGACGGTCATTTTAATTGGGCGCGACCTTCCTTTCCTCGCCGTGCCTCGGTATAAAGGCGCCATTTCCGCGCTGACAGCCCCAGCATGCACAGTGACATCCGCTGGCCTTATTTTCCCCATAGGAATAGGCCTAAGGAAATGCCACATGTGACTGTGGAGAGCGCTGCTCTCCATATTCCCTTTGATGAAATGCCATTGTGTTCTTTTAACAGAAGACATTCAAATGGAACTCGTATCTGAAATTCAAGAAAATTGGCCGGTACATAGTACCCCAGTGTGTTATTTTTTTATTTGCTTTGTTTGTGTTTTTTGTAACAGATTTAAACTTGGTGTTTGATGAAATAAAGCTAACTTTTTCATTTTTAACATTGTATTTGATTGTTAGCTACACACTGTACGCTCTGCCTCCATGGATAGTTACCGGCTGAAAGTAAGAAATGGTAATAAGGATATACTTGCAAAGCACAGCAGGCCCTTTGGATCTTGCTTCAAACAAACTGTGGAGAAGCTGCCTCCTGCATAGACTGCCTTTCCCTTGTGTTTCAAAATTAATTTCCAGCTCCATCCCTTGGTGAATCATAATGAAAAGGTTGGCGTGTCCCGCAGTTCGGATTTGCCGTGTGATCAACCATCCCAAAAGGAGCCGCTCGGAATCTCCCGGCAACCACTGAACAGGCATTGAGGAGGTCCGCCTCATTATTGCCGGGTTACAGTCAGCTCCCCACCTCGCGTTCCTTTGTGGGGCCAGCTGTAAGACCAACGCAGATGCGGGCTACAGCAGCGCAGTCGCAGTCTGATATGTGAACAAAAATGAATGCGTTGCCTGTCCACCATAGTGTTTGTCATGTGTTTTTAAAAGTGTCACTGCTGTTCTGTACTGTGAAATACAGTACTCCCATCTTCCCATAATTATAGGGCAAGAAACATTTTCTTATAACAAGCCCAGTCCTTTTTAGGCAGAATATCTGACCATTTATATTGATTTTGTATTTAGGGAGGTACAGTGGCTGACTCCAGAACTCTTGAAGGTTTAACTTTCACACTGCCATGTTATTTATTTATTTATTTTTAGAAAAGAGAATTTCTTGAATGGAACATAACATTTTCTACACAAACACTACCACAATTTTATCCCCTGTATTAAGCGTAAAAAAGACATACTTCATACATTTTGGCACAATTTGGCACCATTTGACTTTTGTATGTGAATGGGTGTGATATGCTGATAGTAATATTGTATATTTTCCTGTAAAATTTATATGGAGGTCTATAGGTTAATTCAAGAGAAAGAGGCATATGAGCCTCTATTTTCAGATTGGCCTTTTAATGAGTACTTAACTTGGGGCAGCAAATCCAGGAGGTACAAAAAGGGCTAAAATAAATGTTCTAATTTTTGTTTTGAATACTAAAATGGGGAAGAAATTTCAGGGACAAAACAACAAAGCAGAACATTTTGGGTAGTCATCAGAGTTCTGTGCAAAACTAGATGCAGCTATTCTGAAATGATTTCAAAATTATTTACATCACACATACATAAAATGACATGCCACTTTGCCTATGTGGGGGGCTGGGACCACCTGATAGATGCTGTTGGTGGTAGCAGAGTTTGTTTTAAGGGGTGATGGTTGAAAAACTGTTAGATCTGTTGTGTTCAGAGTCTCAGAGCTCAGTCATGTAAAACTTAACTGAAGGCTAGGCTGCAGTTGCAGCTACAGCTTGTCTCAGAGAGAAGATGGCAGTGTCATGATTTGGAATATTGTAATGCACACTAGTTTCATACAGTTTGTCATTTTAGAATAATAAATGCATTTTTATTAAACATTCTCATATTTTCCAGATTTAATGGATTCCATATTAATTCCTGGATTCCCTGTTAATTACTGAATTCAGGCATCCTGTTCAAGTTCTCCGCATTGCGTAACCAGAGGGCCCCATGCCTGACTCTCAGAATCACAAAACCATTATAAATGCGCAATTATCAGAGTTCCAGCAGGCAGCTGTTCCAAAGGTCAATCTGACTGCAGAGTCCCACTGCCTCTGCCTCAAGACACATTCAACCTTAGTATTACAGTATACACTCAGGTCTAGTTCCCACTTTAATAATACATGGATAATGTTTCTGCAGAAGTTTAGTTTAATTTTCCTTCAAGTATGCAGTGGCAGAGAAACACAGCACAGCAGTGTGAGGTCACAGTATGCAATTACACGGCTGTGTGTCATTAACTATGCATCGGTTGCTAACGCACACGTGCTAACATAGCGCTAACACGATGCATCACGCATGCAAATGTACACAACTTTGAAAAACCGCTCCTTTGCATTTTGATACGACACAATCAGAATTCAGTCACAAACATGGTTTGGAAAGTTCAGCGATCCCATTAATGAAAACATCTACCTCTATTAGAGGATGGGAGTAAATGCTGGCTGGCTCCGCTTGTACTTCATACATCAGATTGTACTATAATTCTGTCAACTTGGTTTCGAATGTAGGGGCTCAGGAGTCGCAGGATCCGCTAATAGCAGGGGCTCTCAGTGTAGTGATGAACCCTGCTGTCATAACTGGCAATAGTGTTGCTGAGAGAGGGTGTGTGTCAATGGGATTGTACCGCTCTCATGGTACGACAGTGGCTCCTCTGGTCTTCCAGGCACCTGCAGCCTGTCAGAGCCAGAAGCTCTTGAAGCGCACTCCTCCAGCGTAATTACCAGGCAGCTCATCTACTGGAATGCTGGGTGAAGAGAAGCAGCAGCTGGCGGAGCACGCTTCAGAGGAGATGCCTGCTTGTCTGAGCCGTCCCAGACTGACAGAGGACGTTGCGGTGACAACGCGAGAAGGGACTACCAGCGCGACTGGGCGCTCCAAATTGAGGGAAAGGAGTAAAAAAAAAACTTTAAAAAAACAAGAGGACACATTTCTGACAAAAACAGAAGTGGCAGTTTAGTTCACATTGTCTCTGGCTCGGCCATGATGCTGAGTGCGTCCAAACTTTTATTTATCACACGTGTGACTCCCTGCTTCCTCTCTGGCCTGGGCCCAGGTCACCTCAGCCAGCTGTTTCTCTGAGTCCTTTATTTCCCCTTTCTGTGTACTCATGAAACTGTGGTCCAGCACCTCTCTACAGCTTATGTTTGCTTAGCTTTTCTCCACAGGAGGGTTTTTTTCACAGAAACAAGTTTTTTTTATTTTATTATCTATAGCCACGCTGTTAGTCTTGTCTGTCACTCTTGTCTTCACCCGTTTCTTAGTTGAGAAAACTCTCTCATGCACAGCTGTGCTGACAGAAAGATACATGCAAATCTCCATTAGCAGAGACAGGCATCTGCCTTTTCCTCTTCAAGTTTTCACAGATTTGTCTTCCGAAATGATCTGGAGTGGAAAAAACAAGTAAAACTGTACTCATTTAACTTTAACGCCCATGACTGGACTGCTTTTTTATTTATTTTGTATGTTCGCGATGGACAGCCGTTTAAACATATTTCCTTTTGCTGCATTTAAGTTGATTATGGAGGCCTTGAAAATGACATTTTGGGCTTCTTGACTTCTATTATGCTTACTTCTCCCTCATTACACCTCCAGTATCTAGCTGGGTCCAATGTTAGCAGAAGAAGCTGAACATGATAGTAGAATGCTTTAGATTAAATGGGGACATTTTGACAGGCAGATAGATCTATGGGTGGATTTAAACTTCTGAGGGCTTCTGTCAGTCTTTAAACAGGTATTTCCAGTGCACAGGACAAGAAAAAAAGCAGTTGCTCAGTCACGTCTGATACATAGTTTTTGATTACCATATTTGAGAAATAGACAATATAATTTGATCTGGAAAACTTGCTCTGTTCTATCTCTGCATTCAGGAAAAGGAATGCCTTTTGGCAATGAGAATCACATCTTCCCTCTCAACCAGTTCCATTGTTTTATTGCCTTCTGGAATGAGCCAGAGACCCTGCCTGGCTAAAAAGTATGCACTTTCAATGATCATGGTCTTTTGAATTTTAAGTTGGAATCCAATATGTGACATTTAATTTAAATTACTGGTTGAAAATCTTAATGTCTCTATAGATGGTTGTTGAGGCTTGATAGTTGTCACCTACTCTTCTGTTGTTAGAAGTAAAATTAAAACTTCGGTGCTTTTTATAGGTATTCAGTAGCTGAACTGGATTACCACCTGACATATTCATGTTTGGTCTCATTAGAAAGAGATTTAATTAATGAATCTTTTGATAATATTATCATGGTGTTTAGCCCTGTTTTCACCAACAGAATTTAACTTTAAGTACATGACCAGCTTTTAGATTGCCCAGTTCATGTCATAAACAAGCCTAACCCTAGCCTGTATGATTTAAATTCATAATTTTAATTGACTCCCTCTTATTTAATAACAAGATTTAGTCTTAACACCTGATACAGAGTTTGTTTTGGCTTGCTGATTTTACCAGGCTACTGTAGACTAACCTATCAATGAATTCAGTGATTGAATTGATAATTGTAATTTTCAGTAATAATTATTTAATGAAATCATATAAAATATATTTTCTTTGTAGCTCAAGTGAGGGATTCTAGCATGCAATACCACTTGTGTTCAGTTTTCAGAGTGCTAAACATTTTAACTTAAATAACATAAACATTGACTGTTGGAAATACTGGATTTAGAAAATAAGCATGTTTTGAATTAAACCTTGCTTATCCCACAGTCTTTATGTGGTTCATGTTATATAAATGATTTTATTAATTCACAGGATGTACATTGAACTTATTTAAAATTTTATAGGTTAAGACTGTGACAAGGCTCATCGAGCATAACTACCTGTATAGCAACCTGTATAGCGCGATGGTGAGCATTACCCAAAAGGTTGAAGTGCGACCCCAACTGAGTCTGGGTAATGGAGAAGATGAACGTTTGACGACAGCCAGTGGTTTGTTGTATTTTCCTTTTTTAGAGAGGGCGATGCGGGTGTTGTTTCAACATCTCCTAACTGAGAAACGTTTGCCATTTTTCTGGCTGGCTGACTGCCCTCAGGGATTGAATCACTGTCCGTGGAATCTCTTGAGCACCTAGCCTGAGATGCGGGCAGGTTTTCTGCAACATGCCACATGTTGTGAAAAAAACGGCTGGAGACAGCACTCAGAACCACGGAAGCACTGTGTGTCTGTTGTGGGCGGTAGCCGTGAGCCATCATAAGGTATGCAGAGGAAGGAGGAAATCTCAGCAAGGTGTTTTTGAACAAGCCTACAAAAAACACCAAAATAGGCTGTCCTGCAGGCCTGGTGTGAACTTTCTTCCCAGTGTCAGAAAATTACAATATCTTAGTCCATTTATCATGTATTATGTACAGTACTTATAATTCTTTACAAAAAGAAAAAAAAAACTGTAAACATAAAGGATCATGAAGTTGCTGCTAAGGACCTGATATTGGCAGACATTACATGGTCATTGTAGAATCTACCATGTCATGTCTCGTTAGGAAAAGAGTGAGGGAACTGAATGCAGAAATTTCTTGACAGGGTAAAATTTTCTTTTGTGAGGGATTCAAAAAATAGAAATATTCGCTGAAATATAAAAAATGCCATCTGTAATTTGCCTGTCAGTCACCAGAAAAATGAACATTATAAATGCATAATGATCACTGTGTTCAAGTAGGCAGATGATTTAAAGGTCAATGAGATGCAAAGTCCTGTACAAACCTGCACGGGGAAGCAATACAACTCATTCCAAAAGTCGGTGGACGCCAGTGGATTATGTTTACTTAAATTGTACTTACTGCCAATTTAAAGAGTACCAAGAGGATATCTCTGAAAATTAGGAGTTGTTTACCTTACCATTAGTATGTGACATACATACCACACGCCCTTACAAAAGCTATCTGCTTGGTGCAGCTGAGCAAACATTTTCCTTTGAAGTAGTTTTTGTATTATTGTTTGAAATGACATTTTTTGTTTGTATTTTGTGTGCTTTTTTCCCCCTGTAGTTCCGGCAAAGATTGTGAACATATCCTCTGACATCACAGTAAATGAGGGCAGCAGCGTCACTCTCATGTGCTTGGCTATTGGAAGACCAGAGCCCACCATTATGTGGAGACACAGTACATCAAACGGTAAGTTGAAATTGTCTTTAAAACAAGGCATTTTTCTTCTCTGGCTATTGCTATGACGGTTTGTATGCAGGTTATTAAGCCTGGGTTTTCCAAAGCTACTCCTAACATGGGTCTGCATATACATCGGTTTTCACTACAAATTATTTTTTATAAAATCAAATTAAACTCTTAACAGTTGTGGGATGGTGAATTGCTGGAGTTGTGTTCCTGTTCATAAATGTTTTTTAGTGGGAAACATGTAGGTCCTTCTATATAAAATTAAACACAAACTCACATGATTGAATTTATAAGAAAAACATTCATACCTCTCTCTCTGTAAACTTTAACTTTTAAATGTGGGCAGTTAAGAAAAAATGATGATAGAAATATTAAAATCATAGTCCAAAACCATGCCAACTTTTACTAAAAGATCAGTCAACTCACCTCCAGTACTTGCTTCCTAGTAAGACAGCATTAATGAGAAAATAAAAGCACATGAAAGTCTGGCCTGAATTCAATGCTTTGTACTTTTAAAGAAAATTCTGGTCTTTTTTCCCCTCATAATTTGGCAAGCTAATTTTTTATGATGGCTGATATTTGCCAGAGTGTTTGTGTAGAATAAAACAAATACTTATATTCAGTTGAAATTCAAGGTTAAAAGGAAAGTTTTCTATCCCTGACATAATTTCATTTTTAGTCTATGCTTTTGATTGCCCCAGAAAGTCTTTATTGGCAAGGAAGTATATTTTGGATACTTGTGGAAGTTTTTGATAACCAGCTGACTTAACAATGGTTGGATTTTGGGGGTTCATGCTCTAAAGCAAGAAAACACACTTCAGGTAATTGCGAAGCAGCTTGTACCATGGTATTGGGTCCAGAGGCTGTACAAATGAACAAAATAGTGTTGCATTTAAAAATAAAGAAAAGTTGCGTGTATCATAGGACATAGTTCCAACAAAAAATAAGATGCAGTGTACTTTTTTGAAAAATTGGGTAATACACACGTATACAACCTATGCTGGCAAAACATTGCAGTACAAGCTGCTTTGGATTTGCTTGAAGTATATTATTCTCTTGCTTTTGACCACAAACCCTCAAATTCCCCTATGCCAACTGTCATAAAGTCAGCAGATCACAAGAAACTTAGGGAAATTTGTAAAATATCCTTTATCACAAGCTCAAAATGTCTTTGTCAGTCTGAAACAATGTAAATAAAGCTGAAATCATGTAATAAATTGTAAATAAAGTTTGTTTTTATTTCTAATATATTTTTCTCCTTTTAGTTTGGGGCTCATGAATAAAAAATAGATAAATTGGTATATTTGAGTTATTTGCAACGCATGTTATAATATAAAATAAAACGAAACATATATCACAATGATAGAAAGCAATGCACTCACTGCAACTTTGTAAATCACGTTGATATGACAATATAATTTCTTTTGTTTGTTTCGTATTTTTTTAAGCACAGTGCTTTGGGAATTAGAATTTTGTCTGTTCACCTTTGAAGTTGCGAGATGCAATGTGTGGATCACTGTTCCGCTGGCCGTTCAGGTAATGGCTATAGACCAGTATGAGTGCATGAAGTGTGTTAATGAAGTTGCGCCCAGTCAATTTAAACCAATGCAGAGTGACTCATACCCTACAGGCAATGCAGTGCAGCTGAGAGGTTTTCTAATATTATCAACATATTTATATACTTGCTGACTTCTTTCTGGAATATGTATGATTGGCCTATGTACATGTTGGAACAAATAAGAAATGTGGCAGAAAACCGCTCCAAATTGAACACAAATAATCTGATGGGGTTGGTTCTATTTTAGGCTGTCAATTATGTTGTTAGAAGCAGATAACAGCGCATGGGTTTGTAATTATTCAGCTCGCTTCAAAGAAAGGCTAAATGCATATGGATGCTGGTTCTTTCGCCGCCATTGGGTTTCGTGGACGCCAAAAGTCAATTTTAATTCACTGATTATCACCGACACCGAAGACGGACATGAGCTCACCGCAAAAATATGTCAATATTCTGTGATGGAATCATTTCTCCGAAAGCCAATATGCAGCTGTGCTGATAGTGTGGGTTTAATGTTGCTTGCTATTCAGAGATTGTGTGTTATCATGTTTGACATTTATGTGGGGAGCTCTAATGAAAGCCATAAGATTTAAGCAATGTTTTGAGCCTTGCCAACACAGTCTCCACTGGCATAAAATGTATTAAAAAAGTAAATGCTGTCGGAAGTGACATTTGTAAACAGTTCTCAAGCCCCCAGATAGTCACCCCATCCACACACACAATAAATTGTATTCATTTCAACTGTTATGTTTCCAAGGTTTTTTTCTTTCTTTTTTTAAAATAAAGTTGAGTGTAACATGCCCACAGTGGTCTCAAGGTGTTTGCTTGCATAAATGAAAGAAAATAATCATATGGTTCTGAAATGCCATTGCTTGCGTCTCAGGATTATGGCCAAGATTCAACAAATATTTTTTCTTAACTTCGACATTAACTCATTAATTTGAAATGTTTTTTTTTTCTTCCCAAATTGAGTGAATATGTTCTGCTAATCTGTGTTTTTTTTTAGCTGTTGAACTCGCTAAACTAAAGTTCACCGTGTTATCTTGTGAATTAAGGACATATGCTGACTGAATTCAGGCGTGTGACAGTACCAAAAAGATTTCAGACATCATGAAAAAAAACACACATACACACACAAAAACATTTTAATTATTTGTTTTAAGCCACAGTTTAAAAAATACAGCACAGTATCCCAAAATTTTAAAATGACAGTCATGTCCTAGACCTCAAAACTACTCATTGTGCATTGTGATATGGAGGGAATTTGTATACGCACATGCACACATGAATGCACATGCTCATGCATTTACACACACACTTGAATGTGACATCTGACAATTAGTGATATCTGAAATGCCTGTGGTTACATTTTTCATTGCCTAAGATGACAGCAGCCCTGAGCAGCCGTTGATCTAGGAAAACACCCAGCGCCTCAGAAATTTGGGATGTAATGTGACACAGAAACAGGCAGCGCAGGGCACAATATTAAATAAATTACATTCAAATTTATTAGTCGTGACATTTCCAATTTCAGGGATGCAGTAGGGGATGAAACGTTTTACATTTTTGCGAATGGTTTAAGCGGGGAGTCCATTTTCTTAATATATGTATGCAGTCGATTTAAGTATGAGATTGATTAAGTGCAAGTCTCTGTCTCCCCACCACTCCTTTTTGGCAATCCTGAAGAATAAGATGTCATCTCCTCTTTGGCTGCATTGCGAAAAGGGATCAGTGAGATCGATTCCCGAGGTACAAGACTAAAACTTTTGAAGGACAATGCTGGGGCCAAAGGGACCAGTCAGAACTATTTATGACATAATTTAACACCGTTTCAGAAGAGCTCCTGGCTCTTCACTGCAGTCATTAAATATCCTATGGCACTTATCACTAAGGGTTGGGGTGTTCCCTGGTGTTACTGGCCAAAATCTCATCCTGTTCCTTTTTCATTTATCCGGTTTGAATAAATACTTTCCTTTGACCTCGAACGTGAGGCGAGTGATATGTTGTGCATCGCACAGGAGGGTGTTCCCCTTTGGAGGCTGTGGCTATCCCTCCCTCTCCATCATTAAAGTGATTTTTCAGTGAAAGGGACTGTATAAATGTACTTCATTAATTAAGAGGAAAGAAAGTTGGTTGTGATTATACTCCCTCTGCAGGTTACTGAACGAGTCTTGTCAGAAGAATGAGTTCCTTATTGCACTGCTTTACATTACATTACATTCATTTAGCAAATGCTCATATCCAGAGTGCCATACATAATGAATTGCTACCTTGCACTTAAATAGAATGTGAACTGCAGTACCTTAGTACCATTTTATCTGAAAAGGGCCTGGTGCAGGTTTTTGCTTTAGCCCAGTACTATGAATCCTTATTCAACAAATTAATTAATCAGAGTCTTCAATCAAGACAGTGAAAAGTAGAATCAGGTGCCTTAGTGCTGTGCTAAAATGAAATCCGCCACTCATAACAGCCCTTTTTGGATAAGATTGGACACCCCTGCCATGGAGGAAGGATAAGTAATGCACTCAGGGTCAGTAATAGCGTATCAAGAAGAAATGGAACCTGTAGAAATGGTGACATATTCAAAACAGAATGCTACAAAAAAATTAAATGAAGAGATGAGGAAGTCCAAGAAGAGAGGGTGTGTGCCAGGTCATCTTACATGTATTACGTATATTACAGCCAATCACGTATAACTGATTGTCACACTGACGTTAAAGTGTTTAATCAATTTCCAAAATTCATACAACCAGTTATCTAAACACATATACTCAAGCCTCCAAACCTGAAATGAGAACTTTCAGAAGAATCTAGCATTATTTAATTTATTTATTTGGTGATAACTTTTCTCTGAATTGCCTCCTCTGAGGAAGTTTGTTTTCAGTTCATTTTGTGGCATCAGAACTGTTCATGAATATCCATCCTTTTGTTCTGCAATTTACTGCCGATTGTCACTTGCTCCGAGACAGTGAGTCGGAGGTTTGTGCCCTCTAATTTGGCATTGTGACAGCGTGATTGACAGCTTGGCGGGCTTGTGGACTGATGCAGCAGACAGGTGGCAGATCTCTTGATGAGTGGTAATCAGGCCATTATTCTCCGGAAATGTACAGCACGACGTTTGCTGTGATATTTCTGTCAGAGAGAACAATGGCCCATGATAGCACTCACTGTCACACGGATGATAGGCAATACAGTTTGGGGGGGTGGGTGGGGGGTTGGAGGCCAAAATGTAACATCTCTCATCAAATTGATATATTATCTGCAAAAACAACATGCGTATAGCTATGTTCCCGAAATGGGCATGGGATATCTTCTAGCGTCCAGCTGTTCTGTTTTGTGCATTAGTGTTCATTCAGAACATAGAGTACAGGGCTGAGTTTGCCCCATATATAAATATGCCACTTTACATCCCCACTCTATCCAATTCCTCTCCAGTTTGTGGGCTCCGACAGCACACTTGAATGCAAGGAAATGTTCAACCGTAATGCGTTTTACTCTTTCATTACTTGATATAATCATATGCAGTGCCTCATGGCTTTTTGAAGTATTCATTCAGTTGAAAATGAAAAAAAAAGAAACCTATTTCTTCACGTCCCTCAGCAATCTTCTGGAGCAGAAGCAGTCAATATTGATGTGTCCTAATAAAAAAAGAATTGATTAAATATAGATTGTATGAAACAAAAAGAAGAATGATATGGTAATAATCAGCATGACGTTTCTGTGATTGAAAAGAGGAAGGGAATCTCAACTATGTTTAATTCTGCAAAAAAAGTGAAGTAACATGCTTTTCACTACTGAAATGCACCAGAATCTCATTTCCCAATTGTTTATATGTGGAGTATCCATAGAATTCAAAATCTTTGTAAAACAATGTTTGTAGCAAATGATGGTCAGTTTCCATTTCTAGTTAATATCTTTGATGGTTATTCTGTGCTATGATATTATATGAGTTTTATCTCATATTAATTTTTAATATTAATATATTAAATGTTAACAGCCTATCACAAACATAATTATTACCTTTGATGAGACCAGATTTGACCTTTCTGTCCATGCATACCAACAGTGGTTTTGGTGTAGGAAGGAGGTCGCTCATGTTGAAAATACACTGGTTCTTGGGTTTTTGATAAGGTCAATGTAATCGTGAACTCCCAAGCATTCCTCAAATTTACTGATCCCAAGCATACCTGAAAAACAATCAAGAAATGGCTACCTGATCACAGACTTGTTGTTCTGCAAGGGACACCTCTGTCTCCAGACCAAAAGTGCTTTGAAAATCTGTGGTTTGAAATGAATAGGGCAGTCCCCAAGCACAGAATGAAGGACCTAAAGAATCTTCAAAGATCCTGTGTGGAGGATCCTCCCTGTATGGAAGCTGTCTTTGCTTTTGTTTATCAAGGGTATGAATAATTCTGAAGGTCGCAGTGTGTGTGTGTGTGTGTGTGTGTGCATGCGTGCGTGTATGGGTGCGCGCGTGTGTGTGAAGGCACCATTACCTAGGGGTACTCACAGACATTATTTTTGAAGCATTATCCACTTAGACTGCTGGGAATTTACAGAAGCAGCTCTTGTTAATTACCTTGCTCAAGGGTGCAGTCAATGTGACCCGGGTGGAGGATCTGAGGCAGCAACCAGTTCTCTCGCCACTCTGCACAACATTACTGCCATGGCCACCGCCACCACGATGGTAGGTATTGGAGTGCTGTAGCTGTATTGTTCTGGCACCTGCTTTCCTACTGATCCAGAGTTTTATTCACTCAAAGCGAGATCCCTTCACATGGCCCAAACGGAGCACAAGTACGCAATGCCATAATGCTTTCAAGCTATTCAATGAAAGGTATTTCAGGCAAGACTGAGTGCTCACCTCTGCTCTGCTACTATTGATGTTGGTACTGATCTATATCACTTAAAAGGGTAGGTTGCAGGATAACTGCTTTTAACTAATCTTCTTTGAGTTAAACTGGAGGAAAAACTACAGATGTTCTGTTGTTGTAGGAGTATTGGACGCCTAGTGTTAAATGATAAATGCTTGCAGGATGCTCATGATGTATGGCCTACGTGCTTGTAAAATGCGAAAGGCTGCTTTGCTTGAGCACAGATAAATTTACCTGGTTCTAACTGTAATACAATGTTGTTTGCCATTTGCTAATATTTTCCACTGATCTTATTCCTCATTGCACTTAATTATTCAAACATGTGCAGGAAGTGAATTAACCATGACTAAAGCTGTTCATAAAGCACTGACTCATTTGCAAGCATATATAGGATATGATCGATTAAACAACAGAGGGCATTTGCAGCGAGCATCATGTATGTGTTATTCACAGCAGTGCATGTAATGTGAGTTCACAAAGTCCCAGAACCCATCTGTGGGAGGTCTGATCCAGTGGGCAAGGCAATATAATGGGTTCTCTCAAATCACACTCTAATTTCACACGCCTCCTCCGTCGTTGGCACCTTGATTACAGTCAACTGTACCTTTCCAAACATTCTCTGAGCATTTGTGGGCACTGGCCTGTTTGGCAACCAGCTGATATTCACCAAGACATGCTACAGGCATCATTAGCCACGCAGGCGGATGAAGCGACAACATTTATTCTAGACTGCTTCTGTTCTTCCATGTGCTGTAGAGAGAGGGGAGAAGAGCTGACTGACATCCAATTTCCTTTCCCATTCTTCATCCAAAAAATTCCATCAGTACCTCTCTTACCAATCAAGCCTGTGTCTGGCACCCCATCCATTGACTGCAAGCTCTTGGAAGTTGCATTAGCAGGAAATTGTCTGGCATTCTCTTTAACTCAGAATTAAAACGCAGTTGTTGGTTCAGTTTATCACAAAAATTAATTTGCTGAAAAAATACGAACACTTCGTTTTTAAGTGAAATGTTCATTTAATCCAGGCCAACATAGATGATAAAAGGTAAGAGGAGGACAGGGCTCATGGACTCCAGCTGTTGTCATGTTTAAAGAGCATAGATTAAAACAAACATGGTTTTGTAGTCTAATTTGTATCAGGGGGGTTTAAATTACATGCTTTAGCAGCAGTGTTATAGGTGCTGCAGTATACAGCACACTAACTGTGTTATGGAAGCAGCTGCCAAAAGTGTGAACCATATGCTTGCATGCAGGTGTATATGTGCACACATTTTCCATTTGCACTAGATGTGTATAAAAAGTTACTAATTTTAAGTTTCTTTACATGGAACATACAAGCTTTCTGAATGAGCGGTGGTCATGGATAGAGAAGCTACATTCAGTCAGCACACGCAAGTCCCATCCCCTCAGACATACTTCCTGGTTTCTTCATGTCTCAGTGCATCTCAGAGGTCAGTGCAAAGCAAGAAAACGGGGTCAAGTGCAGACATTAGTGTCGGGGAAGTGCTAGCGTTCCTCAGGGCAAAGTCAAAGCCAGATTTTTCAGGGAGCCAGAGACAGGTGTGAGGGTTCTGTAGAATGGGTTCCGCGCTTTCCGGTCATAAATCCACAGCAACGCGGCTAATTCAAACTGAACTTTTACCATTAATAATGAATGGGAGAGAGGCGGCCGCTGACTGCATCTGTTTGCTTTGGCGGGGGGTGTTGGACCAGAGCATTATTTCATCTGACATGATTAGCTGGCTTGGGGTTTCTTGGTAGTGGCCCCCTGTGATGACGGAGGAAGCAGCCGAGGCCCAGAACTTGCGTCGCAGCACCGAAAGAGGCTATTAACTACAGCTTAATAACATGTCACCCTATGCTATTCCTCTGAGTGAAACTCTGACTAATCTTTAAATGTGGCTAATTCATCATTGCATGTCCTCACTAAACCATACTTAAAGCCAAGATGTAGCCCTTTAAATTCGAAGACACATTGAGATACAGTTGTTCTTGAAAAAGAATTTTCTCAATATGACAGCGTGCATTTAGCAAGAGAGCTCCTCAACAGAATAAATTGTGTATAATTTATTGACCCAGCAACTGACTTTCTCTTCCTTTTTGATGTGAAATTACACAGGAATTAATTGAAATCTTTAATAAATGGATAAAAAAATGTTTGTGTGCTTATGCAGTGATGTAATACGGCGGGTAATCACTGTACTATACATAGATGTACCAATGTCACCTACATCAGTACTATTTTGAGCATTTGGCATTCATTACTGACTAAACAAACAACATTGCATGAAAGCTTCACATCTATGCAGATGGCATTTTTCTATGCACTGATAAAAAGAAATATCTTGTTATTGCTAAATGAATGTAAATTAAATGAAATATAGAATTTCTGAGGTAAAATGTTTTATTCTATTTCAAATGCTGACAGCTGCTCTCTTACTCTACCCAAGTCAACACTCTCCCCACGTACATTTCAAGTACAAAATGCAACCCCCACCCTGAACTCAATGTCTCCCCTGAGAGTATCTTACAAATTTAGGCTGCCTGAAATAGCACTTCAATGTCACTAGCTGGAACACAAATATCCCCATATCATAATATGAATGAGTCTGAGATATGCTTTTCTGTAAGCAGACAAAAGGCTCGCTGTTCTGTGCTAACTGATAATATGAAACTGTAGATCAGCACATGCAGCTAGCATATTCTCTTTTCACCTTATCCTTCCTGTTATCCTCGAGGGAATGCTGAATGCTGGATTACAGAGGGATTCCAGTTAGACAACAAGTTTGGGGCCCATTAATGGTTTTCTTTTTCTGGTTACGTGACGGTATCTGTTAGCATCGTTCCAGCGTTGAGCCAACATTGTTTACTGTGATCCTCCTTCCGCTGTCTCACACCCCCTTCAATTGTTTAGTAAATGCCTTTCAGAGTGGCATGCTGAGAAATGTTATAGCTGCCTGTTGAGAGAATGACATGACATTTACTACCAAATACCTAATTTAATTTTCTACCAGCGCAATGTATTTATAATAAAGCCTTGCCACCTTTATTACACATGAGACCTGGCAGGCAATCTCACCCCCCCTCCCCAAACTACTTTTATGTCTGAAAAATATTCAGTGAACATTTTTGTATACTCCACAAAAAAAATATGATGAATATATTGAGATTTTGTTGATCGACACACAATTGTTTGCTTGTATTAAATTAGAAATGTGCCTCTTTTTTCATTAATGATTTATGCTTGTGTCATTTTTGTAGCAGAATTATGCAGAAGTAACTTTTTTAAATTCCTAGTAGTGGTGATGCATAATTTCAAATACATCAAAGAAATCATGTTTGAGCACATTTTTTATCACTTCTTTCTCCTTCCAAGCTAAAGCAGACTTTTTTCTATTTTAGTTTCTGTACTTTTTATAAAATAACAATAAAATAATTTTAAGTTAATACAGATATACACATACAAATATTTGACAAAGTAAATGATTCTTATGAGGATGAAAGAATTTAGGTACTCATGTGTTATATGTTACATGATATGTGTTAAGTATATACAGTATGTAAGAGGTTATATGATATATAAAGAAATATAGTACAAATGGGAAATTTCAATTCCCATTTCCAATGTATTATACCAACTTTGTTTTGTTTCTAAAGTTTCTGCAAGTTTATACAGTTTATAAAGATAACTTTATCCTTGTCCATTAATTATTCAGTTTTTTTTTTGTAGAACTCATGGCCTTGCTTTCTTGGTCTTTGCCGATATAAAAAGTTGTTTTGGTAAAAAAAATGGTAAAATGGACTGCATTTATATAGCGCTTTTATCCATTCGCCAGAGCAGTTAGGGGTTAGGTGTCTTACTCAAGGACACTTCGACACACCCAGGGCGGGGTTCGAACCGGCAACCCTCCGACTACCAGACAATCGGTCTTACCTCCTGAGCTATGTCGTTTTATGTTCTGTGGTGTCTGTGTTGTATAATGACTGCAGTTATTTACTTTCGGTGGACATGATGACATTGGCATTGTTGTTGAAATCATTGTCATTATGTTCCACAGTGTGTAGTTCTGGGCCCTTATGAAAGTAATGATCTTTTTATGATTCCTTTTAAAAAGGAATATAGCCAGAACCATGCGTTTCTTCAAAAAATATATATATCAGCTATTTGTGAATATTTGTCTTGTAAATTGGCAGGAGTGGTAATAATTACAGCTCCATGCCTGATAAGGCAAATCACTTATTGATTAGTCATTGATTTCAGAAAGATCATAAATCTAAGTTAATGAGGCTGGAAGGCCATTTGAAAAGTCCTGGTGAAATTATGACATTAAGAGGGTGATTTACATGCGCACAATCAGAGTTGAGCACCGTGATCAATGATCTGGGAGTGAGTTCATTGGGCAGAAGGTCTGAGGTGTGCAAATGCATTTCCGAGCAATTTAAAACTCTGTAAAACCGAGTCTGTTTACATAGCAGGTGCTATAAAAAGAGGTTTTGTCTCACCACAGGAAAACCCTTAAAGAAGAAAAAAGGTATAACAAAAGGCACAAACAGAGGTAATATGTGATTTATGGTGGCTTTATTTTCCTGTAATATGGATGAAATATAGAAGGGACAGACCCTTACAGAAATAGAATATACTGCACTATATTATAATAAAATATCAAAATATTGCAACACTTCACAGTATAGAAAATCACATATAAAATAATTAGCAGTAAAACATATTATTTATTATATTTCCCAAAATGTGTGCATAGTAACAATCTATTGTTGTGCATTTCATTTCCATAGGGTGAGGGGGTGCTAAATGAACTGTAGCCTTACCCTCATTTGCCTCATATATTAGTTCTCCCAAAAGGATATCTGATTCGGGTCTCTTTCTAGGATCTGTGTGCAAACTCAAGATGGTGAGAGTGATGGACAGTAAATGAAGTGGAAATGCCAAAGCCAGCCTGATATTGAAAGTTTCAAGAATGTCAAATACAGGGAGGGAGGAATGTTGGGTCAATGAGAAATAATGAGATTGTGGAAGACAAATATAGTAGTTATAGCAACCGGCAGGCCAGACGGAAGTATTCCAACAGGACTGGTAGTTCTCATGCCAGGTTGTCTGAAAGCTATATGAGTCTTCTCAGCAGCCAGTATAATTGCTACTTATTGTGATACTGCACTCTATTGAAATTTGACATTTATACTGCACCAAAGCTGATTCTCAGGGGTAAGGTAGAGAAATAGAAAACCTGAAAGACAGGGGTTATATCCACAAAAGGAATATTCTCTCTGAAGCAAATGAACTAATTGTATAATATTGACAATCAGAAGTTGGTTTCATGGTATCACAAATGATTAGATAGGCAAACAATGTTCACTTTTGCCCTGTGTGGAGATGAATAGTGTAAATTATTTTAATAATAATGGTTTTGCTTGCATTTAACAAATATTGTTTATTCAGCTTGCATGTGAATTTATATGAAAGCACTATTTTACAGTAAATTAACTTAATGGTCAATTAACTGTAAATTACTTACCAGTAATATGAAAATAAATTATATCTACACTAGGTAGATAAACAAAGTACAATACTTGGAGGGATATTTCTTCTTGATTGGTCTCTTAAGTGTTTGTCTTCAGTATGGATTTTGATTTGATAATGAGTAATGAATGAATACTGTACCAAGCTACAAGATTAATTTATGAATACTATCAAATATACTAAGAGTGCTACCGTATAATTGCTTTTTAGTTACCTTGCCGCTAAATTGCCTACTTTTCAGGAATAGGACATAATTACCTCAAACTGTTTATTTTTCCTGCTTCAAGTAATTAGGACACATAAAATAAAGCGATGTTGTTTTTTTTCCCCACATACCCTTTTTCTCTCCTCTGCTGAGGAAGCATAATTTCATCACCATATATCAAATTAAAATGTCCCCATTCTGTCAATGACAAGACAACCGAGAGAGTGGAGATTCCCTGGGAGAGGCGAGATATGTCCAGAGCCAGGCACGGTCCAGACACCAGGCTGATGAAAACTGCAGCAGAAATATCCTGTAAGGAGGTTGTTTACATGCTGTGTATCTGCACGTCTCTGTGTGTGTGTAATTGTGCTTGAGCATGTGTATGCGTGTGCTGTAGGCTGTATATTTTAACTTAAAACGATGCGTTCACGATAGACTGAAAAAACTTTTAATCCAACTCATGCTTTCTTGGAGACTTAGGCCTGGATCCCGGTCAGGGGCGTAGCTACTTCTTGCCGAGCCCCATCCTAGACTGCAACTCGCATCTCGTCTTTTACCGATAACAGCAAAAAAAAGGACACGCGGACTTGTCACCGTCGTTACTTTGAGATCGATTACCCTGCTGATACGATACCCCTCCCCCTACTTCGCGGATTCCACGAATACAGTACTAGGGAATGAAGCTGAAAGACTAAGTGAAAGGGATGAAAATGCCAACGAGCTTTGATTGATTCTCGTGACTTTAAACGTTTTTTTATCTGATCCAAGAAAAAAAAACTTTCATGTAAGGAATTCTGGTAACAATTTCGGTAGCCTATATAGCCTATCAAATAGCAACATGTACTTTTATATTTCAACTCAAATTTTCATTAATTTTCAGCAGCTGATTTATGAGACTTTCTCAAGCCGATATGTTTTGACGACATCGATTAGTTTACGTTACCTGCAATGTTAGTTGTTTAACACAATCTTTAAGTCTAATAGTAATGACAAATGAGTATTACTGCAAATAAACCTGCCGAAAAAACATCTACATGAGTAGGCAAAACTAAATAGATAAACAACAGCAGTGTAACACAGCAGGCCAATGCATAGCAGAACACTTTCGTGCTTGTAATGTACTGTAAATGCTATTGAACTATTTATGGAATGAATTGTGTGGCCCACCCACTTTTATTCAGGCCCACCTGCAATTTCATTTCTGGCTACGCCACTGATCCCGGTAACATTTGTGCTTGACTTTGTCACACAATTAAATATTAAATGAAGTAAATACATTTTAGCTTATTTATTCCCAAAACCGTGTTTGTAAAGAAAATACGCAACAGCTGGATCTATTTGTTAGTCAAATTATAACCCAAGAATATTGCCATATTGAGGCCCTGTTGAGCTGAAACCTGCCTGCGCGTGAATGCGCACTTATCCATGCTGTGCAGGATGGTGGCGCTGTCACTCTTCTGCACTGTGTTGCTGGGCTCTGCCATGGTTACGTGTGGGCCAAGCCATCGCTAGATCAGCCAACACTGCGAAGGAAGTGACTCATTCTGTTTATTATGCACAGTTGGGTTTTTGGTGCAATTCACTTGGATTTCTCCAAAGTAAATCAGTCCAACTGTTTCCAGCTGTCTGCATTTCACAGGACTTCACAGTGCTAATATTCTGCCAACAGTTTGCCTCTTAAATCTTTGTTGTTTATTATCTTAATTAATTAAAAATATTTGCTAATCTAGTTATAATTGAAAAGCATGGACTGCCAAATGTACATATGCAGTAGATATAAGAAACATATGGAAGTTTAATTATGAGTACAGGCCGTGTTCTTAGAAGTACACGGAACTGTTTACGGAAACGTTCATAAAATGGGATAATTATAATTGTATTAATGTTTACTTAAAAACACTTTCAATTTAATGTGTAAAGAGGGGTTAATTACAGAAGTATGTAGAGGCCATGCAATATATATATTTTTTGTGTTTGTTATCTCAACATCACAAATTATTAGCTTGTGATCCTGCCAAAACAAATGTTGTTTTCTCGTGATCACGACATAACCTCTTCAATCTGAATGCACAGTGAGTGTGTGTGTGACAGAATGGGGATAGCACGTTGCCATATGGGTGAGCACATTTAATGTTACTTTGACCAAGGACTGACTCCCATAGAAACCAGGGAATGACTTTCAAGCATGACGTGATTTATAGGCTACCTGAGTCAGTTCTTGTTCAGAGTAAAAATGAATACATTCATTCATTGTAGGCAACATGTTATCATCTAGTGTGCCACGCACAATCACAATACATTTTCATCTCCATGTCCAGAAGTCAGAGTGACTTTGCCACTTTGTCCGAAATGTGCAAAATATAAGACAACAATGATAACATATTACTGGTTGTTGGGACATTTTATATTTAACTGTAGTTCAAACATGGGCCAATTCTGCACTGAAAATATTTTTTAAATGCTTTCACATTAGATGTTCTTATCAGGTCTTGCCTGGTACAGTGAAATCTGTCTCATTTCAAAAGTACAAACCCTGTCCATCTGGCACTCCAGGCAGGCTCAATCAAGCCTCAAAATATTTGAAATGATCTTAGTAGTATATGAGACAGGTCTGGTGTAAAAGCTATAACTTGATATGTAGATTCATATAGTAATGCTGTGCTATCCTCAGTTTGTCACACACAATCACTGTGCATTCAGATTGCAGCAGTTACCTCCTGACCAGGAGAAAGCAAGTTCTGTTATGTCGAGATCACAAGATAAATAAGTTGTGATCATGAGAAAAAGAACTTTTGTTACGTTGAGATCAGAAAATAATAATTTGATAACGGGACCAAAAAAATAAAGATTGCATGGCCTCTATGGACTGTAGTTAATTAATTTAAATAACAGGTCATTTTAACAGTGCCAAAAGTTCCAGGGGCCTCAAGGATTAAAAAGAATAAAAAAAAACTTTTGGAAGTAATTTCCGGAGAGGGCACAGTATGAGCTATAAAAAGATTGAAAAGTAATATTTCCAGACTATTCGGGCTATTAATGGGCAGAATATAAATAAATTATTCTTTACAATACAGCACGTGCTGTTTTTTATCATTCTTATTCATATTCATGTGCCCGCTGAGAATATATATTTTCTCACACATAAATTGATTTAAATGTATGTTAATTGTGCCTTCCACAGTCACCTTGAGAAGAGTGAATCATAAAGTATACACCAGTCCTTTCTCCTATCTGAACATTTAAGATTGTAATCAGTTTTGCTTTTAGAAACCTATCCTACCATGGCTAAACACATTTAATTTCCTACACAGTGTTTTGTTATTTCAAGGGAACTTCTTGCGGTGACTATTTATCAAATCATACCTTTGAAAATGGATATGACCTTTGTGGTCAAACAATAACATGTTAAGATTTTTAACCATGGGAATTTATGAACCTTGTATTTTGTAAGGAATGACCACAGTTATCATTTTCCAAGTTAATTTCATTGAATAACAGGCAGAAGTATCTAACGAATTGCCATGACCTCTTCTCCACTCAGTTCTGAAGATGGTGATGGTGCCGTATTCTCTTGGCTTTGTATGGATCAGTTAATATTTAAAGGAAGACCAACTGCACCAGCGTTCACACATTTCTGTAAATAGCTAACATACTAAAATGAATGCCTGAGAAAATGTTTATTATTGCAAATATTTCTGTCCTTGCTTTGTTGCTGGGAAAAGGTCATGCTTTTTTGTGTAGTTCCTGTGTCTTTTTGGGAGCATTGATGGTAGATATCTATATGGTTTCTGTGGCATTAATCTGGAGCTGTGAAACTGAAGCACTATGAGCTGTAGAAGGTCAATGGGATGTTGCACTAGGGAGAAGAGCACATTACTCTAGAACCTTCAAACAGTTTCTATGTTGAGGAGTACCACTATACTAGGGGTGTCCTAAATCCTAAGGGGGCCAAAATGTCTGTGTGTTTTTGTGATTTCCTTTCAGTCATCTGCCAATTAAGAACTTGAGAACAAGGCATGTGGATTCTTTAGCTAAGCAGTGACTTACATGAACCACTGGTGCTGAAAACACTGTGAAAACCAACAATGATTTTTCTTTATACACAAGCATGTGAGTTAGAAAGCAACACGCGGTTTATGAGATACTTTCGTTAACTGCAGTGTCAGCCCATGGTTGTAGGAATATCTCCATGGGGTGGGGGGGTTGCACTCACCATCTGGGGGCGGCAAACGGCAAACAAAAGGGAAAGAATTTGGAAAATGAAATGGAAGTCATTGGGAAACCCAGCAGCTGGCCCTGCATGAGCCCAAATATAAAACTTAATTGTTCATTGCTCTGTGAATAAATCTGAGTTGCATAACATATGATGACTAACACAAACTTAAAATAGTCTGTTAAAGGACAATCTCTCTTAGGTGGACTGTGGTACACTGTTACTTGCTTTCCCAGTTTTCTTAAAAAACAAATTTTAAGAGAATAAGACGTGTCTACTCTTTTATCTTATCAACACAGGCCAGTTAGAAATATGGTACTTTCTCACAGGGGTGTAGCACAAAATTCTGGGCCCGTGCATATGTAGTCTCTGTGGGCCCCCTTAAAATTGTAGACCAAAGCAAACTTTTTAGACCAGGCCTTTTGAGGCCACATCTCTGCCTTGGGGCCCTGGGTAGTCAGTTCCACTATTCCCCCTACTGTGACGCCCCTGCTTTCTCAATACTTTACAGCAATACTGCTGAGAATAAAAGAAGTACAGTATCTGTAACTTAACTGCAGACGTGTGCCCAACATTAGAAATCGACTAACCAAGTGTTTTGCTACTGTAGGCATGACTTTCATTGCATTAATTGTGTTGAAACTAAAAGTGAGAATGTAGGGTATGCATTTCATACAAGTTAATTTACCGACGAACAGAAATGAAAATATAGGACTCTGAATATCAGAGTGCATGATACTATGTATTTGCAATGTTTGTTTGAATCAAACAGATCAGCAAAGGTTGGCAGGAAGCTTTGAAGCTGTCTTTGATTGAGCTATGTATTCATCTGTAATGTCTGAGGAAACATCCACCTCTTTATATATGTAACGTGTGCAGTAATGTATTTTGCATTGAATAAGCTCATTGGATAGAATAATACTAGATGTACTGACATTTCATTTACTGTAGTGCTGGACTCCTGGCTGGTGTCTTTGTCACCTCAAAGGTTAGCAGAGCTTGTCCTTGGGCCAGCTGGTGACATGTGAAAAGCTACCACAGACAATAACTTTCCTATTGATACTGTCAGCCCAGACACACATAGCCAGAGGACTATTGTTCCATATGATTGAACAAAAGAAAAAGATGTTGGAAAAACACATTGCTGATCTCATTCATTCTGATATCACCACAAAAAACAACAACAAAAAAGACTGAAAATTTAATAGAGATGTACATGGAAAGAACAGGTGGCATTTCAAGATAATCAGAAACAAAGAGCAATGGATCTTTTCCATGGACGCTGATGGCTTTTTGTTTTGTCATTCCTAGCTAGAAGCGACAGATAGAAGCTGATGTGCACGGGTGCTAGGTTTTCCTGGAGAGTGTGTTCGTTGAAATCCCGAGGATGTCATCATTCTATCAGCGTATTTTCCCAAGTGCATCCATCTAAAGTTGCACTCAGGTGTGCTAAGAATGAGGCCGTTTCCCACTTTAATTGTCACAGGACACAGTCTAACTGAGCCTTCAATGGGCCTATAATAGTCATGGAAATGCACTCCACCTCTGTCATTTCACACTGGTAAGTGCTGCCTGACAACAGTCTCCATTTTGATAGTTATTAATCAGATTTGAGAGGGCCTACAACAACTGCATTGAAAAATAAAGTCTGTTTTGGCTGCCTGGGTAGCCTAAAAATCAACAATGCTAGCTTTCTTAAAAAGCAACAGAATGCTGGAGTGAAGGCAGGAATCCACAGATGGTGTTTATGAAAAATTGAAATGTAAAAACGGAATACTTCCCTGAAGTTCAAGACACTGTTGTTGGAAGGGGGGAGAGAAAAAAAAGTGTTTATCATGGCTTTAAATGGGCATATTCATTATGAAATCTAAAAATGTCACATGAGGATTGGCAATGGGCTTCAGCAACATGACCTTCATTAGGGTATACTTGACTTTGAAGTCCAGGTGACCAACCACAGAGAGTGGTATTCCAGCATTCTTAAACTTGACAACAAAATGTCAAACATGGTTTATAGCAAATGAATGATTCTGGAGTGCTTGCCACAGTAGAAATGTAACAAGGCTGTGTAGGGGATTATATTCATTACTATATTTTATTTTGATTATGATAAAATTACTACCACTTAAGCATTATTCCACCTAATATTGAAGAGGAGAACATTGATATTATTGATAATGAGAGTAACAATCGTGATGCATCCAAGCTTTCAGTAAAATGCCGTCTCTATAAAATATGTTTTACAAAATGCTGTCATAAAATATAAATTCAGAATTGGTTATGTTTGTTTTTCTATTGTTGGCCAAACAAATGGATGAATTCATGAATTTAAAATAATACAATCAGTGAAGAACTCCAAGGAAAATCAAGCAATTAAAGTCCGCAAACATGTAACCAAAAATTGATCTGGTCAAGTGTTCATTGAACTGAAGAAAAACACAGCAAATGCAAGTTTCTCTAGTGGATCGGAACAAGGCTTTGTTAAAGAACATCCAGGTGTTGCCCTGCAGGGTTTGTGGAACCATATCCAGAGAAGTGAAGCGATCAATGATATGTGCATATGAAGTTGCTAGACAGTGTCTGACACTTGTGGAATGCTTGGCAGTTTCTCTAATTGTTTCTCAGATTTTCTTCACTGCTGGTTAGGAGTTCAGTCTGTACAGTGTTGCTTGGGTGGGATTATGATGGGATCTAACCTTTATAAGTGGAGTCCAAACACAGTGCATACATGATTCGTTTTGTTAATGTGAATATAATGTCAGTACTCGATTCATTTGTCTGCAGTTACCAAGCCCACAACAAGCTTTGAAATATAATTTCAAATAAATTATTTGAGATATGGACCACGGAACAAAAAGTGTGTCCCAGTTGTTTTTAAAATCCCCACGTACTTAATGCATACGTGCACACTATATGAAAATTTTAGTTCTACATCAAAACATTTCACCAAAGTGTGCAAGTACCCAAGTGCGCTCTGCCAAGTGTGGAGAAATGAGACAGTTCAGTACACTCAGTGGTCACTTCATCAGGTACACCTGCTGGTCAGAGAAAATAGCCTCCTCCTCCAAACAGCAAATCATATGGCTGAAACCCAATATATAAAACATGCAGTCATGGTGAAGAGGTTAAATTTTTTTTTGTTTGAACAAACATTAGAATGGGCAAGATGCATGATCTAAGCAACAGAGAATGGTGTGATAAACAAAAAAATATAGTGAGGAGCAGTTTTGTGGCCAAAAATACCTTGTTAATGAGAGAGGTCAGAGGAGAATTGGCAGAGTCATTCAAGCTAATAGAAAGGCCATGCAAGCTCAAATGACAGCATGGACCAATATGGACCTCAGGCATATTTGCAGCACCTGGAATCCATGCTGAAAATATGTTCAGGCTGTTCTGGAGGCAAATGGGGGGTCATACCAAGTACTAAGTAGGTGCACCTAATAAAGTGCCCTTGTCATTTTATACCTCTGTATATGTACATGTGTGTCTTGGTATTCTCACACAGTATACTTTCAGTGGGAACTATACATAGTTGTTTTATTTATTTATTTATTTTAGAATAGCTCAAGGTTAATATTAGTAATTCTGTTAATTATACATGATTATAGCAATTGGTTGGAGAAAATGTCACAAACATCTGCCCACAACAGGAATTGAGTTTGACACCTCAGAAACTCTATAAATGGTTTTATCCAAGAAATTTATACAGTGGCATATGAAGCTGTTTAAACGTATGTGCATAGATATAAACAGAATAAACAGTGAAATTCCAGGGCTGTAGGAAAGACCATCAGCTTCGCACAAATGGTTAAAATGAACATGGTTTTTGGTAAAGCATGTCTGTGTGAATTTGCAAAGAGGTTTTGGTCATGCTTTCTGAATGGAAGGTCCATAGGCATTTTATAACACCTACATACAGTATATCTCCTTCATCGTTAGGACAACTTTAAAAAATAATTTTAACATCACCAGAAGAATCTTAACATCACCAGAAGTGTTAAGTTTTGATCCTAGCTTGGACTCTGAAGGTGGTCCCTCCAGTGAGGTTCATTACCTGAAATGCACTTTTTCAATGTATAATTGTTCCCCGAGATTTGCAATAGGTTGATTTAGACCAAAATTTGTTGGTACATAAATTGATCACTGGTGTGATTTAACGAGATTTATTTAACCAGTGCAAGTTATATTTCTCTGCTCATACTTCAGAAAAAATTCTAGACCTGTAGGTAAAACTGAATGTTATAACAGTACAATATTATGTTGAATTTTTCCTTTCATAATTGGGACTGTGCTGGGAAATTTCCGTGTATCAATTGATAAAACTCTAAAAAGAGATATGAAAATTGCCCTAGGAGAGAGCGTGTACTAAGCGGATAACCAGTGATATTGTCTCCAGTTTATTAGCCTGGATTCAATCAATTGTCCTCACAGTTATAGTGAAGACAATATCAAAACACACTTCAGCAATTTCCTCAGTGACCAAGGCAATGAATAAAAACCATTTGCAATAAAAGAAATAGATGCATACATTTATTTGTAAGTCAAAGTTAAGAAAACCTTGGACAGCACATCTTCTGAAATGAAGATTTGGTAGTTACAGTAGATCTCTGGGAAAAAGAAGCACTGCAATTCCAAATGGAAGAAATCCCAAAAGCTGTGAGAAATTCCACAAAAACTCTGCTGGCTGGCTGGCTGGTTGACCTAACAGAAATCAGACACCCCTGCATTTGTTTTCTTCACATTTCATATTGTATTCCAAGCTGCAATAAGCACAAATGTATAGGAAATGTATTTTTAAAAAGGAAGCAAAATTGGAATTGGAGTACGTAAGCCCAGCTGCCTTTCACTTTGATTTAATCGCCCCCTAGATGTCAGTAAACACTCAGACATCAGTGGGAAAAAAGAAGGAAAAAAGACAGTAGCCCTGGGATTTAGTTCCCCTAACAAATCTGTTGCTCTGTTGCTTCCCCTCCCTCCCATCAGAGTTCTATCAGCTTACCTCCACCCTTATTCCCTCTCCCAGACCCATCATTATCAAATCATGCTAATGCGCTTCATGCACAATCACACTTTTCTCCATGCTATTAAACCAGTCGCACAGCTGATGATGCCTGAAGAGAACACGCGTTCCCAGGATGCACCGGCTTCTTCCTTATCTCTGTGTTACGAGCTTGTGTGCGCCGGTGCTTTCTCTCCACCCCGGCCTCCTCTGCGGTCCCTTCGGTCCCCGTGAGAGGCGGTGCTTGAACGCACGGCCGCAGATCATTATTAACGTGGGGGGTTTTGGGCTTAGAGTTCTGTACTGCGGTTGGGGGATGTGTGTATTTGCGACCGGAATGGTTCGGATTTGAACACACGGCTATACCACCGAGCGCACAGTCCTGCACTTGAGTAACATTTGCTTCAGGAAATATACAACTGCAGCAATGGCTAGCACAGTATGTGAAATGAAAGCTATGCAAGTCACCAGAGATGCATTAATAATGAATGTACTCAAGCAGGGTTTATTCTTGTTGTTTGTATAAGATGCAGTTGACAACAGAACTTCACATAGCCATGTATTGTTATGTTCCTATAACTGAAGCAGGAAGCTCCAGTGTACTTGTTCTGTAACACGCTGTTCTGTTGATGCCCTGTAAAGAGATTTAAAATAAATGATCGATTAGCTGACAAGTAACTGGAGCAGGGACAGAAAAGCCCACGTCGATTGGAAGTCATTCAGTAGTGAATGATTGAGTGATTTCATTGTTTTCTTGATTGCGCAGGGAGTTAATTCTTAGAGGGGAAAAAGTTGAACCGACAGAGCGACTTTGAAAATCCCACTTTGTACAGTATCAATGATGATCCATCTTTGCCACTGCTGCAAACTAGATACTCTAATTGCATAATACACAATCATTTCTATATGTTATTGTTATGTTGATAGAGTAATTTTTCAGTCTCTCTACACTGGATAGTCTGACAACTATATCCATATATCTGCCAGAACAAGTTTGAGATGAAACAGTCATTGAACATTTCATGTTATGTTATCATTTATATCTTTCTGAATCATATAAGTGTATATTAACCTGAAACAACTGGCTCCAGTGGCATTCCAGTGTGCATGCATTTCATTGGTTTATGATTTAAGAGAATACTGATCTAACTTCTTCTCTGACTCATCACTAAATTGTAATGTTTGTGCACAGGACAGACTTGTTATGCAGCTGGCCAAATCACTGGATTTTCTTTCTTTCTCATAGTATGAGGAAGGCAGCCTGGCATGTGTCTGGCTACACGGCAGCCATGGCGTCCTATACTCCATCACAAAGCCCCAGTACACACACTGCCGTTAAAAGTCGGCGGATTTCACGTGTTCTTGGAACAGGACTGAGACTGATAAGCTTGGATGCACTTGAAAATGCTGTTTTAAAGGTAGGGGAAAAAAAAGCATCAAACGAGGAGCTGCTGGCACAGATTCGCCGTTAAAGACACGTGAATTTCTAATCTCCCAGGCAGACATGCTTATTATAGCCGCCATGTTGGCATCTGGGAAGCTCCCTCTTGTTGTATTCAATGTTTTCTGAAGGAATTCATTTGCAGCGCCTCAACGTGAAGCCTTCCCAACAGCGCTTAGAGTACACTGTGTCTGCACTGTGTCCACAAACGCAAATGGCTAAACTTGTATTAAACACCCACTGGGACAATAAATAAATTTTTACAAAAATGTTTACTCTATTTGAGGCAGACCCACCTATAGCTGTGAAAGAATGGCAGTGTGACTGGAACTCCGCTTGTCTGTACGGCTGGTCCCTGAGACTCTGAGAGCTCAGCCTTTTTGTCTTTCTGCCACTCAGACAAAACCCCAGACAACAGCTCCAGACAGACATCCAATAAAGCAGTAATCACTCTCTGGTCTTCTTGGGAGTTAGAAATGATATTAGAATAATTGATTGGCAGTCAGTAATCAAAGCCACACTGTAATTATTCTCTAAATGCCTTGACTCCGACTGCCCTAATGAAGATATATATTAAGTGATTTATTTTCAGCTGTGCTGTTATAGATCGAGAGATGGAGAATGGTTCAGGGAGCTACAGTGATGATTCCCCCAGATGCTGTAACCATGGTGACCTGTTACTTATCAGAGTCTGATTGGGGGAAAATTTAGTTTCTTTGGATTGCAGGAATGGCTATGTCTACATCTAATTTTTATTGCCATTTTAGATGGGTTCTTGGAATTGTCTGGCCTTAAAATAATGTTTCCTAATATCCTTGTATCACTTGAATACTGCCTGAATGGTGAACATCATTCTTTTCTTTGTCAAGCATGCAGTTGCAGTCTAGTCTATTTGGTGCCCTCAGCAAAATTTCACACAAACACACACACACACACACACACACACACCCACACCCATACACACTACATGCAAAGCCAGCTACTGGCATAAAGCTCTATGCAGTCATTTGAGGCCACAGCTATTGGTGTGCCATTCAATTCTAAATGTTTTCTTTGTTTTTTTTTTGTTTTTTTTTTTAAAGATCTTTCAATTGTGCAGTATTCACAATGTGCCAATAGCATTTTCAATGCTACTGTTCTTGCACCCGTTTCTCAGTCCGTAATTGTTGCCAACATGACAACCTGGTATGTTTACCTGCCAATTGTTTATTCATATTGTTGGTATACTTGTTAATCGTGATGAGTTAATGAAAACCTGTTGAGACCAATGATCAGTTTAAAGGGAAGTTTTCCACTCCATCTGTTTTCAGCTCACCAACTGCCACTAGAGCTAATACCCACACCGATGCAATTACACGGGCTGGACTAATGAAATGTATTCATGTTGTACCAAAGTGTAATAGCACTTCAAAATCACAACTTGGAACATTTTTCCCCCTGTGGAATTAATCATAGATCATATAAAATAATAACTAATTTAATGTAAAACAATGCTAATGCTCTACTTCCAATATTGAAGCTTTTAGGAGAAGTTTTAGCATTGTGGCCATCCAGTATGCACCACGCTAGCTAGTTTGTGCCCATCCAGCATACACCAAGCTAACTCACGAAAAGCTACAGCACTTGCATATCAAAATCATGACTGTTTTTTTTAATAAAATAATTGTAGTGGAATACCTAGTGGAATAGTCTTTTGCATGCTTCTCCTCTTGCTATTTTCTTCCTAAATTTGGTACTAGATGGCTTTGATCTCTTCATGTTGATGCAGATTCAGTGACCATTCTATTCTCATATCCAATCTATGCTCTTGACCCTTGTTGGCCCACGAGGGTGATTTAGCTTCAAAAGCATTAAGGGAAAGATTACACAAACATTAATGGAAACACACTCCAAATCCAGAAATGAAGCAAATTTTAAAAGACGGACAAAAACAAATGCAACAACTGAACCTTGCTGCATGAGAAGAAACAGACAGAAAAATGGCAACACTACTGTAAAAAGGAAATGGGCTGCAAGTGCAGACATAATTAAAATTCAAACGCACATACAAAAATGAAAACAAATGCAACAGAAGAGAATGGATAGTGAGGTGCTCACCACTCTCCAGACAAGGAGCACAAGCTGTACATGCCATGATCCCCTTGGGCAATTGGCTGCCCTAGCCAATTGCCCATAATGCCTATGTCTACCATCGTTACTACAAGCATGAAAGGTAACTATAAATGTGCATTCAATGCTGTGTTTTCATTATTTACACAGCACTTCTAAGGAGATGACACTTTCCTTGTTTATTGAAATAATTAACTGTCAGGTCCATATTGAGATAGAGGTGGCTTGTTAATTATATGGTAAATACATGATCTATCATCAACATCTGCATCAAAAAAATCAATTAAAACATTATGATTGCATGCGATTTTTCATTACTTTCCTCATTACTATAGAAGCACTCAGCAGTCATCTTGTCAGAAATGAAGTCTCTCTCTCTCTCAAAAAAAATCTGTGAATTAATATCAATCAGGCTACTAATAAAATGGAAGGAGGCAGAAATATTTTTATTCAAACTAATAAAAATATTACAAAGACAAGAATAGTTGACAGTACACTTTCTTAATTATGGAAGGCACAGGGCAAATACAAAAGGGGCCATTTTGGCATGGAGTCATGCAGTGTTAAGTGTGCAATTTCTAAATTGTAAACTAGTAAGGGAAGCAGAGCAGTGCATTACACTCATTGTCTTTTCAAAGTAATATATTGGAGTGGTCTTGTGTACTCAAGTCTCACTAGTGTATGTCCTCCTTATAAATTATTCATGAGCTATTCTACAGTTGTCAGAAAGAGCACTGGGGTTTCAAATCAAGCTAGTGCCAACTGTTTCCATATAAAAAAAAAGAAAAAATAACGTATCGCAGTACAGTAATCAGACGTAGGTTTAGGCTATTCATTTTGGAAGGAATGTTGTATGATCTCTGTTATATGGAACACAGTAGTTAGCCCAAAATGTTCCACAATTTTGAATGTTCCAACCCACAATTTTGTTTCACACAGTATTTTGCTTTTAAGAAACTTCAGACTGAATTGAATCAATATGTGTTCTTTAATACTTGAATTACAAGTGATTGTTTTTCTTCACAAACATGGTTTGGCAACTTCATTTCAGTGACTGCTGACCTCATGAACTTGGAGAATAGCTTTGATATTTGATACTAAAACTAATATATGTGAATGAATAAGGTGCAAATAAACATAAGGACTAAAAGTCAATTCAGTAGTGTGAGTGTGTTTGAAGCAAACCTATTGAAATGGCTTGCTTATGGATTACTTGTGAAGAAGAGTTGCATTTAAAACTACAATTATCTCATGTGAATATGTTCCTAAACATAGATGTAATGTGATGGCTTCTATATGTCGGCTATACAGTATGAATTTTCTTGTTTTGTCTTGCTCAATTTCAGTTGTAAGTGTATGTTACAATTACACCATTAACAGCTGTCATTTTATCTAAAGTAATTTGATAAACTCTTGAACCTCGTAATTAGAGATTAATGACCAAATATGTGTGACTGCAGTTGAGCAGGGACCAAATTATGTGTACCGTATATAACAGCCAGCTGAGGACAGTTGTGAAAGCTCAGGAATGGTTGCCCGAGCCTGGGTCATGTGAGAAAATTCTGAAGAAGGAATTATCATACTAATGTATGAGGTTCCAGACACAGAGCTGAAGGAACTCTTAAAGAGCAGCTGAGAGTTGGCTCAAGGCGATGCGTTTTAATAGCTCCACGCTCGGCTGGCCTGTCTTTGAGTCATTACATTTACAGAGTAGCTGGTCAATAGTTTGCATTATTTATTTCTGCGGTGGTTACATTTGCACAGTAAATGCATTTCAGCAGCTGCTGCAGAGAGGAAAGCATTAGAGCTGGCCTAGATACCCCTATGGCCGTGAGATGGGAAGTCTCGCCGTGAAGGATGATGCAATGAATACCATTTGGTCAATGGATCCCCAAACCGCACTGACTGTATTTAATTTGTGAACCCAAACTCTCCACATACCCCAGCAGAGCCTTCCCTGCAAAATCATAAACAGTAATAGAAGTTGTGCAGGACTAATGTGAATGTGAAGGAAACTGGAAACCTATAGGGAATGTTTTTATAGCAACTGGAATAAGATATTTTTTAGCCTGTAATTGTATTTAAAAGGAGCCTGTGCTCTCTTCAGTGGCAGCCTCTCATTCAAAAGACTTCAAACAGGGCAGGTGGGAAAATCTGCCATCAATCACATCACCAAACAATTGGATAAGAATAGCAGCTTTAATTAAACTTGAACAACAATTAACTTGCCCATTTGCAAATCCCAATCAAACTGTAATTAAGACTGCAAATTACTGAGATGATTCCAAAGGGTATGAAATATTAAATGGACTTGAAAAAAATAAATGAATATTTTGCATTCATTTATATGTAATGCATTTATTTAAGATATTAATTCCACCCCCCCCCCTCAAAACAGTAAATAAATAGTCTGTGCTGCTTTATTATTTGTGTAATATTCTAAAGTTATGTTATATTTGCTGTAATTTTGAAAGTAGTTTGTGTTCATGCTGTTGTTAATGCTTGACAACTCATTCATGGCTATATTTACATGTGTTTGATGCCACGTAATCCTGTTAATCCTGCTCTTAATAGATGTGCTGATGTGCTGTTCTCACTTTGGCTGATGTGAGATTACTGCGTGGGTCACAGCTCCACTTGTTTTAGTGCTGGATAAAGAGGATCGGGGAATGACAATATGTCCTCCGTATTCAATGGAACACTGTCCTACAAAGACCCAGCAAATTAGGGTTATTTCTTACTGTCCTCAAACTGTGGGTTAACCCTGCCTTATAGAATATGGAACCAGGACCTTGGGACCCAGAGGTTTTCTCTTGGCTGAGGCAGGAGTGACCACGCTGAGAGTCAGTGGTGATGTAAGACTAAAGCAACACGCCAATATAAAACAATTCATATTTGTCCTCTCCCGTTGTCTCTGATAGCAGCTAATTAGTCCCAGGAACGTACAGATAAAATACAGACATTGATTTTATTGTGTAAACCTGCTCCCAGCCTTCTGTCCCTTAATGAGAATTCATTCATCACACCCTGACGCAGATCCTGCGTGTAAAATACAGATATCCACTTCTGTTTAAAGGGTACAAATGAGGGCTCCAATGGAGGCGGTCTGAAGTGTTCCTCTAGTTTCGGGCCTAGCTGTACTGCCTGCTCTTTTGCTTTGTCTGGCTCATTTTGGACGTGGCAGTCCATCTCTCCCTAATACGAGGCTTTGTGTTGTGTTATAATGGGAATTTTTCAAAGCCTCCAATCTGTACCAGATGGAGAGAAGGGTCTTTGCCATGCAGAATGAATGCCTTTCATTAAAAGTTTGCTAAATTTATGACGATACTTAAAACATGAGAAAATATGTCCTCATAATTACCACTGGAAATACATATTAGTCGGTGAAGCTATATTTCTGTCTCCAGTATTTTTTCTGGCCTGTACCTATTCAGATATTTCTCTCAACAGTTGGGTAACATATGCTTAGAGAAAACAGTTTTTTTTAAATGTAAGTACATTTTCTTCCATTTGTTAATTTCTGTAGCAGCCAAATATTATATTCATGATATTTACATTAAAGTAAACATAAACCCTTTCTAAAATTCCAAAATCAAAATAAATCAGAGAACTAAGGCCACAGCTAATGCTCTAGCAATCATTTTTTTATTATTATTAGTATTCTGACAAGGTCTGAGGGCAAGTTTGATCTAGTTGGTCGGTCTCAAAATAAGTACAAAATCAATACTATATTTTGTAATCTTCCGAAAAGTAGATGACATTACAATAATATGCATTTAACTTTCAAAGTCTTGCCATCTTGTTAAACTCATTTGATGTGTCTTATTTCCACATTGAGTGGTTGGTTACGTCCACGTCATCAAGTTCGACAACCAGCCCTGTCACAGCAGGAGGACCACTTCCATTCAAAAAAATTAAGGGACATTCACCAATGCGTGTTTATGCTTTCTGTGTGAAAGAAGAATCATGGTTTATTTTACACATTCATCTTATGTGGATAAGGCCGTGACAGGAGGCAAGGGGCCAAAGAGATACACTCTTCAGAGGGACAGAATCTTTCCGGACACAAATGTGCAATCCGGAATGCATCCTGGATGGCTTGGAGAGAATAATGTGTTTACTGCAGTGATTTTATGTCTCTTTCATTGTTATTATATATGTTTGTGTTTATGTTTTTGCCAAGCCAGTTACCTGAAGCAATTAAAAAAAATTTTTTTTTTAAAAAGCCTGATATTCAATTGTGTTTTATTGGGTCACATAACATGTGAGCCCGAATTATACTTTGAAAAGCCATTAAGAAGCTATGCATTTAGTGATGACTGCACATCGCAATTAGATGTGTTGACAAACATTAATAATGGTCAGTGGTTTATTACAAAATCATTATCACTCGGAAAACTCATTACAAGTGGAATGTCATCCAGTAATGCACTTATTAATTTATTGAAAACCACTGGAATTACAGGGAGGAGAGAAAATGAAAAAAGCTCCTTTGTTAAGGCAAGAGGCAGTCTCAAATCTGAGATTGAACACTGCCGGTGGGTTTCAATCAAAGGCAAAACATTATTTAGCATTAGTATATTACAAATTATCAGTTTTGCAATTAGAATATGATCGTCCATTTTATCACAATTAGAAGATGATCATCCATTTTATCACAGTACTTGAGCATTAGTTGATGTGGACGAATGCTAACGAAGAATAACATTGGGGGTTTTATGCATAATGCTTTTTAATACTATGCCGTCAGTTCATCTTGTATGATCCATTTATTTATTTATTGTTGTTGTTGTATTTTGTATAATATAACAATAAAAAACAGTCTGTCACAATTTGGATGTCAGTTTTAGCCTGAGTTGGATGCCAGCAAAGACAAGCCGTAATGTGTCAGCCATCTGTATTCTGACAGGTATTTTTAAATGCTAGCTGCTGTTTAATTTTGATCGACAGAATTCTGTTTTCATACTACTGTTCACTAGAACAGAATTTTTATGGGGAACAGTTCTGTCAGTTCATTCTTTGTCCTTCCTGTGTGCATTTCTTTTCCACCCTTTCTATGACAAGGATATAATGTATGCTTCGTAAAGTAATAAGACTAATGTAAATAGATGATAGATTAGGTCCTCTGAATGACAGGATTTGAGGGTAGATGACTAAAATTTTAATGTGCAATCAGAAAGTTTTTCTCCTTGCTTTGTTTATCATTACATTGAAGGGTGTCTGTTGTATTACAGTGGCACAAAATGCATGGAAGATTTAAATAGGAATGTTTGAAGGAGCCATTTAATTGAGAGCCTCAATTAAAGAGAGACATCTGTCTGCAGTTAGAAGCCAGTAATTTAAATATGATTACAGATTTGGTGGCAATATGCTGCCGGGTGCAGGTAAACATTGCCATTTAAATGTGAGATGTTTTGTTGCTCGTGTTGAAATGCTGGCTGTTAAAATGTAGTTAACGTTAATGTAGGTGGTCAAGTCAGGAGTGGCATATGATAGGCCAGTCGTTTTTGTGTCAGCGAAGCTGGCTTCCCAGAATGATGGCATTTGGCAATCTGACACCCTGGAACACTGCTGAGGTTCTAGTGGTGATGTCAAAGCAACATCCCGCTGCTTCAGTATAGACCTTAAGACCCCGCTGTCAGACCGTCGCATGTTCAAACTTCACAATTCTTCATAGTAAGCTCTTTTTCTTGTGGGCCTGAACTAAGCACTATGGTTCATTAAGTTAATTTTTTTTCCAGTTAGACGGATTTATTTAAAATACTAGAGTTTTAACAGATGAGAACTTTTAATGGAAGCTGTGCATATGTCTGTCAATTTAATTATATAGTTTTCAAAGTGTGCAAAGTCACTGATGTCATGGGTACAGATGGAGAGGGTGTTGGAAGTACTATAGTTAATTCAAGAGCACTGTAACTGACTGTCTCAGCCTTTAAAATGCAGATAGCAGTATACCATTATAGGAGGTAAATCACTGCACTTAACTCTAAGTGGTAATGTTATTCACCGGTATCATTTATGAAAGGCCATCAGTCAAGAAAGAAAGTACAGCCTGCTACAAAAGTATAACGCAAGTTCCCAACACTCCCACCAATGGAACTTTGTTACATTTTTGGGGGTGACATTAGCTCAGCAGGTAGAGCGGTCGCCTGGCAACTGGAAGGTTGTCTGTTTGATCCCAGGTTTTCTGAGTATGTCCAAGTGTCCTCGAGCAAGACACCTAACCCCCTTTGTTCTCAAAAAGCTGGTTTGTGCCTTGCATGGTCGTCTTGATTTCTGTTGGTGTGTGAGTGTGGCATTCATTATAAAGAGCTTTGTGCAGTTGTTGCTGGAAAATGCACTATATAAATTTAGCCCATTTACCAATGCTACATAAAAATGCTAATTATAAATCCATGCACCAGTTATTGCTATAAACATTGACATAAATTAGTGTGATTAGCCATCTTGAAGACTTTCGGTCCTTGAGGAATGTCCCACGGTTAATCTTTTAAACACAAACTTCAAACAGAAATTAGTTCAGCCATTTCAGTTCCTTTGAACACTTTTCAGATTGTTATCATTGAAATTTGCTTCGTAAATCGAATTGACTCAAGCGATCTTTGAGTTCTCTTTTACTAATTAAAAAGTAATTATCCAGGAACAGGATTTTTCGTCTTTTTTCCGTTTATTTGAGGAGGAATTTGATGGCGATTCCATGTAGTATCAGTCATTGGATTAAACGCGCAAGAATGAAATGTCAACATTGGATCTGATATTTGAAATAAGATCGGCGGTGCTCAGCTTTAATAAGCGCATTTGGAAATGATTAATGCCACTTCTTTTCATTAACCCCACACAAAAGATGGCATTATCATGGTTTGGTTATTCTTATTGAGCTGTGATTTGTTTTCCTTCCCTGGAGCACATGCAGAGATTCAAGTCAAGGCAGACTCATTACTGAATGTGTGTGATCACTCCCTTTATTCCTTTATAACTGTGAAAGGTGCAGCGGCAATTGGTAAAATCAATTACATAAGCATCGGGGGCTATTCCTTCAGAGCGAAGACTGATTTCATCGATTAACCTCATCAGGAAAGATAGTCACATTCCATAGCCGTGCAGCCTGCATGACTGCAATTCAGAAAAGTCGCACCAGGGCTCAGTGCTATTGTCTCGCTAACCCATCTGGTTTGCTCGATAGCGTAGCCCTCTGGGGTGTAAAACCAGGCCTCATCCTCAACCCGCTCGCGTTTAAAGAGCACCAGCACAGTGGCTAGATCTGCCTGTTATTCCACGTTGATGGACAGCTGCCCGGAAAGCTCACCCCGTTCATTTCCCTCTGTAATTTGTCTCCTAAAGCCCTGCCAGCTTTCCCTATGTCTCCGCTGAGGGTATGTAAGGCACGGTTCTTAATTTTTGTTCGGCATAAAGTCTGACATGATCGCACCGGTGAGCCGGGTCCTCTGACGGCGGCCGTACATCCACCGCAGATCCCCCATGTTACACCAGGGCTTCCCGCGGACAGCTGTGCGGAGCTTATTCTGCGCCGCCTTATCGGCAGAACCTATCAAAAAGAAAACCGCCGTTAGCTCGTCAAGTTGCCGATCCAACCTCTTTCGAAGTGCCGTTCCTTCCACCTCCGCCGCGTTCCCAGCACGGACGTGACCGATTTGCACTTGCTCCAAAATGGTGGCCAAAATGTGTCAGCGAAGTACACTTAAAAATGGGTTCATACTGTTCAGGGAAAGGTCACGAACATTGTTTAAACTTATGGAGCCCAGGACCATGCACACCACCCAGTAAATACACTCCCCTCATCATGAGAATATTTAATTTGCTGTGCATTAGCAAAAAGCACTGTCATTAGTAAAAACATGCAATTAATATGCCCCCATATACAATTACAAGGACCAATCATATTCCACTTACAACATGTATTACTGACAGACATTATGATTTAACAGTGCTACCTTTATATAAATTGGTACAGAGTACATAAGTGGTACAGAATACATAAGTTTGAAGTGCAACTTTCTTCAAAATCAGCAATATGCTCTTTGTTTGGGAAGATATATGCTGTATAGCCAGTAATTATATGCCAGGAACGCACTGTGGGTAGGGCCCCACCTCCCTCAAAAGGACCCTGCCTTCCTCAGTGCTCAAATGGGCCCCACCTCCCTCAAAAGGGCCCTGCCTTCCTCAAATGGGCCCCACCTCCCTCAAAAGGGCCCTGCCTTCCTCAAATGGGCCCCACCTCCCTCAAAAGGGCCCTGCCTTCCTCAAATGGGCCCCACCTTCCTCAAAAGGGCCCTGCCTTCCTCAAATGGGCCCCACCTGCCTCCCTCCAAAGTTCCCAGACGTACTGGGCTTATAACATAAAATAACATAATGATGAAAACTGGCCATTCAGCTCAACAATGCTCACCATTTTCCAAACTAAATTTTGCCTAGTGCTCTCTGATTACCTACAGGCTAGATTATACAGTATGTAACACCTGATCAATCCAGGTCTTGAAAACCCCTTAGAGTTTTCACTTTTACAGCATGACCTGGCAGGCTATTCCACACATGGACTACTCGCTGCGTGAAAAAACACTTCCTAATGTCTGTACGGAATTTACCTTTTGTTAATTTCCATTTAAGTTCCCTCATTCTACCAACAGAACTCAACCTGAATCTCATGTAGTTTGATTTGTTAATCCCCTTTATGAATTTAAAAGCCTCAATCATATCACCCCTAAGACTCCATTTGCTAAACTTGGAGTTTTTTTTTTTTTTTAAATGTATAAAATTTATTATTGTGATTAGAATGATTAAAGATATTGGTTCAATGTAATATATCAGCTGCCAAATATTACACTATTATACTATAGCTTAAGAATGGATTATTTGACTTTTAATAAGAACTCATCATGGAAAGTGTTAAAAAATAATTCTGAATCAAATTTGGAAACTGTTATTTTTCTTATCAAAACTTGTGCAACAGTGGAAATGTAAGCATTCTTTTTTTTTTTTGCTTTATCCAAATTTTGAATGTTCAATCACAACTGTAGACTCAGTGAATCACATCAATCCATCATCAATTCAGAAGGGTCCAGGCTAGCACACACATCCTAAATTTATTCTGCAATCAACCGGCTGATCTTCCTCGAGAGAACTGCCCAGCTGATGCAGCTGCTGGAAGCAGATCGTGGTGTGAGACGGGGGATTTGCAGCCAGCCCAAAATATTGTTTGGTAGTGCTATGGCCAATTATGTGTCTCCCCCAGAGACTGCTGCCCAACACTGGAATAGTCCAAATTCAATCAGGACCATAGGGCACCTCACAACTCTAAGAACGGGTTCTTCAATGGGATATGCCATTCAAAAGCTAAAATGATTTTTTTATGGTGAGCTGATGTGCAATTTGATTTGAATAAGTTGCACCCTGTCTAATAAATGTAGCATAAATAAATAAATGAATGTACTCAT
Organism: Anguilla anguilla; assembly: GCF_013347855.1. NCBI lineage: Eukaryota > Metazoa > Chordata > Actinopteri > Anguilliformes > Anguillidae > Anguilla > Anguilla anguilla. The sequence continues at coordinate 23,199,045 of NC_049209.1, forward strand.
TATTATTATTATTATTATTATTATTATTAATAATAATAATAATAATAATAAACATTTCCTTAACCTTTCCTTAAGAACACATGATTTAGTATCTCATCCTTTTTCTCTTTTTTTTTTTGCTGCGGTCATTATTTTAACCAGTCGTGGACTAAAATAACCTTGTTTACATGGCCTGATGACACATAATAAATGCATCAAATCACATCAGATAGAAGAAGCAGTGAGGCAAAGCTATTGGTGCAAAATCAATATCTACACCAATGTTTATTTATCCTTTTGTAAAATTATTTTGTTTATTTTTTATTTACTTATTATCAGAGGTATGATGGATATCCAGCTGTCCTTTACCTGTTTGTCTTATAAAGAACTTCTGTGTAGATCCTAATCTCTTTAAAAAAGCAGCTGTAGCTTATCTCTGGAGCTTTGCAGCAATGAAAAACAGCTCCATTTTTTTTATTTCTCCTCACACGTTCCCTCAGTCACTTTCAATTCGGTTGTAATCATCTCTCAAACGGCGTGGACAGGCAGCATCCTAATGTCAAGGGGAATACAACAATTGACTGGATATAATTGCTGTGGGTCTTGTAATTATCATTTTTTGTTTTGTTTTTCTTTTTTTGTTTTGCTTTGGTTTCTTTCTTTTTTTACCTTTTGCATCTTCAAGCAGTTCAGTTCATACCAAGTCTTGTTTGGCCCCAGAGGTGATCTTAGAGTGCGCTCACAACAAAAGCAGCATTGGCAGTGGCTGCTCCCACTTGTGTTTTGCGAGCACACAGAATCAGTCCATGCCTACTGCTTTAAGGCATTGTTTGATGCAAAATTAATGAGGGCTGAAAGCTATCAGGTAGAAGAATGCTGCTGTCTTTGGAATGAATGGAGGGACAGATTTGACCATTTTTGCCCATTTATATGATGCAAATTGTCTAGCAAGCTAGAGAATGAATGTTGGATCATCTGAACAAAAGCAAACAATTTTCAGGCATGTGCACCTTGTGTACATTCATTAGGATTCAATAGAATCACAGGAATATTCCTGTAATGCCCTTTTTTTATAGTTGTAGTGTCTTACAGTAAAGATCGTCATCAGTGCCAGGATGAGAAGACATGGCTGTATTGTTGGACAAAATAATACTTTTCTTCCAGTTTCATACTTTTTGTTTTTAAAAATTGACGGTTTATATTTTTAATGGTGGCAAGATTGCTGTACGGGAGTTAAAATTTCTTTGCTTATTCAGAAGAGAATAAATGTCGAAAGTGATGCACGATTACGGTTATAATCTATTCTATGAGAGACAGAGAAGTAAATCTATCCCTGTATGACAGTTCTTCGTTCCACCACTTTTATGTTGTGATAATTAGTTTAATTAACAGCCACGTTGCCACGGAGCTGGGTACTCAGAATGCTTCCGGTGGGGTTGTGGTGGTACCGCCACTGTGCATTTCGAGACGGTGTATGTCTGACCTCTAGGAATCACCACATAGAACAATGCTGTAACTAATCCTGCATTCATCAAAATGGTTGTGCAAAGGAATGCTATCCCAGGTGTTACCATTTCTACACATTAAAGTCCCAATTAAGAGTGTCATCTGGAGTGTGTGTGTGTATGTGTATGTGTGCGTGTGTGTGTGCGTGTGTGTTTGTGTGCTCACCAGCAGCACCTTTACAGACTTTATGCTGTGGGTGGTGTTATTAGAAATAGTTACTGGTTGACATAACTGGGTGCATAACTTGCCATGTTTCCCGATGGTGTCCTACATAGAGATTTAAACGTATACACACTCATTCACACAAGCACACACGAACACCCGACTCATTTCCATACTTCTCTCAAAGACAATCCTGAACATAGTAAATATTAGGAAATACACTTTTCATTCATGTTACATAAGCTATAGGGATTAAAATGATATCACTGTGGAGTGTTTGGAAAATGCAGTTCTATGTGTTTGTGTCAACTGGCTAAATAGCAAACTCTTTTCACATTATTTTGTAGGGCTGCCCAAGGTAGTAATTAGTTTGTTTGCCTTTCAGACCCTACCTTCTTTGTTTCATTTTCTATTCGTATCTTGTCGGTTCTCAAGAGCTGTGACAAGAGAAGCTGCGTGCCGTCTGCTTTTCCCTTGGCGCATGATGGTAGCCCTCGGCCTACATTGCTTTCTCGAGACTCAGCTGCGTTCATGCGGTTCGCAACTAGTACAACAGAAAAATCATTCCATTTACTCGATAGTCAGTTGTATATGTTTTTTTCTTTTTCGTAATAACAGTGATGCGTGTCACAAACTCCTGTTCCTTATTATTGGCCATTATCCACTGCATCTCTCACTCCACAAAGAAAGTGGGTTGTACTGGTGGCCAGCCCATAGACCTACAGGGGCTCAGACACTGAGTGAATTGGATGAGAGCTGTGCCTGTTTTTTTTGTTTGCTTTTTCAAGGAAAGGCATTCCAGTGCTCCCAGAGGGGTAGCCTTCACCTCAGCTCCGAGCTTCTGGCCCTGAAACTCTTACTGCGTATCGCTGGCATCCAGGCTAAACTCCCCATCTGACCCACTTTGGCCAAATTAGTTTCTATCTCCACACTTCAGCTATTGTGTAGAGAGTTATCAGGATTGGTTTTACTGGACCTAGTTTTAATGGTCCTGCAAACATTAGTTTCTAATTAATATTGTATGACAATAATTATTATTATAATTGGCAAAAATGTATTTACCTTGATGTTATTTTCTTCTATAAAAATGTCAAATATTATTTGTATTATGTAAGCTTATATTAGGCTCCCTTTGTAGCAGCTTTTTTATGGCCCCAGTCAGGCAGTTATCATCTGAGAAAGGCACAGGAGAGTGGATACGTTTGGTTCAGTCTACCTTCGGGTTGACAGAACCACCACAGATGAGTATTCTCTTATCAAACTCCCGACTGCGATACATCAAGAGACGTGCCTGAGAGACATAGGGCTCTCCAGATCATATTCGTCTTCACAGCAAAAAGTCATACTTATGACACCAGTGGGAAATTGATCTGCTAATAAAATACATATATCAGCTAACATGTCTCGACTCTGGGCTAACCAAACAGCGCTGAGGTGAGGGAACTGGAAGAGATTACGCAAGATTCTCGACTCCCACCTACTGTTCAGCCAGCAGCCCTCCCTTCTTGAGTCAGAACATAAAATCATCTTCAAGGGAGAAATATGTTCCTGAGGGAGGCCTTTGAAGCCCCCTGAGAAAAAAGTGGTAATACTACGCCATGACAGATTGTGGGAACATCTCTACAATTTCCCCTGGGTGGAAACCGGGGACCAGGCTCGCCACACCGCCCTTTGTCTTAGTCTTCCAGAAACTTAATTTTAAAAGACCTCTACAGTGAAAAGCACTTCAAAGAATTTGAAGAATACAAAGCTTAACCTGAATTGATTTTCTGACCCCGAACTGCGATGGAAACAACGGCAAACTTATTTAAGGAACTTTTAAAGCGAGGCCTCGCGGAAGGCCTACATTTATCCCCCACAATCTCATTATGTCCACAGTGCCAGGTGATGTGACTAATCTGCAGCCCCCTTCCCTGGGAACTGAGACCATTTTAAATCTGTCATTTAGCAGATGCATAACTTTAAAATGTGCCCATGAGAACGGTCCCACTGTTTCTCTGTGGGTTTAACTCAAAGCATACATTCCCCTTGAAAAAGAAAAGGTAACCAGAAAAGGTGCACTGTGTGTGCTTTGACACAGCTGTTCTCAAAGACTTGAGACCCATGGATGTTCTCAGTTCTCTTTAAAGCATTTCTTGCCCGAAAAGTGTGCCTCGATCCTTCGTAACGCACACAATGTATCCCTTACTTCCACTTGCGAATGTAGTCTTGTTTAATCAAGGTCTTAATATGAGTATAGTTTGCTGTTGGCAGAGAGTTGTTTGTACTATGTAGTCTCAATCAGACTGTTGCTATGACATAGCATTACAATGATTGATCTGTCCGCATAGATTGAGATTGCTGCAGAAGTTTTAGTGATTTTGCACAATTTTATTTTTAAGTTTTGATACTTGTGTTAATACCCATTAATAGGCATATGGTGTATGTCACTACTGATACAGCAAATAGAATTATCATGACATTCTGATTGGCACACACCAACAGTTATTGACATAAGCATTAATTACTGTTTAGATTTATGAAGGTGTTATGTACTACTTAAGGGCGAGTTGCTGTATATAGCTCTTGTGGAGGAGCATTCATAAAAAACTTTAGTATACTTTCCATTAGCATCTTTACACTTTACAATTGTATTTATATTGTTAACTGCCAATGAAAAGCAGTACCTTTTTTGCAGCAAGAATAGTGATGAGGTACATTGCCTCTCCCATTCATTTCATTTACAATGTCATTCCTACATGGGTATGCTAATTCAAAACTTATTATAATAACTATTATCACTATATTATAGCAAGAAATATCTGGCTAAATAATCATGTACACTGTCTACTAGCAGGACTATTCCATGATGGTAAATCAACGATACCATAATAAATTGGCTACATAATCACATTTGTGATCATCATTAACACGGACTACACAAACTTTGTAGGATGATTCCATGGCAGTGTAAAGGAAAAGGTTCTGTATATAAGATAATTTTCACTCCATCCAGTTTGAGTCTTTAAGTGATCCTATGTTCTGCTGAAGAAACAAAGCTTGGCACTGTTCCCATTGTCCAACTTATTAATCACATAGATTTAGAATCTTTGATATATTAAAGGCATGGTTCCCATTTTTTAGACTCAGGTCCACTGTGCTATTCACCATAAATTATGTGATAAATTGGGGGACATGTCAGGCTCAAGCCCCCCTGCTTTGAGTATGTGTAGCTCATTCTCTGTTAGCCATTAGCTTTGTTAGCCAACTAACATTGATTTAATGGGGGTTGAGAATCACCCCCTGGCAGCTATTTAACAGAGACACTATTAATAAACCAAACTGAAGTAAACACATGCTGTCATGCTCTACACAGTTAGCCAACTTGGATGCATTCAGACACACTGAAGCTATTAGAACACCAGTGTGATTCAGTCTGTCTAACTGTTCATACACCTGACAATAAAGCAATCAATAAAACAAGCTACTATAACCCCTTTCTAAAGCAATTGCTGCAGAGTACACATCATTCATTTTCTAAAAGAACTCATTCTATTGATTAACAAGTCCTTAAATAATCATGGTACACATCTATAGCATGCATAAGGGCTTAGATAGCTGACAATTGGAAATGGATGACTAGACGAATGGCACTTTAAACAGTAGTCTTGCTTTAAACATAGTATTCTAGGACAACAGTTTGTACACCCCCTTCTGTATATTGTACAAGAAGTATTGCTTAAAAAGGAGCCAGCAGGATCAAGTCTTTAGCTTTTTTAAAAATATATATAATTTTAAAAATAAATTTGCTTCTCATCACTGGGCTGAGCATATCCATTTCCCACCACAATTTGGAATGGCCTGTCCTCTGCAACCACGATCGTGTACACGCATGAACCCAGACATTTACGGTTCTCCTCCAAAACAGACGTTATCGCCTGCTGCTTCTTTTCACGCAGAGTGGAGTCGGAGGAAGACCTTTTATATGAGGCTTTGTCTGCAATCTATGGATGCCCAGTCAACCAGTAGAAGTTGCATGCAGATCAACCATGCATCAGAGTGTGGTGCCTTAAACGAATGAGCCATCCAGCTAGCCCTGCCTTTTTGTTATTTGTTTTTTTTTTGATTGGATGGTCTCATTTCACCTCCTACCGATAAATCAATCTGTCAGTTTATATTCAGCCATAATTGTATAATATGCTCTTCACAAAGGTCTTGTCATGGTTTGCTTCACAGAGTACTTTGAAATTATGCAATTCCAGTCAGGTTTTGTTTCTGGAGAACATATTTACATATTTACTAATCTGAACAATAGAATCAATGAGTTTTGATGAATCAGTTATTTCTTTGAAATGGAAAAATGTGCAAATTGTATGCATTGCAGTTAGGTACAGAAATACATAATGTAACATAGATGATCAGCCCCACAGAAGACATGCAAAACTTTAGTGAGGGCAGGGGGAAAAAACAGAAAGATTACCTGCAGTCCACTAGTGCCAACAAAAAACACATTTAAAGCAGATCTACTTTATCTACTCTGGTAGATAATGAAATTGTGCTCACTTGGGAAGAAAATGAACTGCGCCAGTTGCACACACTTCTCAGAACCGTCAGTTATTAAAGAGCAGAAAAAGATTAAAACAGCCACAGGACGGAGTGTAGATCTGGGCCTGTGTGTTAACCAGACTGGGGCTAGTTCCTTTGCATGGATTTGAAGTAGATTTTTCAGTGGAATTTGAATCCTGATAATATCTGACATAGAGGGGTGGAACAAATAGCTATGCTGTTTGCTATGTGCCACTAAACAAGGACACAATTTCACAGTTTTCTCTAAGCAGGAATATCATATTCAATTCTGAGTAATTTTGAAAACATTTAGCTAATTATAAAGCTTTCTAAAAACTTGCACTATTTTAAATGCCATTCTGAATTCAAAATGGACAGTAAGTTGAGGAAAGGTCAAATGTAATTAACGGCAGGAATTCTCTGTTTCCACATCTGAAGCAAATCCTTGATCCCGAGTTCATCATCTGCTGTAATTAAAATTTCCCTCGGTAAATATTAGCCAGGGAGTGAACATGACATGTCTATTGATCAGAGAAAAGTCAAACTGAAGCAATGTATCTTCTCTTATTCATTGTTCGCATCAATTCAGTTCATTTTTTTAAACACTTAAAATAAGAGGAAATACCTGGAAGGTACTGTACAATTCAGTTGGTCTCAATACTATGTAATTCAAGATCTCAACAGCCCTAGTACCGTAATAGGCATATTCCAGCTCTCAAGTGCTTTCCGGTTATAAAATCCCTGCTGGACTCTGACAGTAAGGTCCATCTGAAAGGTATCACATCTCAGATGTCAGGCCTACTTCCTGCCAGGAAGCAGCTATGCTGGATTGTGGTCCACACATATTAGGCGCTCCACCTCCTCAGCGTTCACACTGTTGAATATTTTTTCTTTACAACTGCCTAAGATCCCAGCTGTGGTGAGATAACCTCCCATGTTTCCCATTTTACAAAATCTACAGTTGTTGTTTTTTTTTCTTCATACCCCAGCATTTGGAGTTGAACTTGAATGTCCTGTGATAAGAGCATTGCTTACTCTGCAAAAGAACAGAACTGTAATCTGCTGATGGAAAGCTGTCTGCTTCGCTCTTGCTAGCAGGTTCCAAATAGGATCTGGCTCCAGTCTGAATTTTGTAAAAACTTGTAAAAAAATGTAAAACAGGGCTGCCCAACCCTGTTCCGGGAGATCTTCTGTCCTGTAGGTTTTCATTTCACCTGTAGATTCAGCTGTAGATTAATTGTCATCCTCTGCCGTGTGTGTGTGTGTGTGAGCCCCACTTGTCGGCCATGGTGTGTTAAGAAACGGTGGCTGCCATTGCACGCTTACGTTCGTGTCTGCACTCTCCTAAGTCATTAGCAGAGGTTCCAGCAGTGAGTGTTTGAGTAGTACTTTTTTTCTGTCGATGAATTTAAGGTGATTAAAGATGATGAATACCCAATGTATAGGTCCACAGATGAGAAACTCTAGTCAGAGGGAGAGAAGGACAGTGAAATATAACATAAGAAATGACTTAATACAATGACATGCATGCATAAACATTTCAGTCCCTGCTGGGCCACCACTGGTATGAACACTTTAGAACATTTTACAGTACATGTGGTTTTATGTTACTCTGCTGAATTATCTTAATTGGATCGAAATAACTGAAGCTTGTATGCCTTGTCTTTGTTGTTTAGAACAAATTAGAGCTTGGCTGTCCACATTGTAAGAGATGAAAAACCTAACTGGCTCAAATTTTTTTGAAACAATCCTAGTTCTGTGACACAGAGACAAATACACTGTGATTAAATGGACATTGATATAAGTGGATACAGAGGAGAGCATGACATAATCATAATGATGAAAATATACCTGCTACACCACAAGTACAGAATGTTTTTGTCTGGTATATAAGAACAAAAGCTGACAAACATGACGGGATAATTTTCCAATATAATATGGTTAATTTATGTATGTTTTAATACATAATCAGACATACATGAATAATATCATAAATACTTGTGCTACTCTAGTTTCTATCTGGAACAGTACAGAACCTTACCAACCTGATATCATGACCAAACATCTGAAAGAGATATTTTTGCAATGTCATTAATTCATTTATTAATTCATCCATGCTGTAACACATTGGCCAGAGAAACCTCTTCTGTTACACATTTAGCTGTGACTAATTCTCAGAATTCACTTTCACGCAAATAGCCTTTCCTATAGCTTTAGCCTACTGCACAAAGAGCACAATGGAGGTGGCTTCATTTCCTGTCATTCTCTCACAATGAACACTTTCACTCGTGAGACATAGTGGTTGTTTGAATTCAGTTGAAATCAGTTTTCCTTTTTTTTGTTCTTTAAAGCCAAGCGAGGAGATGGGAAGATTTCCCATAAGCCATAGAAACAAGCAAGCAAGCAGTGTGAGTCTAATGAGATCATGATAATGCAGAGTTATTGCTGCATGTGACATTTCGTCAGATAGACAGTGGGATGTTTTTAATTGAATGTGCTATTTGATTAAAGTTCTTTAGAGAAATAACACAGTCAGACATGTTACAGTGCACCACAAAATTAGGATCTATATTGATATTTTCAGTAAATTATGAAGTACTTGAGGAAAAGCAATATTTTCCTCATGCTTGTGGATGTCTCTCTTTTTTTTCTTTTTTTTTTTTTTTTTTTACAAAATACATCTTTACATTAAAACGTTATATGTAGCACCTTTTAATTCTCCCAGTGAAAAAAGTGGCTCACCTATATTATATAACGACTAACCCCCGTCCTAACCATTTTCCATGGTCCTGAACACAACCCTAATCTTGCTTCAACTCCAGCCTTTACTGATTTCCTGAACCTAACCCTAGCTAAACCCTAATTTGAACTCAAAAACCAAATTCTCGCTGGATTAATTCTTGTAACTTTTTTTTAGCTGATACCTATTTTTTCAGTTACAATGGAAGAAGAAAACTATTAAAATATCATCGATTCAATACAATAAATATAAAGAAATGTGTTTTTATTTTGAAAAATGTATTTCACTGAAATACTGCCAAAACTATTGAAAAAAGTATTGATCATCCAAAAAAAAAAAAGACTAACGCTTCTCCTTTACCTACCCCAAGCTCCTAGAGATGACCCTAATCTTTCTTCTCAGTTTCCTGAATGAGCCTTCGCACTGGAAAAGTAGCATTTGTCATGGATTTTGATGCACTCAAGCCTGTTTTGTCATTTTGGAACCCGCTATGCGCCCAAGTGGGGGGAGAGGCATAGTTGGGGGTGTGTCCCTGAAGATGCAGCACACTGCAATTTTTGTGTCAGAGTAGTCTGCGATTTGCACCTGCGCCATCCACCTTTTTTCCTTTTTCATTGTGTTCTTTCCTGCATTTATTTCTCTTTTTAATTGCTTATGGCTGTTCTTATACTGCACCGTGGTCCCAGAGTATTTTATTCCATTCTTTTTCTGACACCCTCAGTGATGAGAAGAATGACAGGAAACGCAACTTGGAACTTGAACAATCTTTTCATTGTAATTATGTGACTCGATAAAATGATAGCTCCTTGCAAATTACATGCAATGCCTGCATCAGTTATCTCCGTATACCATTAAGTAGCCTGAAAATGAAATTCATGAGTGAATTTGAAAATATAAGAGTTATATGCCACTGGAGCCAAAATAACCAAAGAGAAAGTCATTTGCAACATACGCAAGCTGCAACTGCCTTACTAACCCTCCAAAGGAGATCAGGTCAGTTCAGATCAGTTTAGACAGGTCAGTTTAGACTCTACCATTTCTGTGCCTTAATGATGGACTCATCTTTTTATTCCCTGAATATTTCACCTTTTTGGAACAGAAAATATCTGTCAGGAGGGATTTGTAAATTCCTAAACTGTCTGATTAGGTTCTGTGCCTTCTATAGACCGTATATTTGTGTGTATAAACACACGAACAGGCTATTTTTATGTTCATATCGCCCACCTACCCATGTCTTATAAAAAAATCCAGGATATGTATGTTAACCATGCCTGGGGATTATAATTTTTTATTTAGTTTAAGCAACAGTTGATCTACAAACATTTGATTGTTAACAGCATCAATGGCATTGCTACAATTTATTCTGGTTTTATTTTGTTTAATGAAACTTCAAGATACTGTTGTCATATTTTCTTAGTTATAGCATAGCACAATTAAGCTATTTAACTATAGAGTTATTGGGAAATTATGACTGGGTCATAATTATTGTGCATCTGGGCAATGTTTCTTGGACATTTTGATGGAATAAAACTCAAACAGTTTCTCCTTATTTATGAGATTCTTAAATAAGAAAACAGCTCTACTCTGCATTTCCCTCACAAGAATGTCTTGGGAGGAACTTCTGATGAATAAATCCTCTGTCACTGGAATGAACATGTGGAAGGGAATTTAGAGAGTTTATTTGTTTATTTATTTATTTTTGGTTGGGGAATATGGGATAGATAGAGACAGATATGGAAGAAGAGAATGGGAATTAGGGTGAAGAAGAAGGGGAGAGGTATTGAATGTTGTGTTGGGATCTGCTGTCCTGACTGAGGTGGGCAGGTCATATCCTCAATTCAATAAAAGGAATACAATGTTTGAAAGAAATGTTTGAAAGTCATTTTGTAAACAGTATTTCATCAAAAATACGTAAAAATATATAAGGCTATAGTCTTTTAGATCATTCAGAATCAAAGACTAACCTTTCTCCTACACTGTAATCCTTTCCCAACCTCTTAAACATGAATCTAATTTAGCCTTTGCCTGTACACTCTAACTCATAAAACCTATTCTTGGCCTAGTTTCTAATGGAAATTCTATTTTACTGAGAAAACAGTTAAAAGTGTAAGACTATAGCCTTACATACAAAATGGAAAATAATAGTTAAATTGTGCTTTTTCCCATTCAGATGGATGAGTCAGATGGGTGAACAATCATAGTGAAATAAATGAGTAACCATGTTAAAGATGGAGTGATGAGATGAGCAATGCTTCATCACAGGAACTGCAGGTTAAAAGTGCAGACAGATTGCTGTGACCAATAATCAGGGCTTCTGTAATGTGCGGAGCACCCACACCAATCATGCCTTCTTCATGTTTCATTTTGTTGACAAAAGTAGCACCTTTTCTAGCTGTTTCTCCCTTTTAAATGTTACAGGAAAAGTTAAGTAGCCGGTGTGCACAATGTAAAGACTGCTTGCAACTGTGGTGCTACTGGGGATAAAAACACTGCTATTTATATATTATTTTCCCCCCACTGTATTGGGCCATCGAGGAGCATATTCTAGTGGGCAATCCATCAGCCAAATCCCTGAATTCTCATTGAAACCGGCCGTTGGAAAATGTGCTTCCTCCGCAAATAAAGTTTGCTTTCCTTGTCCCTTTTTTGGTTCCAGGCCGCAACTTCATGAGTGACGGGGAGTACGTGGAGATCACATCCATCACCAAAGAACAGTCGGGGGTCTACGAGTGCAGCGCCAGCAACGACTTCCTGGCCCCTGACGTCAGGACCGTCCAAGTCACCGTCAACTGTAAGCAAAGCAGGCGCTCCCTTTGTATGGGTTGGAGAGCATGTTTCTCTCATGTGTACCTTTCAGATTATTACTTGGAACTGCCTCATACAAAAAAATATGAATATATCCGAAATGTATAAACTGTACAGTCTGGAGATTCATAGGCTAAAGTACTAATTGCTACATTTGAGGCCAGCTGTGTCAGTGTCACAGGACGCTCAGCAACCACTTAGTTGACTGATTGTATACTGGATGAAAACAAAAAAACATTAAGATCTACTGTATTTCTGTAAACTGAAATTGCTAAACAAATATTGTTTATGTCACTGTACAGTGGTACCCAGGAATTAACATAATAGGAACATAACACCTACACTTTGAGTTGATCCTGTGTATATAAAGAGAGTGCATAGAGTATTTGGACAGTGACACATTTTTTGTTGTTTTGGCTCTGTACTCCAGCACATTGGATTTAAAAGGAAACAATTAATGTGAGGTTAAAGTGCTGACCATCAGCTTTAATTTGAGGGCATTCTACCTCTGTATCAGGTGATTTGAGTAGGAATTATAGCCTTTTCATACATATGGGAGCAAAAGTAATTGGACGAATTAAAATAATTTATTTACAATTACTTTGGTTGCACAACCTTTTCATTCAATGACTGACTGAAGTCTACAACCCATGGACATTACCAGATGCTGGGTATCTTCCCTGGTGATGCTCTGCCAGGCCTTTACTGCAGCTATCCTCAGCAAGTGAAACACATGTTGAATTGGATTCAGGACAGGTGATTGACCTGGCCAGCCAAGGACATGCCACTTTTGTTTTTACCTGAAAAACTCCTTGGTTGCTTCAGCAGTGTGTTCAATGGGCTCATTGTCCTCCTGCAAGCAAGCACTAAATATGACTACTTTATTTCAAACTATGTTACTTTGTCCAATTATTTTGTCACACTTCAAAAATCGTTTCACTTTCCAAATACTGCACTGTATGTTTTCACCCAGACATAGTCACTGAGCCGTTTGTGGGGTGTGTCCTGCAGATGCACCCTTCATTTCAGATGTCAGGAGTACCGGCACCCCGGTTGGACAGAAGGGCATCCTCCAGTGTGAAGCTTCTGCCGTTCCCCTGGCTGACTTCGCCTGGTATAAAGAAGACCGCAGGCAAGATCTTTAGTTTAGAATTTCAAAGTTCTTGTGTATGCTCTTAATTTCTGGCACAAAATCATTTGTACAAACATTTAAGCAAGAAATGTTGTATTAATGAAAGTTTTTATGTTAATTGGCATCTTACAAGAGCTCCTGAGCATGTGTAAAAGTTATGTAAAAGAGGACATATACATCACTGTTATGCTTTCTCATTTGGACTTAACCACATTCCCATAAATAAATCCAATTTAGATTGTAAGGATTGAGATATTTTCATTTAAATGACAATATTTGTGCAACTGAATTTGTGATTCAAGATCACCTCAAAGTCTGTGTTGGAGAAATTCCTAAATGAAAATGAGCTGTGGCATGAATGCCCTTTTTAAATTACAAGTGACTGGTATTTATCAACAAACTCACATGAACATAAAGGAATCCAGCGAGCCCGAAACTTTTGTAAATCTGAGTTTTTAGTTAAGTGTGGCCTGTGGAAGCATTTACACTTTTACCCTAGCACAACTTTGCTAAAACATTAATACTATAAATGAGGCCCAGTGAGAGAATATTCTGTGACCTGCATCTAATAAAATGTAACCCAACTGCTGCAAATATGGACTGAAAACATCTTAATCAAGCCTACTGCACCTACACTTGTAACAGCTGCAGAAAATGTACTGTAACTAATCCAGTGTTGGATTCATGTTAATGTCTGTGGTTATATCATATGCATTCTTCCCATCTATCTCATGAGATATTTCATCAGGTCTTACGACCCCACTATTTAGGATGCTTGATAGTCACCAGGGGTTATGCAAGGGAATATATCGATATCTGGTCCCTTAAATATTGTTGTCTTTGTAACTAATGTTTTATTTTCACTGACCATGTATTGTTTTTTGTAACAGGCATTGCAGCAAAGTAAATTGTCCATTATATAGTTAAAATATCCTAAATTTAAAAAATAAGACATAGTTCATGGTATATGATCTTGCCTGTGTTCACAGTGGATATTTTTTACCATCTGATGAAAGTTTCACTGTTGCCAAGGTATAGATAGCAAATGGTTGTAAAATGAGTACATTATTATAACATTGATTAGGCAAGACTGTTTATTTGCCTCTTAGTTTGAGGCTTTTGTTAAATGAATTGATTTTCTGTATTTATAAAATTGGAGGCATAGTCATAAAGGAAATACATTAATTGCACAGATTCGATTGCATGGAAACAAAATTTGCTGTATAGTACAGTAAGCAGTTCTATATTTAATATAAGTGTTTACTTTGCAGTAATTTTACTTATCTTTTACTTAATTTTACAGTTGTAAGCATTGGAACTGAACATTGGAACAAATACTTTAGGTGCCACATGGGCCTGTGCTTTATCTAGATTATATAAATAACTGGATTGCTTTCCATGCAGTGTGCTGTGTAATAACAGTATTTCTCGACGCTGGTAATTTACGGCTGTATATCGAGCTATCCAGCAATGTAATGCTTCTTTACTTCGACAACAGTGGTTTTGCAATTCCTGTACAGATGAAAAGAGAGTGTGAACTGTGATTGTATTCTGCTGCAGCCTTGGGCACTGTACTAAGTAAATTAGCATTCTGAAGAGAATGTCTTAATGCGATCAGTGGTTCAATCCTTGCGTTGGTTTCGACAGAACACTGAATAAGCAGCACTGACAGAAAGACAAAAATATACCTGTCTGTAAATAGAGACGCTGCCTGATCCACTCAAAGCCCCGCAGAGGCTGAGTAATCACATCTTAAACTGAGAGTGATGAATAATTTAGTGAGATTATTTTAAATAACTACATTAAAATGCATTGATACCAGAGTGGTTATGGAATACCAGATGATTTTAACAAATTATTTGTGGGAAATATTTTTTTTTATTATTTTAACCACAAGTAATATATAGGCTATGATGCATGGATTAAATACATATTTACTAGTTCTCTCTGTGTATACAGTAGACATTATTCAGTTGTTTTCAAATTCTGATATGTTCAAAAGAAAGAGAAAATACATTTTCAAGGATTTAAAGAATCCTTCTTGCTTGGAGTCATATCCTTGCATTACTGTAGCCTTATCTTTCAGTACTTCTGTAGATGTTAGTTTAATAAAGAACAACAATAATGAAATTGTGATCATGGTCTTATCAGAACATTCAATTAGATTTTTTCGTGTTGTACTCTTTGTTTAAAATAGAAAATTCCATTTAATGCTCAGTGATAAAAAAAACTTTATAAGGACAAATTTTGAAAGTTGCTTCCATTCTAATAGCCGTTTGGTTGCCTGTCAGCCTGCATGTTTGTATGGCTTAGGTTCTACTGTACCCACTTCTTCAAAGATGGAATTTGGGTAGCTCCTTCAGTCAGGGTATGTGCTTACAGGCAATTCAGCTGCAGTGCTTCGCTATTTTCAATTGCACGTGCTATACGGTGTATGTGATCATCTTTGCAGGCTCTTCAACGGACTCAATGGAGTCAAAATTGAAAACAAAGGCAAGCAATCTATGCTTATCTTTTTCAACGTCTCTGAAGAGGACTACGGGAACTACACCTGCGTAGCTATGAACACCATGGGAATAACGAACGCCAGCATAATATTGTATGGTGAGAATCATTTCATGTATTATTAATAGCAAGCGCTGTAATGTCTAAATTATTTCGGTATAATGTATGTCATATTTCTGGATATGTACATATTTTTCTGCCGCTTTCCGCTTTTCCAGCAGATTTCTGCTGCTGGAAAAAAAACAATATCTCCCTAAAATATGTGTGCTTTCTCCCGCTAACAATAGCCCTGTGTTGAGATGAGGATTCTTTGGCAATGTCAAAATGATGATCTGAATTCATGCAGCTCTTGACATTTCCTTATTGAAAGAGTCCATCAAATGTTTTTTTTTTTTTTGAAATGATCATTTATTCTGCTTGCTGCTCCAGATAAATGGTGTATATCATATTCTGAGAAAAAAGAAATACCTCATGATATGGTAATAGTGCACCGTTTCAACTATTGAACCTGTTTTAGTACCGCATGTGGCTATCTCTTTCCCCCATAAGTCTAATTCAGAATTTATTTTGGATGTGTCTGCACTATCTTGCCTTTACTACATACCATAATATGGCAACAAATTACAGCGGTATCTTGAAGGAGAACAATGGGGTACTCATATCTGCAGCCTTGTGCTTGCCCAGACATTGACATTACCCAAAGGGATATCTGAATTTCCTTTGTTCTTTCCCAATTTTCTTTCTTTTGGTCCTGAAAATGAAGACGTGAATAGCAGCCTTACATTTTAAAACAGCTGACCTATCTCACAAGTAAATACCCCATATGGCTGGGGGTTTGAGTCCGCACCATTGCACTTTCTGCACATCTCATCTCTACATACAGTTCTCCACTGTTCCCCTGCCAGAATAAAATGAAGAATACTTAAGAACTGTGCACTTCCCTTTTAATTGGGGACACTAGTTGTTTCAACCCCATGCATTGAATGTATGCACCCTCACGACACTTATCTGTGCATACTCTTTTACATCTATATGATCTACATTAATTTGTCCTTAATAGTCTGACTTTTTGGTAGATTCCATTTTGACTATCGTACCCATAGTTAGACGATAAGATTTATACCATTTTCATCCCTGTGCATCCTGTGCAAAAATATTAAACAATATTAGACAATGCAAGATGCATCATATAAATAACTTATAGCTTTGAAGATGCTAGAAGGTGTATTTTCATAACTTGACTTCACAGAGCTAACTGCTTCCTTCTGCAGCCTTTGATAGAACAAATACAGTTAGCATGCAGCCCATAGATATTGTCTAATATTTTTGTACTGGATGCACAGGGATCCTCTTTGTCCTGTTCCTGAAGTCAAGGAAAATAACTTCCCAAACTGTATTTAAGAAAGAAAAAAAACATTCATAAAGTTGAATTTGTCAGATGTAAGGACAGATGCCGATGATGCCAGTATGTGCAGGTGTACAGTACTGTAGGCTCACAGTGTGCATGTGCAACATGCTCATGACTCATAAATCCTTCTGATAGCAAATTTCTTATGGAAGTCCCTTTTTGAATGCAGTGCTTAATGTAAGTGTTGTTTCTCTTGAAATGAGAGTTGGCTTTTCAGTACACATCCTCTAAATATTTAAAATGTTGTCTGAAGTTCCTGCAACTAAAGCAGTCCAAAGGTTGCCTCTAATGCGGTGGTGCATACTGTATTCCATTAATGAAAACAGCTCTAAAGGCGCTACATTTTGCACGCGGCTCACACGTCGCCGAGCCCTTTTTTGGAGACGTCAGGAGGGTTTCGAGCGAGGCTGAAATGTGGTCTCAGATTTATTCATATTCACATGTGGGAAAATGTTTGCTCTTAGTAACCTGCTTGGCGATGCCTGGCTGCGGTGTTAATTGCTTTTTCTCTCTGGGAACACACAGGCCCCGGAGCCGTGCACGACGTCAACAGCGCCGTCCTGTCTCCGCGCGGCTCGCCGTGCCTCCTCTTGACTGTCGTTCTGTCCTACCTTTTCAAGTTTTGATGCAGCGGTGGCTCTTCCCCCCCTCCCCTCCCCCCGGCTTCCGCCAGCATCACAGTACGACAGACCTGCCTGTCCCGTACGAGCAAAAGGGAAATAAACAAAAATGCAGACGGTTGCCTTTTTTTTCTTAAAAGCTCTGAGCTGAAGGTGTTTATTGACACGTGTTTGGTGGGGTGGGGATTTTGATGTGGGGGTTGACATTGGGGTAAATGACTGACAGATTTGAGATAATAGTATTTCCAAGTATGTGTGTCTCTACAAACATTTGTATGTAAAAAAAGGAAACAAAATTACAGTAATGGTTAATGGTTTCATGGTTTTGCTCAGTATTGAGGTATAAATTTGGATCACTGGTGTGTCCTGTCCTGTTTTATCTCTGTACAATAGCAAATGTTTTCCTTTTTTAAGTAACCAACAGGAAAAAAAAAACAATTCTCCTAGCTGAGAGAATTGCAAAACTGCAATGTTTTGTTGCTGAATTCCTGCTATTTGTTTTTGTTGTATGCAACAGAACAGCAGTTGATTTAATATATTCTGTCTACCTAACCTTAATATATTGTACATTGCATCATTCCTTAGGACAGAAATACATATTCCGGTGTTCTGTAATATATAGTTGCAAATTCAATCCATAAAGAGTAAGAAAATGCACTATATTTCATTTTGGAGGACATTACCATTTAAGCACTTTTTTTTTGTTTAAGACCCAGCTGCACATATTAATTAAATAATAAAATATAATAGAATCTTTTTTATTAATCACCAAGGAGAAAGTAGGTAGCCACCCCAGCAAACAAGCTTACAAATTACTGCAATATTGTTAGTGACAGAGAACTGAAAAAGATACAATAATTATAGTGTTGCCTTCCTTTGTTCAATTGCATAATATTTATATAAACAATAACTATGTGAAATGTCTGGGAATTGCTAGCAGGGAAGCTTGTCTGAAATGTTTAGCTGAGCATGTAGACATAATGAATCTTGTGCAAAAAGTATGACAAAACACCATATTAACAAGCCATAGGAGACATAGTATGTAATGGTGATTTCATAAATTCCAACTAAAGGCTTTACAAACTCAGTACAGTACATAAAAAGAGACATTAAAAGGTGGGGTTTTTTGTCAGTTGTGTAACTAAAAGCTCAGAATAATTCATGGTACATATATGAGAAGTGGTGAGGTTGTTGGCAGGTTAGGGTGGGTGGCTGATGTTTTGAGTAGTTTTACTGGAAAGAGAAGCTTAAACATACTCAATGGCCATCATATTAGGTACACCTGCTCCTTAACGCAAATAGCCCACTCCTCCAAAGACTGAATCATGTGGCTACAACTCAATATATATATAGTTTGCAGACATGGTGAAGAGGTTTAGTTGTTGTTCAACCAAACTTTAGAATGGGAAAAAACGCATGCCCTAAGTGACTTTGACTGTGGTGTGATTGTTGGTGCCAGACATGGTGGCTCCAGCATCTCAAAAACAGCTGCACTCCTGGGGTTTTTACACACTACATTCCCTGGAGTTTACAGACAATGGTGCGATAAACAATAAAAAAACATCCAGTCAGCGGTAGTTCTCTAGCCCGAAAGCACGCCGTTAATGAGAGAGGTCAGAGGAGGATGGACTTGTTCAAGATAACAGAAAGCCCATAAATGCTCAAATAACAAGCGTAGTGTGCAGGAGGGCATCTCACAATGCGTTGAACCTTGAAGCGGATGGGTCTGATACAGCAGCAGAAGACCAAACCAGGTCAGCTAAAAACAGGAAGAGGGACTACAGTCAGCACATGATCATGAGAAGTCAACAACTTAAGATTGGAAAAACATCGCCTGGTTAGACGGATCTCAAATTCTGCCTTGACATACAGATGGTAGGGTCAGAATTTGGCTTAAAAAAACATAAATCCCTGGTTCGATCCTGCCCATGTCAACTGTGCAGGCTCTTGGTGATGTATACTGGGCTGGTGAATGTTTTATTGATACTATGTGAGCATCATTTGAATGCCACAGAATACTGAAACATTGCTGTTGACCATAGTCATGCCTTTATGGCTGCAGCCTACCCTGGATATTTTCTAACGGATACTACCAGCAGGATACGGTGGCATGTCATGAAGCACACATCATCCCAGGCTGGTTCCACAAACATGACAGTGACTTCAGTTTACTCCAATCCCCAGATCTCAATCTAATAGAGCACCGATGAGATGTGTTGGAATGGGAGGCTTGCAGTGTGAATGTGTGGCTTAACAATCTGCAGATACTACTCGATGCTATCACATCAGTTTGGATCAAAATCCCTAAGGACTGTTTCCAGCACCTTGTTGAAACCCATGTCATGCATAATTCAGGCTGTTCCAGAGGAAAAAGGGGGTCCTACCCAGTACTAGAAAGGTGTACCTAATAGAGTGTCCACTGAGTGTATATTTAAAAGTGTATATAAAAGTGTCATCACTTTTTTTTTCTTTTTTTTCTGCAGAAATGTTATACAGATGTCAAATAAAAGCAGCTGGATATTATATAACAGAGGGCTATCATGTGGTTTTAATCGCTTTTCCTTTACTTGTCAGTATTTGTCCACGTTTTTGACTTTACCTGATCACCATGCCGTGATTACATCTTAAGTGGATACCAGTTATTCTATGAAGTTGCGCACTGTTAATAGTGTAAGTACTATTGTAAGGACAAAAATAGAAGTGAAGTGTCTGGAATGTAATGTAAAGTCTAATGGTATCTCATTATTTGTGAATATTTTGTATATTCATATACAGTAAAAAGGGACCTTGCACTAAAGATACAGTGATGGTGTATTTGATTGGAGTATTGATTCCATGCACATTGGTGAGTGGGAGACGGTATGGCCAGGGGGGAATAGTGGACTACCCAGGGCTCCATGGCAGGCGAGGGGGGGGGGGGGGGGGGGGGGGGGGGGGGGGGGGGGGGGGCGGTTGTGGTGGGCACAGAGACTGCATTTGCACAGGCCCCAGAATTTTGTGCAACACCCCTGACTATGGCTACCCCCTAAAAAAAGCATTCAAACCCGCTTTTCAGTTCGGAATGATGGACGGCAGGGGCAGGAGCAGCTGTACCCGAGACAAACAAACATCATCCAGGCTTTTCTTTGCGCTGTTGTGTTCTATCACACAGTTGATGGTCTGTAAAGGAGGGGGTTCGGTAGGTGTGGAGGGGTGGGTGTTTTGGTGTGGGGGTGGGGGGGGGGGTTGTTGTTATTTGAAAAATCGCTTCTGGAAATGCATCTCCACTCAGTCGGTGCATTGGAACGAGCGGCTGAAGCTTTAATATCTCTCGCCTGTATGAAACGAATAAGAATCACTCAATGTCACGCCTGTCACAGCTGATCACCCTTACAGAGCCATGCCGGAGCACAATCAACACCTTGAGTTTGAATTTCGGGCTCTTCCCAGACAGACACTGATATGGGGCCGCTCCAGCGCCCGGGCCCACTCGCGGGAAGGGGAGACAGGGCCATTTTTTATGGAGTATGGATGCTGAAATTAGGCCCCCTGTCAGGGGGATTGTGTTCCCCTCAGTAAACACTGACAATGGTGGCAAACGGGTGGCAGAGAGTGATGGGGCTGGGATGCCGGCCGGGGACACGCCCCCCTGGAATCTCCACACAATGGACTTTAGAAACGCCAGCATTCCTAACGTACAGCGTGGCCTGACGGCTCAATGCCCATGATCTATTGCCCTCCAGCATTCACAGTACTAAAAGATATTGCATTTTCAATGGCATCTGTGATAGGTGCAGTTCTGCTTAAAGTAAACAGGACAAGTGAATGCATAATAATACTAAATAATAATAATAATAATAATAATAATAATAATAATAATAATAATAATAATAATAACAACTACAGCAACAACAACAACAACAATAATAATGCCAATTTTTAAGATATAAGTGATTGGTGCAAACTCAGAATAGGCAAATCCATAATCTTTTTTATGAATTGTCAATATTGTACTAAATTCATCCTTGTTAGGTAGTCCTACATACAAGGATTTTTTTTCTACATTTATGCGCATAAGTGGAGCTCAGTAGGGATAGGAACAGATAAACTGTTTAAAAGGACAAGCTCCTCTATCCATTTAAAATGGATTAAAAGGAGAACGTAAATAATAACTCATGGAAATAATAATTTTATATGATCATTTATAACAGTATAGTTGCGGTCTGATGGTAAATAATATTTTTGCATCCCTCTGTACATTCTGAGCAAGTGACTGAAAATTCAGGCCTGATTGCAAACTACAAAACCAACTGATACCTCGATATGTGGACATGTGGGTAAAATAGATTATAATACAACCTAGGATATTGTTGTGATATTTTTGTTTAATTCCTATGGTTCTAAATTTCAGGCAGTCAGTTGAAGACTGACAGTGCAGGAAAGCGCACACATTTTATTTTGTGTGCACACTTTTAATTTGGTTATTTATTTTTAAAGGCTCATTAGAATGCTATTTCCATAATTGGCTTGGGCAATGTTTTTCTTTTTTTTTTTCTTTTTTTTCTGCAGACAGTTAATGATGTGCACTGTTTTGGTTATTGACATTCCTAAATTGGATGTCTTTCTTTTCTGAATATCTGATAGCTGGAATTATTTCTTAGTTGTCTGCCAGTAACAACGTAGTTGTCTGCAAGTCAACTGTATGATTAAAAATGTAAATAAATAAAAACAGCATCTGATATATTATTCAAGAATTGTGAAGTACAATTTTTTTGTCAAGTTCAATAGCAATTAATGCTTAAATAGTTAACTTGTGCCTAACAACACCAAGGAATTTGAAACTTTTGATATTATAATCATTTTATTATAAACCATTAATAGTAACTGCTATTATGTAATGCCTCGTTAAAATGTATATGAACCTAAAATTCCAAAGTACAAACATTTATCCCAAATTTAGCCCAAATGTCCAACCCTAACGCATCCCCATATTTAAATAAATGCACTGTACTATACTGGAGAAATTGCATAAATGCAAATATATATTACTGCCACGTATGTGCTTGGGACACCATTGCAAATCATATATGAATCCGTCCTTTGCTCGCATCATTATAACAAGACAATTACAAGATAAGCCAACAAATAAACACTGCCCTTAAATAGTAGATTCGCAGGTAATGGGGAGTTGTGATACAAAAGCTGTGGCCATCATTTTAAGTGATACAGCATCCATACTATATTTTTAGAACAAAAATAAAGTTACTCATTGGTCATCATACAGAGCCAACAATGTCTAAGTTGAATGCTGGAAGTAATACACAAATTGTAGGATTGTGTTCATGATATATAATGAATATTTGTATGCAGCAATATCACAACTATAATAGTCAAATTAACTTTATTCACATCCTGACAGGCTGCATATTATTGAACTCAACAGATGTTGTTGAATACCTTCATCTAACCATTTATAATGTGCTACTGAGCATAATGTACATATTTTGTAAAATTATGATGTGTGCAGGATTCATTTGACCTTTGATTTTATGAAATGTAAAAGCTACACTTCAATTAGTGCTCAGTGGAAATAGATTTTATGCAGTGAAATATGCAATTAGGTTGGTTATAATGCAAACAGAGTGCCTGGTGTGCATCTGGCACAAATGGAACATCACATGTGGAATCAGCACCCCACTGCATTCTAAACATTGAAAGGGGAGTTCCACCCTGGGTTTTTCTTTTATTTGTAGAAGGGTAGCTGTAGTTCTCAGCCAATTCCCTACCTGTAGTGTGAGCAGAGATATAGCCCCAAACTTCTGTGCATACTCCAGGTAGCTGCTTCACTATAGAACACAATGGAGCAGGGGCTTACAGTTTACAGTTATGGGGGGGTGTCAGGTTTCCATTTCTACTGAATCAAAATAGGGGGCTGGGTGCTACGTCTTGGCTTTGAAGCCATTCTTCTACTCACTGGCTAGCTTGCCACTAATGAAAAAAACAATCTAGGATTATGGTGTTCAGCTAAGTTTACTTTTGTGCTTACGTTTTACTGAAAAAAAAATGAGACTTCGGTGCAGTGTGGCAAAATGCAAGCGAATTAAGGATTTTTTTTTTTACTGGCTACTGCAAGACCACTGTAAAAAAACAACAATGGCTGACTGCAATGGGGGACATTAAATCCCCTGGATACACCTGAGACGCAGCTAAAGAGTGTGCAAGTGTGTAGCGGGCACTTTCACTCAGAAGATTTTGAGAACACTCGGGCGAGACTACTGAACATACCTAATAACTGTCTGTTAGCTTGACCAATGCCCCCTTCACTTAGTATGGGAGGGTGGGGCGACATATCTCCAAATTGAAATTACCCTCCCAACATATTTCTTCAACAATGAGAAAGTGTAGAGGTGTACGCCATTATGACATATGCCTCTTCCAAATTCACCCCTATCACTGCAGATATTTATGTGCAGAATTTGCTTTGGCCAGCCACTAAGAGTTACTCGTTTATGCCTTGATCTGGTAAATAAGGTAATGTTGATTTGTAGTGGAATTCCCCTTTAACAAAAACAGGATAGCCAGAAATAGCAAAATGCAGATATAGAACATCAATCTTTTTTTTTCAAAAGCTACAATCTCCTTTGAAAACATTGTGTAACTTCGCTATTATTTTACAACCAAGTAAGGTATAGTGGTATTACTGTCCCCAAAATAAGTTGTTCATTCCACAGAACTTTTTTCCATTTTTTGTCATGCTCATGATGTGCAATGGGTAGCCACTTATGTCCGGACTATTGAACCTAAACCCCTTTCAGAATAATGTCATGTAAGCCAATGGATTAAAACAGCTAGGGTTAGTGTTCAAGGTACATGTGAGCATTTCATACATGTATCTCCTTTCCATAAATATAGTTGTTGTTAATAAGTGTACCACTTGAAAGTTTCAATATCTTGGCATCAAGTATATGTTCTATTCTTCACCCAAAGAAATAAATGTAAATGATTTCTGCCCAACATTTTGTTTCACTTTTTTGACCAGACTGTTCCACTTAGAATTATATATGTAAATAAATAGGCCACCTTTTTTAATCAGATATTTTATTTCTTTAATTTTTTTCCTGGTCTAGTAAGGTTGTGTATAGCAATTAAAGTGTAAATGTTTTATGAATTTTCTTGGCAATGGCCAAAGTGACCCTACAGTACTAATGTATTTGTGCATGTTAAGGCATAGTTGTATCTTTTCTATATGAGAATGAGTAAGAGATGGTTGTAACTGTGCAGTGTAATAAAATCTAATGATTTTTTTTTCTAAACGATTATCCTTTTATTACATTATTATAATGCACTTTTTATCAGATTCACGTTATTTGTTCTCCTCTGGACCTTGCCTATTTGTGTTTGGGCAGAAAACATCTTTCCAGATTGATGTGTAACATAAATCTCCATTTATCATAAGTTTTATGTCACATGTAAAGACTTAGTATTCAACATGACAAATGAACAATGTTCACATATAATCTGACCAATCAAAATTACACACTGAGCTAGCTGAATGCCAGTAGATTCTGTTAGTCATCTGATTATTTTGACAATTTGCTGCGTAAAATATCTCCATCATATCTCAGCATAACATGGTCATTTTTAAAACCTTCCACAATTATTCATTTTCTAATGCACCTTTATTGGAGACTAGCTGATGTGTGGTGTTTCATTTTTTTTTTTAAATGTCTCCATCATTTCCTGTTATATAATAACCTGAACTAACTAAACTACAACGTATGTATTTTATACACATTGATCACCTCATGTGGCATCATTGTGAACTTCACAGTCCAGAATATAAATAAAAGTATTTGGACAGTGACGTACATTTTGGTGTTTTGGCTCTGTACTCCAGCGCATTGGATCATAAAGACACTAAATATGAGGTTAAAGCGCAGACAGTCAGCTTTAATTAGAAGTTATTTACATCTTTATTGGGTGATCTGTGTAGGAATTACAGCACTTTTTATACATAGTCCCCCCAATTTTAGGGGAGCAAAAGTAATTGTACAACTGACTGCTCAGCTGTTTCTCGGCCAACTGTGCATATCAGCATCATTAGTTTATGCACAAGAAAGCAAACAAAAGCTCTAGAGTTGACTCTAATTGTGTAATTTTCATCATGAGGACCAAATAAGCGTCAATGCCAGTAAAGCAGGCCATCATGAGACAATTAGAATGAATTGATCAGAGGCATAGGCAAAACATTGGGTGTGTCAAAATGAACTGTTTGATACATTGATAGGATGCAAAACTGCACTGGTAAGCTCAGCAATACCAAACAACCCGATAGAACATGAAAGACCACTGTGAGGACTGAAAATACATTTAAATGTAAAACCCCCTTTCCAACTGTTGAACAGATCAGGAACATGCATGTAAACACCCTCAAATCAAAGCTGAGAGTCTGCTCTTTGACCTCATATACATTACTTTATTTCAAATCCAATATGCTGGAGTACAGAGCCAAAACAGCAATAAGTGTGTCACTGTCCAAATGCTTTTGCATTTCACTGCATATGCGAGAGGAAACATTATTAGCATATTGGACTTGGCCTCCTGATTAATAAAGGTTCAATAATGGCATACAGGGAATACACTTCTATGACAGACAGATTTGTTACACACAAATTTTATTTTGATTTTTAAATGCAGTACGCATTTTACTCCTTGTCACAACCACACAGGCACACACAGACACATGCACACACCACCTTCTCAGCCCTTGGAGGGCTGAACGTGTTGATTGTCTTAGCCATCTGTTTGAGCCATGATGACCCATGGTATCCATCAAATTCATTAAAAGAATCACACCATGCAGCAGAGTGTATTTGCACTGACATTGTACACTCCCCTCTCAAATGCACCAGCGACCAGGTGGATTCCATCAGGAAGAAGGCTGCCATTTTCAGGTCCAGAATGCGACTCCCCACAGCCCCACTACCCACCAGCATTATCTAAATTACTTTGCTGGCATCAAGACAGCACTTCACCTTTTCACAGCTTCCAGCCTTGTAGCTAATCAGTGCAAGTTGATTATTGAGTATGTCATGCAAATGGATCCTCATGCCCCTCATATGATGAGTTGCTTTGTCCTTCAGGTTAAAATCATGGAGAGCTATGCGTTCGAAAAGATAATAAACAAAGTTTCACAAAATGGCAGAATGAGTTTGATTTTTTTCATGATGCAATACTCAAATGAAACCACATAACAGAACATGCTGTGAATACAGCCCAAAGCAAAAATAAATAAACAACTGTAAAGTAACTTTTTGCTTCTGAAAGCATTCAAATTTTAGAAATTAGACTTTCCCCTTTGGGAAATATCCCACAAGATGGATGCAGAAAGGCCTTGCTGAAACAGAATCATTTATATTCTAAAGCTGTACTGTCCGCAGAACTGTGAGCTTGGGAGAATTTATGCAAATTAGGAAAAATCACTGCATTTGTAGTGTAAATGCAAATGCATAGTCATGTAACATTTAGTCTTAGCCTTTGGCACCCATACTCTCCTGATGCATCCCCGCAAGCAAGAAAGGCACCCAAGTAAGTCAGCCCAGAGGCGAGCTATGGGCAGGAGACAAGTGAGTGTGCAGGTTTATTGGACAACCCTCCGTGCAGGTGTGAACTAAGAATTGAGGGAGGAAGATGAAAATTGCAACAGACAGTATAAGAGCAAAGCTTTAATGACAGAGCAGAGTAAGCTTATTTGGCCAAAGAAGCATCACAATCTGTGTATAACACATTTATTAATACAGAGTTACCTAATTGTAAATAATGAATAATGTTCAGATGACATCCTGCACTACCGCATTTTTAAGTGTTACATCATCCTTCATACAGCATTGCATTTGTCTATGAATGATTTATGAAACATGATAGGTCCTGTTAAAGAAGCTAGTAAAGGTGCTTTGTGAAGGATTCCTTAATATATACTTGTGCAAAGGATGATGTTTGTTTTCAGTTGACTATGTATTAATCAGCTGACAGGAACAGCACAGGTTCTCAGCAAGTAAATCAGTGAATTTCCTGCCAGAACTAGACTGGTATTATTTAATAAAGCACAACTTTTACTCCAAATGGTGAGATAATAAATAGCACAGCCAGAGACACAGTCAAAATACAAATGCAGGAAGAAAATGATTACCCAAATACTGGAAAATGAATCATTCAACCTCTACGCCCCTGGTTCACAAGTCATCTGAGTACCACACTGAGTGCTAGACTACAAAGGGTAAGCCCACCTTGGGTCTGCAATCAGAAAAAGCAGGACAACTATCTACATGTTCTCGATAGATCCACCCTCAGACCATATGGTAAAGAAACTGCATAATAACATTTTTTATAAAATGGGATTAGTTATTAGTTGCACTGATGGAAATACAATTAAAAATTGAATTTACATTAGATTTACATTACATTTTCATCAAAATCATGAACAAAAAATATTACCATTCCCCTGTAAAAAGAAAAAAAGAAACATGAGCTTTTAAGAGCATCCACAAAGCAAAACAGTGGAGTCCAATAACAAGAATAAGAATAATAAAAATTAAAAAAAACTAGCACAGGCGCCATAAGTTTCACTGTTAACTAAATTCACAGTAACCAAATGTCCTAGAACAGCAGTGGGCTAGGAAGGCCATATCTCTTTCTGTATTTCATGCCATGCTTTTAATTATTTAACGAGCTCAATGGCATGCAAGATTTGACATTTTAAATAAATGTATTGATTCGTTCATGAATGTCAGCTGAAAACTGTTTTTGTGTGCCCAAATGAAAGATTTTATTGTGGTCTAATTTCTGAGGGAACCTGGTGTGGGTGCATGCAGCTCAACTGCCTACATTCGGCTGGCCCAGCAGGAATGGAATGACATGCCCCCGCATTAGAATGACATGGCAGCCTTGATCTCTAAAAAAAGCTATCAGTTGTCTTTAAGGACAAAGCACCTACCATGGCAGATGTTTCCAAGTAGCTTCCTGACAGAAAAAGCCATGTCATGTGATTTAATTAAGCCTCATATGATGCTGAAGGCACAGTGTAATCATTCACAAATGAGAATGGTTGATTTTAACAGGTCAAAGTACAGGGTAAGGGGTATGCGAATTACACACTATCATTTGCCTTTGTTCATACTTTCACATTAATCAGAGTTATTTCACATTTTCAGAAGTGTCAGCTTTGAAAATGCTCCTATTTAGTATTTTGCTTTTTTATTTTTAGCAACCAGTTTTTCATTTCCAATTTTTCTTTTGGCCTCAATATTGAATGGCCATTGTAGGCTCATTGCATCACTTCAAAGCCCTCTGTTGAGAGTGAGCACACAAGCTTGTGTTCTCCTCCAGGCATTTTCTGCCAGATGCCAGCTTGCCACACCACCAGCTGCCAGCTTGCCTTACCACCAGCCGAGCAGTGCAATTTTGATGTTGAAGAATGAAACTTTATATATACTTAGCTTAGAGAGGCATAGCTGAACATTTTTTTGTAAAATAAAACTCAACTCCTTTGGAAACTTACCATTAATTGATGGGTACTCTCACATTAGTTACAGTTTGGGAATAAAAATGAGAAAAGCCAATGTTTCTTAAAATAGGTTAGCCACCATGTGTGGATAGGGCACCCTGTATACGCTAGGGTATAGATTCTGCAAACAGCTGGGATTCTGTAAGAGGAATAGAAAGCCGGTTTTCTACAACAAAGTTAACGAACTCATGTATAGTTGATGGAAGTGGAAAACATTCCAGAATATTCCATAGATGCTCGATAGATTAATATTTGGTGACTGAAGGGGTTGCTACTAACGGATGACAGTGTCAGTCTCCTCTAACAATTGGGTGACTCTGCAAGAAGAAGCATTGTTATCTTGCAAGACACCCCTCAACATTATATCAAAATTTACTTTTACATGTATGAGTGCAGCCAAACCATTCAAGGAAAATGTGCAACATTGAGAAACCAACAGAATCATTCACTTTTGGAATATAACTTTTGTCCACTACATGTTTAAACGTAGCATGCCTGTAACGGCTGCTTCCTCATGATAACCCATCATAGCACCGACCCAACCAAACGACAGCACTACATGTCATGCAGAAGGCAAGAGAGTCAAGGTCAAGAATGAGTGAATGGTCAAACACAAAATCCAATCAGCATACAAAGGGGCTAGGCAAGAATCGGAATCAAATACGAGTGAATGGTCAGACACACAAAATCATGTGTTACAACTAACCTCTGGGCTGTGAGAGAAAACCGTAGAACCCAGAGGAAACCCACATGGACACAGGGAGAATATGCAAACCCCACACAGAAAGGCCCTGGGTGGGATTTAAACCCAGGACCTTCCTGCTGTGGCGAGACAGTGCTACCCCCTGCACCACCGTGCCCCCCCAACTCGCATATCGAAGCCAAAATTTTTGTGATAAGTAATCTGCAGGATAAAATGGATTGTGCATAATTTTTTTAATTAATCGAAATGATGTGAAGTCGGCTTAATATGACTTCTTCTTAGATATTTATTTGTTTACCATTTTGCCCGCATGCATAAATGAAATGCCTGCTTGAGCTCTGTTCCAAGGGGGAGATGCTGCTTCGCCAGATAAAGAGGTCCACATGGACCGCGGAGAAAAAAAGAATGCACGGTGGACATTCGTACAGGTTGAATTTCATTTTTGTCTGAATACGAGAGGCATTCGGAACACAAAGCGCCGTTCTTTTCTCTTTTGTGCTCAGATTGGCATTCACACGCCACACACAAAAGGACAGCGAAGGTGTGCGAACGAAGATGACTGTCGCGTCATTAATCATGTTTCTCTTTCACCTGCAAAGAGGATCTGCTCCCCAAATGCCCTGACATTTTCCTTTTTTAATTTCTTTGTTTTAAAGTTGTAAATATATTCTAAAATTAAACGTGTATTGTTAGTATAAGCAAATACCAACATTTACAGTGCAACGCCTAGTGTTACCTTTGACCAAACCTGAAAGCAAACATGCAAGAACATAGAGAGGCATCCAATCCACTCACATGGAACAACTAAGTATTAAAGTATTACATTTCTCATTCTTGCACATGATTAAATTTTCATTGCTTACTAAATTGGAATAAAGGAGGGCAATGTCCAGTTTGGTCTGGAAGACGCATTTTGGTCTTAAGTTCTAGTGTAAATGCAATGTCTAAAGAAGATGAGGATACAGTGGGCACATGGTGACCAAAATTGGATGACTGAAGATTGGGGGAGAAAAACATCACCTGACCTGACAAATCTCAATTTGACATGCAGATGATAGGCAGATTTTGGCATGTATGGCATGAATCCATTGATCCATCCTGCGTTGAGGCCACAGAGTATGCCTCTTGATACAAATTCAGCATCATTTGGATGACGCAGCATACCTAAGCACTGTTACTGACCATGCACATCCCTTTATGGCCACAGTCTACTCTTCTTCCAAGTAGATACTTCCAGCAGGATAATGTGCCCAGTCAAAATGCAGGCATAATCAGCAGCTGGTTCCATCGACATGACAGTAACTTCAGTTTACTCAAATGGCCTACACAGTCCCCAGATCTCAATCTAATAGAGTACCTTTGGGATGAGGTGGAATGGGAGGATCACAGCATGAATGTGTGGTTGAAAAATCAGCAGGAACTGCATGATGCTATTGAGTCAGCATGAATCCCTCGGGAATGATTTCAGCACCTTTTTGAATCCATGCCGCAAGAAATTCAGACTGAATTGGAGGTAAAAGGGGCCCTACCTGGTACTATATAGGTTTACTGCATAAAATGGCCTACAGAATATAATGTCTAGAGAGAGAGAGAGAGTGTGTGTGTGTGTGCGTGCGTGAGTTTCAAACAAGCTGTATGTGGGCAAAACTCATTTTCTACCCTTAACTCTGCAACCCACTGCCCTCAAATTCACTTCCATCACTGTCTGGGGGAACAGTCCTAAACAGCCCAATTGGGCTCCTTTCTTCCAAAGAAAATTTTTGTGTCCATTTTCTGTGAATAGCAGTTGATGTGTTGACAAAAAGCCAATCGTTTTACATAAAATTGCATATCCTGCATAGAGCATGATATTTCCCTGAAAGGTACCCTTGCCTTACAACTGCAAAACGATTTTCTGTTGACTAAGGGCACAATATCCAGAGAGTTAACAATAGATTTTGCAAACAAAAAATTTTAATTAAAACAACGTTGAATAATGTCTAAGATCAACACAGAGTGGAAATCATATGGCAGCAAGGGATAAGACAGGCTTGAGTGACAACTACATGTCATTAAAGATTTAACAGATGCGTAACAGTGCAAATACTCTGCTGGAAAAAGTGGAAAATCCCAAATTACATAAATATCTTATTAGTTCTTCAAGGAAAACCCATCATAACTGACCTGAAAGTTTTCATTGCTGGTAAAGTCTACATAAATGTTGTGAATTACTCCTCAGGTGCAGATAGCATCAAGAAATGTTCATTAGATTATAGCACTGATCTAAAAAATATGACTGCATTTGAGTCTAACAATGCAGGTTACATGTTAAAAGCCATCCTAAAAGAGCTTATTTCCAAATTCAGTGCATTTACATTTTTTACATTGTGGTATTAGCGAGTAGCATTCAGTAAACTAATTTCCCTAAAGCTGACAAACTTGTGGCCACTGTCAAAACAGATTTTGAACATTGTCCAAGCCGGAGACTGCGTCACATGGACCATATTAGAAGCACGATTACAGAGCAAGGTTCTCGTTCTCTGTCAATAAAATTTCTCCTGAACCAGGTGAAACCAGACAGGGAAGTTGGTATTCCGCTTCAGGGTGTCATTCAAAGTACTTACATTTTTATCCCAGATTTGTGGAAATGGAGATGGATATCACACTGAGGCAAGCTCAAGGCATTATTGAGGGATAATGTTTTGGAGACACAGCTCTTGTTAATCACTGAAAAAGACTTGTTGACATTATCCGGGGGTTTGAAAGTCCTGACATCAGAATCCACAAAACCTACGATAAAATTGAACAGTTTAAAAATGAATATTGTGTATTTGCAGAAAGGATTCACAGCACAAGCAAAACAATGAACCGTCAATGCATCAAAACTTACAGTGAAGGTGCAGAGAGACTCAGCAAATTACAAAGCTGATCATTTCTACAGTATCAATCAGTTCACAGATTTCTAAAAAATCTCTCAAGAGTTTTGATCCCAAGCAAGTACGCAGACTTGACGTGTCAACCCTTCCATTACACTCAATTCCAGGTTTTGATGGAAACTGTAGATACAAATTACGAAATTGCACGAGAAAAAAGCATTGCAATGTCATTGGGTGAATTCTGGGATACAGCTGAAGGAATATTTCCAAACCTTTTTCAAAAGGCATAAAATGGTACTCGGCCATGGCAACAAATTCAGTCGATGCAGAAAGATACATGTCTTCCAAAGGACAAATTTTCACCAAGCACTGTGAATCAATGAGTCTAGTAAACAGATTTTTGTTTTCAGAAAGCTTTCATTTGAACTTTGTACATGACACTCGCTGTTTTTATTTCATTTATAGTTTTTAATATCTTAAAACCTTTAATACTAGCTGCAAATGGATTTTTTGTCCACAGTAGTAATCAAACTGAATTTAACACGGAAGTAAATACTGTTGTTATTCAACGCCATCCTGTATGAGATTATGCAAATGTGATAATTGTTTCAGAAATGGCTTGACAAAGAGGCGATTGCAACCTCTAGCTGGCGGCAGACTGAAGTACCATGCAAGTAAACAAAGGGAAACAAACAGGTGGCCGTCTTTATAATGCAACCGAGTACGTGCCTACTAGACCTTCCTTAAACACCAAGAAACTTATGCACTTGAGGAACGGGAAGAGAGAAAAAACAGTGGCCACCCATTGCAAAATGTATGAGGGTCTGCAGTTTTATCATCAGCATATACAGTCACATAAAATCCATTTATGCTGCATCCACATGTCTGGATGCCATAGGAAAAATGGCCTGCACCCTTGTTAACCCATTAAAAGTTAATCTCCTAGAGAGCATTCATATGTTTACCTTTAGATCCAAATACATCAAACTGGTTTCCACTTTACTAGAGCTATTGCATCACTGTGAGAGCAGTGAACACTGAAATTGCTGAACTACAACTGCACATTCAGATTTGTTGAACAGCCTATACTTGTAAAAGACAGGAAATTTAGTCAGTTCACTGATATTTTAGCTTTATCTTTAGCTTGCATGATAATCCTAGTTAGGCTTCTATATTAGCATGGCATACACAGTACTCATTAAATATTGAACAACAATTAAGTGGGGCGATAAGTTCTGGGTGATATTTAGAGATTAAAATTTTTTTCATCATAATAATAACCAGGAAAGAAATGCTAAATATCAATACCCGACTATTATTGAAACTGGAATTGCGCAGGTATGATTGCATCCATACAAAATATTTTTTTATTTTTAATGCGTACATTTTATGGTGTGTAAATGCAGCTCATAAAGTGTAGATGGATCATTATATCACTAATATTACAGCAGCAAAAGATTTTAAAATTCTGAATATTGTAAAAATCCCTTTTTTATAGGATCAACACTGAGAGCCCAGGGATGGGCTATAGGTCTTTGCAATCCCTTTAGTGGCTACCAGTGGTATCCAAAATTCATTTTTAAGATTCTTTTGATGATTTATAACGTTAAGCAGTGTAGTTGCTGAATATATATTTTTGAGTTAGTGACCTGATATCTCCCCAGCAGATATCTAAGCTCCTCTGACCAAGGCTTTAGAATTATCCCAGAAGCCTGTGTAAAAACAAAGGATGACTTGGTTTTCATGGCCCCTAAACTATGGAAAGCGTGAATACATTTGAGCTCCACATATTGTCTCTAAATTCAAATCACTTTTAAAGACACACCTTATATAACCTAGATATTCAGAACTGAATTTTACATTTCAATATCTTTATACTGTTCTAGTTTAAAAATTGTTAAACTTTTTTGAATTAATTCTTAACTTAGCATTTTGCACATCTATTCTCCCTGTATTCAATGCCTGTACTTCCATGGAAATGGAAGATTTTATTTACAACACAGGCATCTGATCCTCAGTTCTAATGCTCCCTGCTCAGTACTGAACTTTCTGGCAACCCGCAAAACAGATGTTCACATGAATAAAATATCTATCGACGATGACATGAAACAGTGTCAGCAACTGGCCATCCATTCCGGGATCCTCCACTCCCCACTCTGGAGCTGCAAATGACTGAAAACACAGATCTGGCAGACCCATTTTCCAATTACAGGGTACGGTGAGACAGAAGTCCGACACATTGACTGCCCATGCAACTGGCAACACTGAGATCGAGAATGCAGTCATAGGCATAACGTGGTTTATTAAGGCCAGCACTGTGAAGTGAAAGTAAGACATAAACAAGCAATCCTACTGTGTTTAGATAACCGTATTTCTGAAAAGATGGAACGAAGCAAAGATGATTCAACCATACTCGTTGGATCGAGGTGCAGGTTTGTATATGGGGTAATGACTGACCCTTGCAATCAGAGGATGTCAGGCCCAAGCTTGCTCATTCCAGCATTGGCAATCACTTGATGCACCATCTGAAGGGAGGAAATGGCAATTAGAAAGTGCCATTTGGTGCAAGGTATAATTAACATATCGTATCTGTGTTCTGATGCGGTAGAAAAGACAGATCAATCTTATTTAAAAATTACCCTTTTATGGGCTGTGGCGGGCTTTACAGTAATTACTGCTGCAATTACATCGCAGGTGTAATCTCCTGTACAGTGGAGCTGCTGACCCTCTGCCAGCTTGGCATCATCCAGAGAAGCCATTAGATCCAATCACTCTCAGTTTGGGCCAGAGATGGGAAGTAACCACAGTTCAGAGGGTGGTTTCATGGACAGTGCCATGACTATTGCTCCATATGGGCTGCAAGAATGACGTGTGGGGAGTTAAGACATGTGTTCAGCAGAATTGCATTACTCTGAATATCGTCTGTCAATATTATAGGCTGCACTGCCGAACAGCCAAACCCGCAAACTCAAAAGACATCCAGCTCAACTCCTCACATGGTGCACCTTTCCAGAACCTCACCGCAGCGGTTGTCATGGACACAGCCTTTGCCCGGATACAACATGAAGCAAACAGGAGAGAACATGCTGTGCTTCAACGTTGATATTATTAAATGAATATTAAGGACATTATATTACATTCACATAATACCATCAGATATAACCAGTTCTCAATTAGGTAATTAGATCAGTAATACAATCATGTTATTTGCATTGCAGAATGATTTACATTAGTCAAAATCATGGATACATGTTCTTAATGTTCTTCACACCCTCACTGGACAAATATTCATGGTCTGCAATGTGCAGATTATGAAATTTAAAGAATCATGAAATGCACATTCCATTAGATAATCTATTTCAGGTTGTGCTGAAAGTTAATGTGGTAGTTAACTGATTGGTGTATATTTTTTTGTTAACAATATATTTTAAAGAAATTAAAACACATTTTAATAAATTGTATTTATCGTTTAATTTCTGTATCATGATGTGAAGAAAGAAGCTGTGTGTTTACCTGTCAAAGGATTATTCAGATCATTGGCACATTTGTCAATCAAGAAAAATTTGCGAAAACTGGTTGAGGCCAATGATCAGTTTTAAGGTAAATTTGATATCGGCGATACAAGTATCAAATTCCAGGTCACAGGAGCACTCTACGCCTGAACAGCACAGGCCTAATGTTAAGACATTTTTATAGATTAACACTGCTTCTAAAAATTGTCCACATGGTTTATGGTACCAGCTAGCTAGCTAAGTGAAAACACTCAACCTACTGGAGGTTCTCTAGGAACAGTGACACCACTTACACTGTTCATTAAAACCACCACTTACGCTATTCATTTGAAACAATCTAAAAGAGAAATCTACTATTATTCAGATTTGGAAGTGTTAATTGGTACAGACTTTTATTCCAACAACCACTGGCCTCATGATATTGTGTAAATTAAAAAAAAAACCTGCAAACATGAGCACACGTATGCAGACACACGCACACACATTAATTTCACTGAATTCATTTACACTCGCTACTATGAACCAAACACCATAGCAGGTAGAGAATATCCCACATACCAACGGGCTGAAAGCATGCATTGGACATCCATTGGAAGATTACCAAACTTAGGCCACATAGATACAACATTTTTTTTATTACCATCTGTTTTAAATATGAACACACAATCTCATAAAGAAAATACATATGAGCCAAGATTCCTTTACATTACAGGGAGTCAAATGGAATGCCATTTTCCTTCATTCTGGAATTAACTATCCTGGAGAGAACAGCAAACACACATCTCCATGTACCCTGAAAGTGGAAGTTCTGTTTTGCTGTCTGCGGCCAGGGACCAGTATGCATATATTTATTCTTGTACAGTTGACTGCAATAAATCAAGTCTGTGAAGTGATCACAGCAACAGGTGGACATTATCTTTCAATGGCTGGTACTATAGTGCATTGGCAGATCACCAATTTCAAGTTTATTTCTTGTTTGATCCTAGATGAAGAAATATAGAGCACTCTGATGCATTTAATACACTGTCACAGACACACCACTTACAGTAATATAGGGTAGGTACAATACAAGCTCTATTGTCTCCACAGTTATTGAAACAGAAATTAAAGACAAGAAAAAGAAACTTAAAACCTTGCTCAAATTGTTTTGTGTCACTTTGTGTCTGTGTCTGTCTCTCGAATGTTTGATCTGTAACCAAAAAACTTGGCGGTTTGGAAACTTTTATTGAATCTACCCTAAGCATTGCTGTTAACCTGTCCAATCATGTGACCAGTCATGTGGCCGGTCAAAGTCCACTACAAAACATTTGACAGGAAGTACGTCAATGATCCATTTTCCCACACCGCTGTGAAAGTCACTCCCCTGGAAAATCTGATGTGTACACGGGATGGTGCTTCTGTGTAAGTCCGACACAATTGTCCTTTTTATTAGTAAATGGTATGTGGTGAATGACTGAGAAAAGAATTGCGCTGGATGCTGACATTTTTTTGGCCAGCAAGTATTTAAATAGTAAATAAAAGACAACAAATAACGCACAGCCCAAAACGCTTGGCTGTCCCACGAGGAGAGGAATTGCAATTCTACAGAAAACATACAGAGTATTCAGTTAACTTTCAGTGAAAAAGGCATTTCAAATTCACCATCATCATCACCTTATTAATAATAATAATAATAATAATCATCATCATCATCTTCATCATCATCATAATAATCATCATTATAATACTTAATGTTACTGAAATCAGAATTGGTATTTTTCCTATTAAAAATGAAAAAATTAGGAATGAAACATGAATAATAGTTGTTTTGCTTGTCAGGGATTTTTATGACATAGCTACAGTACTAAGTCAGCTTAAACAAAACAAGCATACATATCATGAATCCAATTAACACAAATAGCCTGTGATTTGATTTGAGGGATGTGTATCAAGACATTTTTGAACATTATGACTTTGACAATCATATCTGATTTTAATCCTGATAGAAATATAATCCACGCTCTGATAATAGGTCAATACACAATACTGGATAGTAACATGTACAAACGTTTCCACTCACTATATTTGTTCCTTTATGCATTCCCAGTCAAAGTATGTCCAGTTTGCGACAAATTAGAAAATTGATTAATTATACTGCAATGGCAACAACATATAAATCTAAAACAGTAAAATGATCAAATTTCAGGTCGTTTGAAGAAGTGGTGAATACTAGCATTTAAAAGGAATGAGGCACCATTATCAGTGAGGATAACTGACCTCTTAAGCCTGAACAAACCAACACAGTTTCCATTATACAGTGACACTTGTAAGATCGACTCAAAAAAGGGGACCATTTACACTCATAATTCATCATAATGTCATTGTAACATAACACAAAATGTATGACATTAATAATCTTGCAATAAATTACATTACATAATGTTAAGATGTACTTTGCTTGCAAAATGGTAAATACTCCCATATATACTGTATTACCAATTTATAAATCTTATCTTTGCTTGTTTAATCAGATTATTTATTTTTTATTGGATATGGTTTTTAGCTTGTTTTACCATGTTACCATGTTCATGGTTATTGTGCCATTTACAGACAAGAACAGTACCAGGCCCTAAGCCTTTTTCATTTTCTAGTAAAACTTCAGTCAATTAGCAGTAACAGTTTCTGTATAATTACAACTTCAATATTGTTACCTCTGAAAATATTTAATCAATATTACTAAAAATATAGCATAGCACAAACCACTTAAAAATATCATCATTTACAATGTTGAGGAGAGAGACAGATTCAGAAGTCAGAAGTCTCTTCTCTCTATTATTCTGGTTTCTTAAAATACCAGAAAAAGTATTATCATTATTACATTGTTATTACACCTCAAATGAAATATAAAATATAATAATAGCTTAGGAAATTAAAGAAAGCAAAACTGTGAGACCAGGAATTGGGGGCATATTCAGCCAACAAATGGGCAGTATCGTATTTGCTCCAAAACTGTAAAATTATGTTAATATGTTACATCATCCCTACAGTTTGGGAAATCAGAGACAAGGATAACCCATGCACATGTGGTGCAAAAGTCTGTGGTTCCACAAGTGAGAGAGAAAAGAAGATGCAAAAAATTAATTAAACTGCCCCCAAACCCCAACAGCCCACCCCCTGACCCCACCCCTGCCCCACCAGAAAAGTATTTGTTGCATCAAAACTTCAGCAGCAGCTGAAGACCGATGATAATAAGTAGACAGGTCGAGGCTTGCGTTCCCATGGTGCCACTGTTCCCATCTTGCACTGCTCCGGGGCCTGCCAAGGAGAGCGAGACGTGTGTGAATGTAACACACCTGATTGTTTTTGTCCTTGCCTAAACCGGAAGATGGATATCAGCTACCAGCTCAAGTACCTGTGGGCGACAGATAGCATTCTGTCCTCGTGCCTTTCTCAGCCTTGCTCAGGTCTCTACTCAATTCTGACTCTTTTCCCTTCAAGGCAATCTCTGTACGTGTATTCTCTCTAAGCTTCATTAAAGTCTAGTGAAATATGTAAGCAGGTTTTTGTGTCATTGCATAACATTACGGAGCTTCTGGGTCATAGATATGAGGGAAGACTTTTGAGTAATAAAACGAAAAGCAAAAGGAAAAAATAAAACATAAGTATGCACATATACAGTGCCCTCAAAATGTAAGAGAACAGTAGAGAGAAATTTGTTATTTTTGCTATTATGTAAGACCTTCGGATTTGAGATCAAAAGGTAAATGTGAGACAAAAGTACAGACAATCAGCCTTTATTTTATGGAATATAATGTTTCATCATTTTACAGAAACAGCTGGTTTTCTGTTGAGTAAATCAAAGCAAAAAAAAAAAAAAAGAAGAAGTTTGGAAAAGCAATGAAGTGTGATATTTGGTTGCATAGCCCTTAAATTTAATAACTGTATTAAGTGTACAACCAAAAGACACACTTGGTATCTTGTATGGAAATGCCTTTCCGGGCCTTCACTGCAACCTCTTTCAGTTGCTTTGTTTCTGTGGGTTTCTCTCTTCAGTCTCTTCAGCAAGTGAAATGCATGCTGGATTGGATTTAAATCAGGTGACTGACTTAGCCAGTCCAAAACTTTCCCATTTTCCCCATAGATGTATGCTTTAGTTATATAGGCAGTTTGTTTGGGGTCACTGGCTTGCTGCAGGATGAAGCACCAGCCAATAAAGTTGGAGAAATTTCTTCGTACATGGCCAAACAAAATCTGTCTGTAGACTTCTGAATTCATCCTACTGCTGCCATCCTGTTACATAATCAATAAAGACAAATGAGCCAGTTCCAGAATCAGCCATACATGCCCAGGCCATTACACTACCTTCTCCATATTTCACAGATGATGTGGTATGCTTTGGATCATGGGCTGTTCCTTCTTTTCTCCACACTTTTGATTTTCCATTGCATTGGTAAGGGTTTATATTGGTCTCATCTGTTCATAAAACAGTTTCAGAACTCTTCTGGCTCATCTCTGCATTTTTTGGTGAATTCTAACCTTGCTTTTGATTCTTGCTGCTGATGAGAGGTTTGCATCTTGAAGTATGGCCTCTATAATTCTGTTCTCAAAGTCGTCTGCATATGGTGGCTTGTGATATTTTCACCCCTGGCCTCTGGAGATTGCTGGTGATGTCACTGACTGTTATGAGGTTTTTCTTCACAGTTCTGTCTCTCATTTGTCTGTCATCAACTGCAATTGGCAGTCCAGTGGTTTCTTTCTTCAAGACTTTCCAAACTGCTGCACTTGATATATCCAGCTCTGCTATCCTTCTTAATGCATTCTTCTGCCCCCTCAGCTTAAAGAATAGTTGTTTTTCAGGAATAGTTAATCCTCTCATCTACATGGTGATGTATGCCTCTGACTCCGAATACAATTGCCATAGAGAGTAAAACAAAGATGAAAACTGGGGACGACATAGCTCAGAAGGTAAGAGCGGTTGTCTGGTTGATTGGTGCCTTGCATGGCAGCCTTTCACCGTGTGAGTGTGAGTGTGTGTGTGTGAATGGGTGAATGAGAGGCATCAACTGTAAAGCGCTTTGGATAAAAGTGCTATATAAATGCAGTCCATTTACCATAACCAAGAATGGACACTCACTGCTCATTTGTGTGTGAACAATTCAAGCAAATGAAAACAACTGAGCAACAGTTAACACCTTAACTTAATTAAAATGGGGAGACTCAACACTCAACAACTCACAGCTGTTTCTGTAAAATGGTAAGACATATATGCATGTAAATACCATAAAGTAAAAGATGGTTATACATTTTTGTACACTTTTCTCATATTCATCTTTTGATCTTGAATCTAAATGCCTTAAGTATATAGCAAAAACAACTCATTTCAATCTACCATTCCCAAACTTCTGGAGTACGTTTACTCAACTTTAAAGAATAGCAGAATAGGACAGAGGAAGCAGAGGACCTAAAATTTTTCTTAGGAAGTCCAACATCTACCAATAAGACCTCCAAACACCATGCATGTCACCAGTATCAGTAGTGTTAATTGCTATGGGTTAGTGATTTGTTAATGTTTTTGTTGGCATTCCTGTTATTATGTGTTTAATTTGTTTAGGGTATTAGAAATAATAGTTGATTTGTTACAGACCTCCCCAGATTGCATAGTCTTTTGAAGTTGTCTTTTCTAAAACAGATGCTGTCATTTCTAAAGGAGATGTCATTTCTAAAAGAGAGGTTATATGAACAAAAAAAAACTTACTAAAATGAACAAAGGCAGTCAAATTGTAAATCTACAAGCTTTTCTTGCCTGGATTGAAACAACATTTGTCCTAAAATTTGATCATTGACCGAATCCAGGCCTATGTTTTGTTTCTAATGAACAGTCAGACAAAGTCAGAGCATGTATTGTGGATCTAGGGTTATTTTAAGGCCTGTAGAAGTTAGGTCCTATTGGTGAGGGTTTAAAGTGCAGCAAGTGGAGGCGCTTTAGAGGCAGCCTCTTTTCGGTGTCACTAGTGTGCCGGTGCAGAGCAGTCTCACACGACCATCCCACAGTAGAATAAGTCCTTGACCAGTCAAACAGTTGAGGTCAGCCCTAATTGCATCTTTTGTGCAGACAAGTTGATCAGCTTCTGCGGGGATTTAGAGCAGCTGTGGTGAAGAGTTCAGAGACAGGGGCACGGTTGCAGCTTACAGACTGGGGTTAAAGGCTAAGAAACTTGCTGTGTGCTAAGCGTGAATTTGAAGGTTACTACAATGTGGACGTACTGTAACACCTTCTCGCAGGTGCTACTTTGCAAAGTGATCATAAACCAACTTAAATGACTCCCTTTTTTTCCTGTGGGATATTGGATTTACAGAAATTCTTTTGGGTGGTGCGTGGATACAACATTCCAAAACCAATACATTTTAGAACAAAACTATAGACTGGGTAGGCAGATTTTTATTGCATGTAAAATAATTCTGTGCATTGCTGGTATGTACAGTGGTATGAAATGGCATAGGCACCCCCTGCCAAATTGCATGTTTTATTGATCTTATAAAAAATAAGTTAACACAACCTCGGCAGGGAACTCACATAAGACATATTTGTGTAAATCTTGATGCACAATTACTTTTGATTTTCTGAATTTAATAGATTTTTTTAAATAGCAGATGTCATTGTGTGATTTAACATTATTTAATACTCAAATTATTAACCAACTTGTCAGTATAATTGAGTGATTTACAACTGCAATGCTTCTGACGAGCCATGTTTATCTGGCTGTGTTGTTGTGTGATGAAATAAATGTGGCATCAATCTCACTTGGCACAGTCATTTTCTTTGTTGTATTCAGTGTTTGAAGTAAAAGAGTCATTATTGCATGGTACCTTGGAGAAACAATGCCAACAACGTCTATGGAACTGAAAGCTTTTGTCTTGGCTTTTTGTTTACAGGTGCTTCTTGGACATCAACCCAGAGAGGGGCTCAAAGATCAAAATCAAAGATGGTAGGCTTCACCCAGAGAGTTAGAGCAACTTTTCTGAGAAAACTAGTTGATTCTGAGTGAATGTCAGTGTAGACATAATTTTCTGAATGGACTCTATATTGTGTTTACATTGGACTTTTTATATCTGCATGTTGTTTGTTCACTCCCTCTGCACCTTAGCTGATCTGTAGTGAGCGTTCTGGTGCAAAATGGTTGCCATGCATCACCCAGGTGGGTACTACACATTGGTGGTGGTTGAAGCGAGTTTCCCCCTCATCACTATAAAGCACTTTGAATGTGAGAAAAGCGTTATAAAAAGGCAATTATTTATTTTTATTATTATTATTATTATTATTATTATTATTATTATTATTATTATTAATAATAATAATAAAAATGATGTTAAATGGTCAAATTTACAGTATTTAACAATATTAAGTGTCATCTCCAGTGATATAGGCTACTGAGTTGCATTACTTTAACAGTCGATTTGTGAAATACAGGTAATTTAGACACAGATGATTACTTTAATTCTCCAGTAGCATACAGCTATATGACAGTAATCCACGGTCTCATTTACTGTGAAATCACAGTATACAGTAGTCATTTAATTCTAATTTACTGGGAATTTGTTACAGTACATTACTGCGAATGGGTTAATGGTAAATTACTGTGAAGCTTACTATAAAAGGACTACAACTGGTAGGCTAGTCATTTACTGTAAATTAACAGCCTTGTGTTGGATAGTTAAGATGTTGAGCTTTGTGATGAG
The DNA here is from genome assembly GCF_013347855.1 of Anguilla anguilla. Lineage (NCBI taxonomy): Eukaryota > Metazoa > Chordata > Actinopteri > Anguilliformes > Anguillidae > Anguilla > Anguilla anguilla. The sequence continues at coordinate 23,242,775 of NC_049209.1, forward strand.
ATCAGAAGGTTTCCTTCTGACGACTCTTCAGTACATTTAATTCAGTTCACTCTGCAGATCATTTTTGTTGTAGTAATGCATAATAGACCAGTGCCCCACTACTCCAGTGTCAGCTGAACCTTTAGTGGGGGTCATCTGCAGTGATTTGTGGGTTGGCTTTGCATACCTGACCAGTCTATGAGCAGTTCTTTTAAAGATTTTTCTCTGTCTTCCAGATCTTGCCTCCAACAGTTCCCCTTAACTTCAATTTCTTAATGATGTTTCAGACAGTGGAAATTCCAAACTGGAAGCATTTAGATATCGTCTTATAGCATTGCCTTGCCTTTCAAGAGGAAATTACCTTTTAGTTTTTTCAAGTCCTTAGTCAGCTGCTTAGAGGAGCCCATAGTTACTGAGAGTAAAACAATACTGAGATATGTTAGAAGAGTCAGATTATGTATTAAGATGTGGAATTGTCTTCACCTGGCTTAATTTAAGGCCTAACAGGTCAATCATGTTTGGAGATCTTTAAAAACAAAAGTATTAGCGGATCAACTAGAAGGGAAGCTTTTGCAAATGCCAAATTAACTATATTCTTTTTCTTTCAAAATGTTAAATTCAGCAAATAAAATGTTACTGTGCATTAAAATTAGCAGAGATATGTCATGTTTAAGTACCCTGCAGAGGTTATATTAACTTATTTTCATTTAGAGGTTCAACAAAACATGCAATCTGACAAGGGGTGTTCGAATTTTAGTTATGCTGAAAATCGTCCCAAAAAAAGCGTTCAACGTGCTAATCGGTGGCACAGGGCATCATCAGAATAAAGCTTGGTAGCTTCAAAAGCAGGCACATCAGAATCATTTTAATGAAATTGTGATTCTGCCCAACTTCATACAGTGGACAAAATACATTAACAACAACAGCTCTGCATATGGTTCCATTGGCACAATAAAAAAATTATGATTTAGAATAGGCATATGTATTTTTGTTTGGGGGAGTCACTACTTCCCCTGTTCTCCAGCACCTTCCAAGCATCAGTCCCCTTTCCAGAGGCACTGCTTAATCCCTAATCTATGGATTTACAATGAAATCATGCATGTCTCTGACACTTTGCACACTCTTATAAAGCACAATATTTTCTCATGTATGCTTAAAGTGTTAACTTCATATTTTTAAAATACTTTATTAAGCCATAATTTAGAAAGAATGGCAGTTACATCATATAACACAGACTTAAGTACACAGTGGTACTTAATGTTTTAAAAAATTAATTAAATCATATGAGAAGAGTTATATCCTGAATAAAAATATGTTGCACATTAAGCAAACATGTAGCACGTTCTCTTTAATAATGGCTTCTAGGCTAAATGCACCTGCTACCATAAATACAGTCTGCTTCACTAATTTTAATTATTTTTATGTGACTACACATTCAATGGACTAAGCCACTGAAAGCCTTGAGTTTTGCCTGAGAATTGTTCAGATAGGCAACTACATACTCACATACAAAAGACAAGTTTTACCTTCAGAAAAGACTGTTTTGTCAGTCGTCGGTGAAAAGGCTGCAAAAGAAATGGACGTTGTGTCCCGTAACGACATGGTAACACAAGAAAGAGTGGTACTGTACGATTCAAACACAACTAGTAGTGGAAGTGCTTACTGCTGTATTTAAAGAGCTACACAAGCAAGATGACAGCTCAGAAGCACCTGCTCAGCTCGCCATTTAATTTTGTAATATTAAGGGGCTGTCGCTAAGAGTCACAGCTTAAGAGAATTCAACCAGGGTGTTGATACATTTATGCCATGAATTTAAATCCAGCTCCTGTTGGAAACGGTAATTAATAGACAAAAACACAATATTAACTATGTGTGTCAAATTTTTTGATTGTTTCAGCTAGAACCATTTGTAGCAATTATTTTAGCAATTCTAATGCTGTGAAATAATTTCAGTATATCCATTATCATGTGATAATGAATGTGCCTTTAATTACAACAGTTATATGTCGCATGATTTCATATAGAATCGCTTGAGGAATACGGTCTCAGAGCATTCGAAGACTTCTTGCATTAGGCGGATGGTTGTGGTGCCCAAGTAGTGAATTAGTAGTACCTCAGACACCATTTCATGTGCATTCATGGAAAAGAATAATGCGATATGTTTACTGTGTTTTTAATCCTGTTAAGTTATACGTTAACATGTGGATAGGAAATACAATTTTAATGGAAAAAAAAACAGTGAGCCTTTGATTCACATGCTCTATGTTTGGGACAAAGTCATTTTTTCTTGATTTGGCTTTCTCCACAATTTTAGATTTGTAATCAAACAATTCACATGTGGCTAAAGTGCTTTGTTGCTTTACCTGTATGTTTGGGATCATGGTCTTGCGCCATCCAATGAGTTTGAAGGTATTTGGTTAAACTTGAGTAGATAAGATGGTTCTGTGCAATTCAGAATTCATTCTGCTGCTGCTATTAGTAGTTATATCATCTATGTAGACAAGTGAGCTAGTACCTGCGGCAGCCATACATGCCCAAACCATAAAACCCCCACCACCATGTATCACAGATGAGGTGCTTTGGATCTTGGGCAGTTCCTTTTGGCCTCCATACTTTGCTCTTGCTATCACTCTGATACAAGTAAGTTTTGGTCTCATCTGTCCGCAAGACATTTTTTCAGAACTCTGTGGGCTTTTAGGTACTTTTTAGCAAACTATAACCAGGCCATCCTGTTTTGTAGCCTCTGTAGTTCAGTGTGGAGTCTACTGCAGACAGTAGTCACTGACACATGCATGCCTGCCTCCTGAAGAGTGTTATCAATCGGTCAGACAGGTGTTTGAGGGTTTTTCTTCATTATGGTGAGAATTCTTCATTTATTCATAAATCCATTTATGTATTTATTTTGTATTTCTCAGCCTCATAATGACTTACTTAACTTTCACTGGCACAACTTTGGTCTTCACGTTGAGAAACGGCAATAACAGATTCCAAAGGCAATCAAAAGCATAGAATCAATGGTGGATACTGAAAGCACTTCTGTAACAAGGAAGCAATTGAACACACTTGACAAACCAGAAATACCTGTAAAGCCATTTGTCCCAAACATTATGGTGCCCTGAGGGACAATGTATAAAAAGTGCTGTAATTTATACATGGTGAAACTAAAATGCATACAAATTCCCTTTAACAAAACTGAGAATCTACACTTTAACCATGCGTGAATTGTATGATTTCAAATTTCAAATTGTATTGTATAAGAATATAGAGGCAAATCACGAAAAAATGTGTCTTTGTCCCAAACATTATGGAGCACATTGTACATTGTGCAGCCTTTTTTTTATTGTTATTGGATGAGCCTCAAAGCACATATGCAGTTGTTATGTGTATTTTATATATTACATTTTCTGTACAGTACTGTATTGCAATGCATGATTCATAAAACTATTTTGTAACAAGAGCATTGTTGAGTCAGGGACAATATGTTAAGGGGTTTCTTTGACGCCTGTAATACAATAATGTCTAATTTCCCTTAGATTTTCCAGAATTCAATACGGTTTCTTTTGGGAGAGCTATCCAATTACACTGCCACAGCAGATTATACTAAATCGTGCAGAAGGATAATTAAAATAATAGCGGTTTCCCCACAATCAAAATCAAAGTAATTAAGGAATCCCAAGAGAGGACATAGTTAACGCATGCTGTTTTGCTTACTTTAAAATCCTCCACGTGAATAACATGTTCAATGCCATGTTAAAAGGGACAATATACATAAGAAAAAAAAACAACATAAAAGGCATTACTTCCATGTTTGGACATCTGTTATGATCTTGGACAACAACGTTTTTCAGCACATTGGTTATAAGCAAAAGTACGTAAATAGGCCCCCAGTGTGTTTCCCACAATCATTTATACAACAGGAACAACAGTGACAGACGACAATTAGCACCATGTAAGCATCTACATTGTACGTGCATGCACAGAGAAAAAACACAGAAACAACAACCTTTCTACCAGTACACTGAACAGTAAACCAGAACACCGCAAGACGCACTTGTGACAGCACAGGGTAATGCTATGACAGTTACTTACATGCAGATGTCAGTGCATGCAAAATCAGTGAGGCCGCATCATGTCATGCAAAGGGAGGGTTAAGAGAAAGCAAACTGGCTGTTAGCAAAATCTAAACTGAGCCTTTGTTTACCATTTCCATTCTGAGTCACCATGCAACCCTTTAAAGTGGTGGGATGAGAGAGGAGCATGTCTTGTAATTGGCAAAACTGCGAGAACAAGTAGAGGTAATGTACTTCCGGCTGTGCTAATAACATGCTTCAAAACTAAATAGAATTTTCTCATGAATAAAAGGAATGGGGATGTTTTCTTTTTATTTTTGAATGCTAATGATGCTTCAATACTGTAGCACAGCAGTCCAACGACCGTCTGGCAATTAAATTCCATTAGAGTGACCTGGGGAAGTGCCAGTCCCTTTTGAGTGCAAGACCTTGGCTTAGATTCAATGTATTTGTATCATTAACTTTGAGAAATATATGCAAGTGTTAATTGTTTTGTTTCTATCGTCAAAACACAGTTTGATGGATTCAGCGATGGCCAAAATGATCACACAAAACCAACACATTAACATTGCATGTATTCGTATGTCAAAGGTCAAATGTTGACAGAAAGCATGCCATTATATTGCATTGTTTCATGCCGTATTGGTACTGTTATAAGGGCAGCACTGATGTTTTTGGAACAGTTTGTCAGAATGTGGTCAGTCTGAAAATGGCAAGGTTGTTTCGCATGCATGTCGGAACATTTCTGTTAGAGGAGTAATTACAGCAATTGCTGACAAGCTCATGCACAGTACTGACCTTGCAATAGTGTCGAGCTAGTGGGCTCATTAACTTCTACACCAGAAAAATAAAACAGAACAAAGCAAAATGACACAAAAAAAACAGATGCAAAAAATCATTGACAGTACACCATTGTGAGCGGTGCAAACAAGTGAGCTTGAAAGCAGATGAGCTCTCATCGAGTCAGGAGCAACGTTAGGCATAAACCGTGACGTGAGCGGAGTTACTGTTAACGGTCTTAAACAGTGTTAGGAGCGGCAGGTTCCATTTACAGCACCGGCCCTTACAGTGCACTTCAGTGCGAGATCACTGAAGGACCTCCTCAATTGTGAAAAGACTCACTTCCAATCTTCTGTACATGGGCGAGGACAAGCATGGTAATTGTCTAAATCATCTGTTCATTTGCAATATGACTGAATTAAAGGTCTGTTCATCACATACTTATTCAACGTAGTACCGCACGCAGTCAGGTAGGACTCATTTCACACAGGGCTCCTGTAGGGGTGGAAAACAGGATAAGGTCTATACTGCCTATACTCACCGTACAGAACCATGCTGGTGTTCGCGCTGCCCAGTTTGTTGATAGCGACGCAGGTGTAGTTGCCATAGTCCACTTCGGACACGTTGAAGAATGTCAGCATCGACACCATGCCATCTTCTTTGATATCAATGCCGTCCAAGTCGCTGAAGAGCCTGTGACACATTCCATTTCACAATCTAAATTATCATTTAAAAAGGCTTGGAGGATGACCAGGATTTAAGCCAATAATCATCTGGTACAGACTCCAGTTACCAATTTTGCTATATTTGTTCAGGCTGCAGTCAACACCTTGAGCTTCCATGTGCCCTAATGTTCCTCTCAAGTCAGAGGTTCATTGGTTAAAATTCAAGGAAAAGTTCCCACCAATTTATATAGACAGGCATGCATAGCAATTCCTTAACTCATAGCAGACTTTATGGGCTGGTGTACACATGCTTGCTTGTCCAACCATTCTAATAAGGCTTATTTTTTCATTGTTGCACAAACATTTGCCTACAAAATGCACTGTGGAAACAAAATTAATTTACAAATAGCAGTTTGAGACTACGAGAAGATTATCATTGGCAAGAAAATCGCATTTTCACACCAGACAGCAACTTTAAGATTTTTTTCTTTTTTTTAGTTGGATTGGTTAGCTGTAACAAGAATTTTCCCCCCCCATTTTCCTCATTATAAGACTTGGTCAAGACCAAACACCTGCAGATCAAAAATAAAAACAAAATCCTGTAATTTAAAATACATCAAAAGGGTTACCTTCTGTCATCTCGGTACCACTCGAAATCAGCCTCGGGCACAGCATCGGCCTCACACTGAAGGACCCCGCGCTGGCTGAGAGAGACTCCGATGTCTCTGCCCTCTGTCACAGATGGGGGGTCTGCAGCACAAGACAAGCTCTACTAAGACCAGCAGGTGAGAGAGGCTCATGCACGCATCACGGGCACTGCTTATAAAAGCAAATCAAACTAAGCATTTAAAATACATATCCGGTTTGAAGATACGGGAGCAGGCAGAAAGAAAAACACTGACGGACGTAGACAAGGCTCATCTACTCCACAGTGAGTTTCTTTCCCCCGCTCTCCTTTTAATTCATTTTCATTTCGATTTTGTATTCTTTTAAACATTCGTTATTAAATCTATAAAATAAAACCATAAATAAATGATAAGCCAAAACAGGAAGTCATTTTCACTTTTGTTCAAAATCTTTTGTTGCACTTCGTTTTAAGCAAAGCTGAAAAGAGCTTTGAGATTGTTACTGAATCAATTTTATTTCCTTCAAACCATCTCACTGGCCCAGATAACACATCGTTTAGTCTGACCTCTAGTGGTAATCCTCTAATCTTTCTTTTTCTGTCCACTGACATACACAATCTTCAGCTGCAAAGCTTGAAATAAACACCACAATATTGCTTGCCAACAGCTTCTGCAACTAAAACAGCTCAATCATATAATTTTGGGTAAAAACAAAGGGGAAAAAATCTAATACACTATAATATGTACAACTGTAAATTTCACAGCTCAACTGAATGCAACTCCTTGTGCTTGAAATAGACGGTTGACAGTGTGTATTTTAAATACGCTTCACAGATTGAAAACTAGCTGCTGGGTACTCCACATATTTTATTTGCAATCACGTCGAAAAGCATGACACTTGCAAGTATTATACTACAGACAAATGGCACCAAACTGAAATGAAACACTACACACGCCTTTATTCAGCACATTACACCATGCGATTCAGTTCCATTAACTACCATCACTGTCTGACTGGAATACCTGCCATACCAATATCTGACAGCCAGGCATGTCCATATTTCACACATCCTATTTCATGAGAGCACTATGGGTATATAAGCCAGAGCTATAAACCAGCTATTCTTGGCAAAAGCACCAAAGCGGCAGAGCCGGGATGAACGGCGCGAGGAAGGGACTCACAGTTGACGGTTAATACGACCGTCTGCACATCTGCGGACACCTCGTTGACCGCGGTGCACTCATACGTCCCGGCCCGCTGCCTGGAGATGGATGGGATCTCCAAGTACTCGTCTTCCGAAACAAGACCTTGGGTTGATAGGAAGGAGGAGAACATGCATCACTGTATGTGTCATTCAAGGGTCAACAAAAAAAACACATTAATAACATATAAACCTGTATTTCACCCAGTCAGAATTCAATTCAAATTCAAACTTTATTTGTATAGCGTCAGCTCCTAGGCATGATTTTGTATCTCTCTCTCTCTTTTTTAATTTATTTTTTTTGCCGGAACCTGCGGGCCTGCCAAGGTCAGTCGTTGTCCGTAACTGAGTGAGTGACCGACTGACTCACTCCCATTGTTGAAATGCGCATGCATGGCTAGCACACTCCCGTCCGGTAGGTGGCGGAATGCACCTATGCTTCTTTGCAAACTGCCATTAAACGCAAGAAGTCTACTGTTATTGCGTACAAGAATATTTCAGAATGGTCAAAGGCACTGGAAATCAAAGAGGAACATTTGGATAGCAAAACGGCAAATATCAGCAAAAGAAATAGGCAACTTAAAATATATATTTCCATCAGTGATATCATGCTAAGAATCAAATTTGGGTTTTTTGTTCCACAGGTCAGCAAGTAAAGCCACTCTCTCAGTCATCCAAAAGGATGACATTATAGGCTGGTTGAGAACTGGACTAGCTATCTGCTGGATGAAAATGAGATGGGCTCAGTTAAAAAAAGATGTTTGCTGAAAACTTTTCATCTGCTGAGCACAGGGGTGTGGGCCAACATGAGCTGTGTTGTTTAAATCAGTGCAAGCACAGACATTTGGCAAAGTAGAAGTTACATCTAGGGCCATGACTTCTTATGTTTAAAACATTATATTGGACAGAATTGATTGCCCAATTTAGGTCTCGGTCTCATTGACTCTCAATGGGGAGAAAGTGTCTTCTGGAACCTGTGGGAAAACAAGAGTCCAGTACCATTTATGGCCAGAAAATCAAAAGCTTCAGCTTCTGGGAGACTGTTTCCCCTGGCAGTACACAGAGTCTGGCTCAACAAGGCCTGCCTAGTCTTGTTTACTTTAGTTTTCCTTTAATTATAATTCAGAATGATGTACTGAACAACCAAAGAACACAACTCTTTAGGGGAAGATTGGAGGGAAAAAGATCTTAAAGTTCATTCTCAGTTGAAATGACAACGGGCCAAAAAAGTAACCAGGAAGTATCAGACACTTCCATCACACATTTAACATTGATGTCCAAACACATATCAGTGCAGAATGAAGCTAATGAACACAGGTTCTAGGCATACATCCCATTTTTTTAATTAAAGAGGAAAAAAATAACCACAATCAAAACATTGGGATCATGTTCCAATTCATAGCTAGGAAGATAATGGGCCAACAGAGAGATTTAGACCATTGTTGTAATGTATCCAATTTAAATGTCTTTACTAATGCATTATAGTACCTTTATAAAATATTGGAGGAAAAAAGTGAAAGAAGGGAAAAGATTTACATGAAGGCATATGCACAGTCTTAGCTGCTGTTGATCATTTCATGTCACATACACATAAAGAGTTATGCAGTGCATTCTTGCAGTAACTTAGATACTTGCAAAGCATTTGGGTGTTGGGCATACTCTTTGTCCACACACAGTAGATAGTAGCACTAAGTGCCAGTGAACCCTTATTTTTTTATTTCAGTTACTCTAAGGAGGAAGTGTTAACCATGTTGGTGGGTTTACATGAGAACGTGTCATCTGGGCTCGATCTAATTGATGACAAGTTTCTTAAGCCTACTGCTCTTTGTATTGCAGCTCCAATTAGATACTTGTTTAATTTGTCACTGTGTCAAAGAATATTCCTAAAGGACTTGAAAAAAGTGAAACTGTGCCCAATATTAAAAGATAACAACATGTTGTGTGAAACAGTAACTTACTACTCTCCCATCATAAGACTCTTTAAAGGATTTTAAGTATAATTACTATCCTTTCAAGAATTGTATGACGTAAGTGTAGTAGACTAATTGGTCTACTGTTTCACACAACAAATTGTTATCTTTTGTTATTGCGCATAATAAATTTAAAACTGTTCACTGTAAAGATCATTCAACAACCGCAGTGCTAATTGAAATAATGTAGTTTGATTTCAGCGTAGCAATTGATCTGTTGGCCATTAAATCATGGTTAGTTAAATAGTTACTGTTGATTTGACGATTGCAATGTTATTTCACAAAAATGATTTTGATCCTATTCTCATTCAGTAAAGTGTGCAGCTCAGTACATGTGTGACGTGGTTCTGTCTCAACAAGTGACAATGTGTGGTACATTAACAGTTTCTCAGGCCAAAATTATTCATACAATAGCCAAGTGAAATGTTGTTCTGTAATCTGGAGGAATTGTACGCGTCCACAGTCAGTTCAAGCCAGGTAGCCAGAATGGTTTATCAATGTGGATACAAGTCATCCTCCATTGATATACATAGCACTCTTGGGTGGCCATTTAGATCAGAATGGTCTATTAACAATTCTTTCAAATTATTACATATTAGTGCATCTTACTAAAAGGCCATCTAGTTGACACATACTCTTAATTTTGTCAAGGAAAAACAGTCACCACTGAACATGATAAATAGAGGCAAAGGAGAATATATACCACCAAGACTAAGGCTAAAACTGGATAAAAGAGTGTTTTGGAGTAATGAACAACCTTAACCAAGAAACATGTCAAATAAAATTTTAATTAAGTGTAAATAATGTGATTTGCATGTTGTTTAAATTTTTTTGTTTGCTTTTTGAATATTTTGTTTTTAAGAACTCCTGAAAGATGAGCCAAGGCTAATCCAAACAAAAATTTAATGAAAATGGAAAATGAAAACACCCAAAAGAATACTCATTGATGGGAAGAAATCAGGCAAGAGTCTGTAGATGAGAAACCGAACAATAATGTTTATATAATTTTCTGTATAAAATAATTGGCCTCATATATTCAACTTCAATACTCAATAAAGAAAAAAAAAAAGTGTCTCTGAAAAGAATGCTCAAACGCACTGACAAATTCAAGGCGGAAAAAAAGGTGTAAGAACAATGAAATAAAAAAAAACCCATCTTGCATTGAACATCACCATCAAAGAACACAAAAGGCGGAATTTTTTTCTTCTCCTTTTTCTTCCAAGATCCCCAGGTGCTCACAGTGACAGGACTAAAATGCACATGTATTCACTTTGGTGAGTTTGGAGAGACAACAGCTCACACCTGGGAGCATTCGCTAATGAGAGAAGTCATTCTAGGGCTCCGCTCACCTGATGACGAGCATCAGGAGAGAATGCCCCCGGAAACCATCCAGTCTTAAAACAGCCTTGATACCCTTCCCCAGCAGCGAGTTCTGAATCCAGCTGCGAACCAGAGTTTTACTGAAAGGCAGCAACCCTGAATGCTTTTCATAGCTTTCATTTTCAGTTTTCAAAAATGGTGTACTTAAATAATTTAAACCATGGCCGTACTGATTATAAAAGTCATGGTTTACTTTAAAAAAATGTATTGGTCTATTGCTTCTTTGGCCCTACAAAATTTCTACAAGGTTTCTTTCTTTCTTTCTTTCTCTCTCTCTCTCTCTCTCTCTCTCTCTCTCTCTGGCAATGTGGGAGAATAAACAAACCATTGCTGTGTATTTGCCTCAGTTGCTTTAAGATGACTTCAAGCACTTATGGAAATTACAGAAGAAAAAAATGCAGAAGCTAATACAAGGTCATAAAAAGAGCATGCAATTCTCTCTTGAGACATCCAAGACTGACCACACCACCACAAATAATGTCAGAACAGGCGAGCATCTGCTTCTAAATGGGATGTATAACTCAGAGTATCCTCAAGATAAATGCTGTAAACAAAAACTTTACTCTCTCCATTTCTGAGAATTATATTTATTATCTGCATTTGAAGGCTCTGGGAGCTGAGATGTTTTTCTCATTAAATATGCAACCACTTGCAGATATTGTTTACTGGCAAGAAAAAAATTTAAATTCCTTCTCAGATAACATAACTCTATGCAGCAACGAAGGTACTTGAAGATCTACAGGTAATAACAACAACAACAACAACAATAATAATAATAATAATAATAATAATAATAATAATAATAAAATAATAATAATAATGTTTAAAAACTGGATGACAGCCAGTTTGCTGCTTATTGACCTAGATAAAACTGAGATTGTGTTCTTATGACCAAAAAAATATTTGTGACACAATGCCCAAATATGTAACTCTTAGACAGGACATTATTTAACTTAATTTTGATGCATTTCTGTTTCACCTTGAATCAGATGAAAATCTTATGAGCTAAGCTTTCTTGTATGGCTCCCATTTTTCTTATTTAAAGTGGAAATCATTTAAAAAATAATCTAGTTACAGAATATGAGCTGCATAATATTTTCCTTTTTCATGAATTTCTTTTTATTTTTATGCATGGGTAAGATCATCATCTTCTAATGAGAACAATTTTATTTAATTTTTTTGTCAATGAACTGTAATGATGAAAAATCTTAGACTAACAAATGACCTTGATGTTCCTTTGGAGCACACTCTGAGCCATCACTTACAACCGAGAAATACTTACAAACCTATATTTCTCTAAATATGAGGAAATATTGAGCAATGCATGCCGAAATAAGGTAGCAAACTGAGTGTCAATCTTGTTGTATACCACGTGAGTCTCTCTCCAAAATTCAATATTTAATTATGTAGCACATAGTATGCTCTGAATTCAATTAACATTTTTCCTGAACTATCACTTACAAATAAATGCAAATGTTTTTTGGCGTACAACCAAGTTTGGCAATTCAACCATTACAAATTCAGCTTACCCGCACAGTTTGCTGGGGGAGAACCAGTATCTTCATATTTTCATATCAAAGTTAAGGACAAATATTGAATTCAGCCCCATGAATATGAAATTAGCTTAGCAACAATTCTTTCCACTCCTCTGGAAGTATGTTTTTACAAGAACAAGAATGCATAAAGTATAATAATTAACATCATAAAGAAAACGGCACAAGTAAGTACAGTCATCGATAGAAGCATTATTCATTATACTGTTACAACAACACCTACAGTGAAACAGCCAACATCCTCAATCATATACTGGCACTGCAAATGACAAAATTGCTATTGGAAATAAACACAGTGACTTCACGGTACCCCAGAGATTGGATTAGGGCGATGCCCTCCAGCTGATCCCCTGTCTGAAGGAGAGTGCATTGGTCATAATGCTGGGTGAGTTTGCTAGCACATAATAGCCACAGGCACACAGAGTGTAGGGAAAGTCGTCAGTCACAGCCTCACTGTCGACTGGCTGTGGCGGTCTGCTGCAGGAGAAAGCGGCCGATACCCAATCTAAGCCACCGGAGACCTCCTCACTCTGGAATTCTGGGAGGAGGTGCTTTTGTGGCTGAACACGCTGGGGTCACGCCCACAGTCTTCTCCGCCGACTCTGGCGTACTTCAGAGAGCGAGCAGAGCCACGCCGCGCCGTGCCGCGGGCCCATTCCACGGATTGGAAAAAAAAAAACGAGAGAAAAGGAAACTCAGGGGAGGTTGAGAGAGGAGTGGAGAGGAGGTGGATCAATCTGGGGAGGCCATCTGGTGTCATTCCGCCAGGGACACGCTGCGCAATCGAGTTCCTCCGAGGGGACGGACGTGACAGAACGTGGAAAAAACTGCAAGGGGAGTCAAGTCACCTGCTGCAGCACAGCAGTACAGTTACACCGCATCCATTTTAGGGTCAAGAGTGCACTGTGTGCGCGGCCCAGTCTCTGCATTCAAATACACAACCCTTTTCATGCAATACAAAAATGTGTTCTTACATGCAATAAGGTTTGGAAAAGGAAGTGGCAAGGGTCGAATAACACAGACAGACTTAGAAAACGTACCGGAACAGTGCACTCACAAGACACTAAAACCACCACATAGCCTCAGGTACTCTAAAACCAGCATATCTGGACAAGATGGAGACAGCAGCCAATTGGACAAGACATAGACAGCAGCCAAACCTCAAAGTTGAATTGCCAAAAGAAAGAAAATTATGAAATTGGAAAATATATATATATTTTTTAATACATACATGTATATATATGTATACCCCTCTACTGGGGTTTATGTCACGAAATCACCTGAGCCAAAACAAATGACACCACTCTTTGTACATAGGCTAGAAAAAGGCAATGCATTATTTTCCATTGAGCTGAAAGCCTTTTCAGAAGCACCTGAAAATATTGTGCATCAAGAATGGGCACCTGTATGTAAAAATGCATGTCACTGTCTTTGGTAGTGCCTAAGGCTCTGTATTTCACACAGCCACTGTATGCATATGCAAATTACAGCACTACTAACAGCTCATTCCACCTCCCTCCCCTTCCCCTGACAGTCGAGCACAAGTAGGTCAGAGGGCATAGTAAGGGAAAACCAAGTGGTTTGATTATTAGTGTATATGATAAGCAACCATTATGAACAGGATTTCTGCACAGAAGCCCTCCAAAAGGACACCTTTTGACTGAAGCCAAAAAGAAGGAATGTGGTTTGTGTAGTTCCAGAGGATTTTAAACCATTTTCCTGGTTAGGAAAATTAGGAAAATAAATCTCCTGTATGACCAGGTTATTTGGCCATTTTGGTTTTTAAGGGGTTAATGACAAATGCAAACTAATAATAGTGACCTTCGTAATAGTTGTATTCAAGCTCAGAATTGAATAAAAATTGATGAGATAGATATGTGGCACTGAAAATGTAGCAAAAAGGGCAGACTGTCACATATATTTAATGCATTTCTTTTAGTGTCGGGTGTTCATGAATGAGTCGGCTCTTTGTATGCAAAGCCTATATAAAATAACAATCTAGCAAGAATGGTGAGATGTTTCTTTGACTCTCTCCTGTGTGTAGGCAGTGTGAGCTTGAGGGTCTGACAGTATTTCTGCTTGTTACTGTATAATGATGTAAAGTACGTGCTCTTGAATAGACTGAATAAACTCAATTTAAGTGTGGTTATGTTATGTGCATTCCTCTGATGACTTCATGATGCAAAAAGAATTTCCCAACAGATTAATAAACAAATCAGTCAATTAATCAGATTTTAATTCTGATAGAAAGATGTATGACATACAAAAAAAGTGAGTTTTTGAACTGAGCAGCAATAATCATCATTTGATACTATATTATACAAATTAAATCGCAATATATTTATCTTTATGATGTTGTGGAATTATGTAATAACCATATTAATTAATGAGTTCCATCTGTAATCAAAAGAGAAGCAAGAACCACACAAAGTCAAAGAAACCACTATGCTGCAGTTTTTATGAACGTGATTTGTTTTGAATGGTTCAATCTATGCACTGTGTTTAATGAGCAATTTATTTAAATGTATTTCATAAAAGTGCCCTACTTTCAATGCACACATGTAGTAGCGTCTTTCTGTTTTTACACTAAATATTTTTTATACTCGACATAATGCAAAACAATGTTATTTCGGTAATTAGAAGGGACATTGAGATTGAACAACTGAAACTATATATATGCACAAACCCCAATCATATGTCAAACTATCTCTAACTTTGCTTATTCTGAAAAAGGAAATGGAAATGCTACTGAATGACCGTTTGGGTGCCAAAAAGAGCCAACTCGTATTGAGGAGCTGAGCCAAATGATCCGACTCACCGGAAAAAGCCAAAATGCCCATCACTAATTTCTTAACCATCATATAAATAAACACAAGTGGGATAAACCATGAAAAAAAAGGCTTGGGGGTAGACTTTTTAAGTGAATATCAGTTCTTTCTTTCTTCTTAAAAAAAAAAAATCAAATAAAATACTTGTCACCAGAAAAAATTTATTTTGACAGATTCACTTTGATCTGACCTATCAAAATCCACAGGCCTTTTGTTCAAGCGCATAATGTGATATGAAAACCACATCTGTTACTAATGCTCAAAACATCCCATTTCAGATTTTGACAATATCATGGATACAACAATCACAAGAGATAAATATTTTTAAAAATAGGTATGAGTTCAGCGACTGGAAGGCTTGCTGGAAGCGTCTGCCTCAAGCTCTGAATTCTATCATTCCAAAACACTTTCTGCGTATTGAATCACCTGGTCCAAAATGCCTCTTTCGTGCTGTCAAAGATCATTTTACGCTCGCTTTTTGATTTGATACTTTTTGTTTCATCCTTATGGGTTTTTTTCTTTTCTTAAGCCGCATAAAGGGTTCTTTTGTGATTAATACATTTCTCAAAAACTGTAAAATCACAATAAAACGCAGGACAAAAGAATTTCCAAGGTTCATCCTTTGTAAACTGGGAGATTTCTTGTGAATGTCCTCTCTCAAATGAACAGATTCAATTAAGTTTTCCACACAGCCGAAATCAGTCAGCTGTCATAAAAGCCTGTCACCTGATGGAAATAAAGCTTCCTCTCTTTGAAGCCACATTCTCTGCTTCAGATTTATTCACTGTATCTCCTACACTGAAAATAAGAAACTTGGACCCTGTGTCTGAAAAGACTGACATTTCCTCATAGCCACGTAGAAGATGGTGGTGGGGGAGGGAGTCAGTGTTGAAAAACCAACTTCTTCCCTCATATCAACTTCGGAAAAGACACATTTCGAGGATTTTTAAAAATTACACGGCAAATGTCCAAGGCAAAGTCACATTCTACCTAAACTCCTGGGAGATATGTGAGGGTGGGAATGAGGGGGGAAGCTCTACTTGTATAAACAAATGAGGTGAAAACTTTCTAAATGAGTTTCAAAACTCTTCCAATCTGCATCCAATCTTCCCACTCCCTTGAGGAAGCATTTTTGAAATGTACTGGTCTGTCTTCATGAACAACGCACAAAATTAAAAGCCATTTGTAAATTTAATCAGCAGAGTAAAATGTAATGTCTTCTTGCTCTCCCAATACAGCATATTCTGGGAGAAATGTGCATGAAATCTACTGTAAACACTTCCATCAACATCTGTAATCACTCCTAAAGTGCATTGATTAAGGTTTTTTGATCATGTGAATATTTGACCTTTTTGGTTACAAAACTCTTCATTTCTCTAACATAATTACATAGGTTAAACACATGCTGGTACCATAATCTAAATGACAAGACATTATTACTCCTCACCAAAAATGGTTTGTGTGTACATTTGAGTCACCAACTGAATTTGTTTGGACATCAGGTTCATCCATTTCCCAGTAAACAAAGTTCCATGTCTTGTTCCTGAGTGAGGTTTGTACAGGAGAACAAACAGCATTTCAAGGTAAATTCCTTTGTCACAATGCCCTCGGAGTATGCAGCACACAATTTAGGAGTTGATGTCTTAGAGAGATTGGCTCTTATTGGATTGGACAGTAAGACTGAAACTCTAATGCTGTCCTGCCTGTAACATGTCATAACATCCTCAAAGTTCCAATTGACAAGCCAGGAATGTGTCATTGGAATTGAAATGCCAAGCACTGCTGACACATACAAGATATGTTCCAGTAATGAATGACAATTAAGAATTTCTACTATTATTGATACTAATTGAGCCCTGTCAACTTGCCAACAGTCATATTGTGTTAATACTGTTATCAATTTACACTATTTAGTGGCTAGGAATGGGATTAGAGCTAGCTAGCACCTTTATACTAATCTGAGTGCTTGGCAGGCAGTCATCAGAGATAACTTTTGATCTCAAATCAGAGAAAATAAAAATATAAATGCTAGTTCCATGGTATTTTTTCAGTTTCAATAAATTATTTAATTAAAACAGATTAGATCCTTGACCGGCTTTGTGTACTCAATGTTTTTTTTTCTTTGAAGAAAAAAGGAAAGCATTAGTATTAGATTTAGTACCACATCAGAATGCTTCATCAAGTGTAACTCCACAATTTATATTCTATAGCCCTCCTCCCAAGTATCTTTCTCTCAGTTAGAAAGCATATATATTATTTTTGAATAATTCTTTCATAACAGCTGTAAATTTTTCATTAGGATTGATAGACCCCCTTTTAAAACAAGAAATGATTATTCATTATTTTCTCCCATTTCACAGAGCATCAATTTCTTCTTGATCAATAAAGAAAAAAAGATGAACTCATCCAACAGTGCTTTGTATAGCAAAGACCACGGCAGGGTTTCAAAGACACATTATTGTGACACAAATTAACAGGCAAGCATTTAATGCGGTCTTGACTGTGGGATCTACACTGTACTGTTAGGATCATGAAAACATGTTCAACATTCAGGTTGAATATTTAAAAATAAATAAGCAACATTCAAGATACACACCATAAAACATTTAAAAACATTATTTTAAAAGATACTGAAACACACTTGAAACACGATTCCATCACCTCCATAAACTCAGTAACGTAAGTTTTCCATGGCATTGACACATCAGCAATAGTGTTTCTCCATCAGACAGATGGGTATCCTGTGCTTTAAATGTAATAAAAGCTATTTGGAATCTTCCGATGGCAGAAGCAACATTATTCATAAGATAAATACTGCTGATAATATGGACTTTCTTAACGTTATATTACACAAACTGAAAAGCATTCTGGATCCTAGAGAAGCTGAGAACCATCTATCCATCTTGAGTGTGAATGAACCGAATACTGAGCAGTATGTATTGTGACTACAAGAGACAGTGCAGTGGCTTTAATGCCAAGGTACTGCACCATCATGTGATATAGGCTATTTCATTATTTATGTTGCCTTACAGCTGTGAGACAAAATGAAACACAGAAACACTGCTCTTCCAAGGATCAGAATTTTCATGAGCAATGAAGTAGTTTGTGCCAATCAACCCCACGAGTAGAAATTATAGAGGTGTTTATAATATACACCAGGTTGTAGAGCCATAGATATCTTTCACCTTTTATCTAAAGTAGACTGTCAAGCAAAAAAAATAATAATAATCACAGACGCATTTTATGCATATGTACACAAGCATGCATGCACGCACACACACATTTTATAAATATTATGGTTACTATTCACGACTTCAACATGAAACAGATAATTATAGTACACTGTGTGCACCTCCGTCTTTTTCTTGGATTTGGTTCATGTTTTATGATGCCCTGTATCTAAGATACAAACAGAAATGAAAGCACTACTGTACAATTAAAGAAGCTTCCTCAATTGCTGCTGCTTTGCTCTTCCTAAATGATATTCTTATCAAACAAAACATGTTTACATTTGCTTTTCCTGTGCATAACAGAGGACCCGTCTGCTCTGTATTTCACTGAAATATTCAGTATGTTAGTTTTGTTTAGAAGAGGAACAGTTCCCCACTGTGGATGATCTCAGTAGGGGATTACAAAAAATATGAACAACATGAGTGCACTGCCATTGCTATTGTCACTAGAAAACTGACAAAAAATCACTAGAAAGCTAAACAAAATCTTGAAAGTTCAGGAAACTAATTTTTCACTTCTTTCACAATCTTTCCTAAAATAGAAGGTATCACTGACTGTAAACATAGCCTTTAGTAGTAATCCACAATTATCTAATTATCTAAGGCCACACATTCAACAGTCCTATTTGGTGAGATATTGAGATGGCAGGTATGCCATCTGCCAAGTTACATACCTACACAGCACCAAGAGTTTGGCCCTTAGCTCACACACATTAAACATTCTCTATTCCAAAACAATGCGGCCCAAAGACTGAATGACCACATTCTCTTCAGATGGTACTGTCAAATAAAAGAACACTGGGATAAGTTACATGAAATCATTTAGGAAACAATGGGTAGCACTGTTTTGGAATAGACAGGTCTTCAGTCTGTGTCAGAAGATGGGTAGTGTTTCTGCTGACCACAGTCAGAACAGACCAGAACAGACAGTAGTTATGACTTGAAAGTGTAGACATCTTTGGGAGGGTTGGAAGGTCCCTAGAGTTAGCACAATGGAGAGCTCTGGTTGGTGTAGGGTCTGATAATCTCAGAAGACAGGGTGGCACAGTCCCGTACAGCTGCACAATGAGCTAGCTCGAATGTTCTGCATTCGATGCAAGCTGATATTAGTGGCCAGTAGAGGGAGAGGATAAGGAGAGCGACATGGCTGAATCTGGGGTGGCTGTAGATCAGGTGTGCGGCAGAATTCTGGATAACCTGCAGAGGTCAGCATGCAGAGGCAGGGAGACCAGAGAGGAGGGGGTTGTGTAGGTGGGAAATGACCAGCATCTGAACTCAGAGCTGGGTTGCAGTCCAGTGGATTCTCTGGATGTTGTGTAGGAACAATATGCATG
This sequence comes from Anguilla anguilla, assembly GCF_013347855.1. Classification (NCBI taxonomy): domain Eukaryota; kingdom Metazoa; phylum Chordata; class Actinopteri; order Anguilliformes; family Anguillidae; genus Anguilla; species Anguilla anguilla. The sequence goes on from NC_049209.1 coordinate 23,262,392, forward strand.
TTCAACAAACTGCCATGGTGTTCTAAGAGTGTGACAGTTCCTGTCAAATACCATCCTGAGATTCCTAGCATATGAAGAGGGTGACGCTGTGGTGTCATCTAGAGTAGGAGAAATACGATTTATGTCAAAAAAGCTTAATGAAAGCAGTTTTTAAGGAGTTTCTGGCCAAAATACATCATGAATTTAGTTATTAAATCTGGAGCTGATGGAGATTGAGAAAGGAGTGGGTTCTATGGTATTGTTTTCAGGATCATCCTGGTACAGCCAATACAAAGAGGAGTTTTAATAACCTAGGCAACAATTACACTTAGATCACTCATAAAATTCACTGCCTGCTTCACTGGTACAAGCAGAGACAGTCCTCCTCACACAGATTTTAGGGTTTCCCTTAATTACATCAACATTGCAGAATCATTATGTTATGATACAATGTGTTGTCCCCATTGGTAATGTCCTCTTAATTTGGCTTGAGACATAATTACAGTTTTATGTTCTTATCTTTTTCTATAAATATTCAACTAGTTAAATTAGCCTACAAAACATAAATGTAAAGTGTATCACCAGTGTCTTGTAAAAACAATTGTAAAAAAAAAATTCCCCCCTCTTGCACAAAAGTATTCACCCAACCGTATACTGTATATACTGTATATGTTTGACAACTCTATGTACAGAGCTAATGCCAATTCAGCTGGATGAAAACCCCATGCAACAAAAGCACAATGTTGTATTAGCAAATGGGAAAAAAACACATTTTTTGTTGTTCCTGAGAGCTATTTTTGTAGATTGTAGGTTGACTGAGTGACATACTAGATGAAATGCAAATTGCCCTAGATAAAGTCATCTGCATGACAAAGATACGGCAATGAATACGACATAATGATGTTATTGTATTTTTACATTGATTTGAATTAAATTTTCATTTCCAAACTACATTTGATGGTACCTTTTTAAAGAAACAGCTTTAATACATTGTCAAACTATGAAAAGCACACACACATTTAATTGCAAGTCCATGTTTTGTGAGTCCAGGCACACTCACTGCTGTAACGCATCTGTGTTGATTATTTATCTGTGTTAATTGCCCAGGAACAGTCAATGAAAATTAGCTTTAAGCTATATCTGAAATTTATCTAATTTATTCCAGACCTTTCACAACAAATACATGAAATTGCTAACAAATAAATGGAATCCAAAAATAAATAACATCAGAAATTAATAATCAGAGAAACAGTGAAATATGCTGTAATGGATTGTAGTGTGAGCAACAAAATGTAATAAATAAATAGATAAATAAATAAATAAATAAATAAATAAATAAAAAACAGTTTTATGCTTGTTTTGTTTTTGTTTGGGTTTTTTGGACCATTTTGGTTTAGAGTAAGAACATTTCTGACAGGCATTTGAAAGCACCTATGGTCCGTGGGGTAACGAAGTGGAAAGACGGGCCATTGTGATTCCTGGCAAATGAGGGTATCACTTCACAATGGATGAAAAACTGCATTTACATTATTAAATTACATAGTTTAATCGGCTGAGACAAAGAAAGTGAGAACATTCCCTCAAGGTATTATAGAACTAAATGTGATATATGTTCAATAGGAACCCAGGCATTTATGTGAGAGCTTGTTCTCATGATAAATTGCTCACTGTTGTTTATGTGTCAGTAACTGGACTGGTCAACAGGATGAGCAGCTTTGCATAATATAGTGTTATCTTTTATAGCCTCAGTTAAATCTTGCATCTCTCACATTTAAAAAAGGAGGTGTGCATGTCCAGCTGTAGCATCAGAAGCCTGTTGCCCAGGACTACAATAATTTTATCATGGGCAACCAAAATGTAATGTCTCAAATCCCAGGGATCTATTAGTATATTCTTTCAGGTTTTAGCTATTTTCAGTTGTTAAAATTTGACAAAAGAGGAGAGCCTTAGAGGCTAATAATAATAATAATAATAATAATAACAAATTAGTGTTCAATTAAAGGAATTTGTTATCATACGTTGAAGGAAAATATACAATATCATCAGACAGCACCCAGGCCTTATAGAAAACACAAATCAAACTGCCAACATGATTCATGAAGATATCACATATATTACCAAAGGTTGAATTGCATCCTACAAGAATGCTCTTTTTCTTCAGTTGAGTCTAAAGGGAACCTGTCCACTCAGCTTAATCACACTGGCAAAGTGAACTGTAAAAATACACAATCAATTCCCAGATGATACAATATTTTATATATTGATATATATATTGATACAATATTTTTGATATATATATTCCCAATATATTTTGACATAGATTAGGTTGGATTTCACTCAGAGGTCAGTATCTCACATCTCAAGAGTAAACAATGACTGGCTGAAATGTGGACATGTGGGAGGGAAACACAGCAACAGCCAGTACCCCAAAGGCAGTGGCGTAGCCAGAAATGAAATTGCAGCTGGGCCTGAATAAAAGTGGGTGGGCCACACAATTCATTCCGTAAATAGCTCAATAGCATTTACAATACATTACAAGCGCGAAAGTGTTCTGCTATGCATTGGCCTGCTGTGTTACACTGCTGTTGTTTATCTATTTAATTTTTCCGACTTATGTGGATGTATTTTCGCCAGGTTTATTTGCAGTAATACTGATCTGTCATTACTATTAGACTTAAAGATCGTGTTAAACAACTAACATTACAGGTAACGTAAACTAATAATTGATGTCCTCCAAACATATCGGCTTGAGAAAGTAAATCATCTGCTGAAAATGAATGAAAATTTGAGTCGAAATATGAAAGTATATGTTTCTATTTGATAGGCTAGTTACATAGGCTACCAAAATTGTTACCAGAATTCCTGACCTGAAAGTTCAGGATTGGATCAGATAAAAGAACGTTTAAAGCCATGAGAATCAATAAAAGCTCGTTGGCATTTTCATCCCTTTCAATTAGTCTTTCGGCTTCATTCCCTAGTACAGCATTCGTGGAATCCGCGCACTGAATTGATTGAATAGATGTCGAATAGATGAAAATGTTTTCACTAGGCTAAGTAGGGGGAGGGGTATCGTATCAGCAGGGAAATTATGCTCTTAACGACGGTGACAAGTCCGCGTGTCTTTTTTTTTTTTTTTTGCTGTTATCGCTAAAAGACGAGATGCGAGTTGCACCCTAGGATGGGCCTAGGCAAGAAGTTAGCCATGCCTCTGCCTGAAGGGTCTCTATTACCAATTCAAACTTAAAATCAAAGTGTGAGTGACATGAGCCTTTATACAAAAACAGCAATACGAAAAAATAAACATGTACAATAATTCCTCCTGTGGAGGCTACCAAAATCCTGCAGCTTCAAAACAAAGAGGGTAGAAAGAATGTAACATTTTAGATGACTTTAATGTGTACATTACAGTCCTATACTTCATTATTCTAACTTCAAGTTGATGAAGTAAAAGCTGTCAGACTACATCTTCACAACATTGCAAGTGAGAAGAAGTGGCAATTAATGCAGGAATAAACACCTTCCTAATCATCCAGGCTTCAACAATAATGTAGTCTGCCTCTCCATCTATCATTATTTCAATCCATCAATATAATCACAACATTTCAGTGTTTTAATGCATACAAATAATTAAAAAATATAGCCGCAAGCTCCAATGGGGGGTATAAGCGATAAGGCCTAAAGAATATCAAGCATATAAGAAATTACAAAATATTAAAGAATTATAGCATGTGGTTCTGCAGTGATACACATTCTACAGAAATGAGAAGAATATTTACAGTTTAATAATGAAAAATAATGGATGTCTATGGGAAATGGATTATTGGTTAGAGAAATATTAACTAGTCATGGTGAGTCTTATTGAGAACAATAACTATATGGAAAATCAAAGCAAGATTTGTGAAAATTGGATGAGTGCTGACTGAGTTATTACTATCAATCTGAAATTCATTGGCTCACAGCTTCCATAGTTACTGTCTAGTATTAGGCTGATTTATAGCTACCAATTACGGTCAGGTTCACTAATGCTATGTACCAAGCTCTGTGCAAACTGAACAAAAATAAATAAATAAAAATCCCTAGCAAAAAAACTGTTTTACATATTATGCAAATTAGCTAAAGTTTACAATGGTGGACTCATGTTCCTTTTCATCTCCTTGCTTTTCATCCTAAGGAATATACTGACCAAATTTGTTGTGACTTGGACAATGGGTATTGGAATTATGGCTTTACATTATAGAGGCTACTGTGTAACTTTTCATTATCCCGCCACCTTGTGGACAATTAAGGTAGTATTTGGTGCGGAGCTTGTTGAAGGGACTACCAATCAGAGATACTGTTAAGCAAGAAAAAACAATGAATGTTTATGGAACATAACTTACTATGTGATAGGCCATGCCCACTTTTATAAATTCCAACAAAACTTAAAATTTTGACTCTCAGAGGGCCCTGGACCATGTGTACTGAATTTCATGAAATTCAATCTAGCCTTTCGTGAGAAACATATTTTTAAGGTTTATGGCACCCACTGTGGACAAATTTTAAAATACTTTGTTCAGCATGGCCTCTCACAAACATCTATGTCAAGCATTGTGAAAATTGGATGGACAGTCAATGAGTCATGGCCATTTATGTGATAAGCCACACCAAATTTCAAATTCATTGGCTCAAAACTCCCATATACGCCTGATATAACTTATTTATGGTTAGTAAGTGGTAAGTAGTAAGTACACTACTGTTTATGTTGTTTGGTGCAAATCAGTCATCAAACAAAAAATATATATAATGCAACATACAATGCAAATGAACATAAATCCAATATGCAAGACTTTCATTGTCTTTGGCACGTACAGGTTCTTCCAGTGACTCACAGGACTGTAGTGTGAACTGGATAAAAGGCGTGGGAGTTATGATCTGTAAAAAGGGGTATACTTTTGAACTTTAGTTATAATGCTCCCATGTGGCTGATTTCATGTTTCCTGTATTTCACACCTTTGAGATGAGTGTCCCGACTTTAAAGTCTCTACAATCGACCTTCTCATGGGAAACTGAACAAAGGTACAGAGAAAATAAATATTTAAATAAATAAAACCTTAGGAATACTACAGAGGTTTACTAATATGGGCTGAAGCCCTGATTCTCAAAAGTGATCTAATATTATTATTATTATTATTATTATTATTATTATTATTATTATTACAACTATTATTATTATTATTGCTGTCATTATTATTATTATTATTATTATTATTAAATGTCATAGAATAGCTCTCTGAAGAATTTTAATAAAGACTTTCAGTAGCCTTGCAAGTCAATAGATAAAAAGATTTCCCAAAGTTGATTTGACATTGTTTAGTGCTAAAGTCCAGTGTGATTATATCCATATTATTTTAGATCCATGCTTAATGCAAATTACCCTTGGCTCTAATTGACTGAGAGATTGTGAGCTCAAGCGCACTCCAGTAACCCTGACTGAAACTGTTCCATTTCAATCTCCATATCCAACCTGCATTTAAAATCAAGCGCTGTTATTACCACCTACTTGTGCAGTATAAGACCCAATTAGCACATCTGTCTTTATTTCTAATGCCTGTTCCCCTTACAAATTGATTATTCAATGTGTTGCCACTTGAATATTTAGATGTGCATATTAATGTGTGTGGGCTGCAGGCATATTGTAATTTATTTCTTTTGTGGGATATCTTTCCATTACTACTAAAAGTTCTGAAGCCATCTTTAAATATTTGCCTACCGTTTCTAAATACCATCAGTTATATTTCTTATATTCGTTCATTTCCTCATCTGAGAGAATTGATGTCAACATCAGAATTTGGTTAAAACTGTTTTGCTATCTAGCTTTACTTTCGACTCACCCATGACACTGTCAGTCAATAGAGAACATTAATCACATCAGCCCAGCCTTCACACCATACTGGACATCAAGCTCCTGTTAATGAGCCGCACGTTATAAGGGTAGTAAACAGGAGCAACCTTCATGCAGCTCCAAAACCATTTAAACGTACTCCACCTTCTGAGACCAGAATTCCACAGTAGCCTATAATTGCAATTTCAAACTGTTATTTCATAATGTTGAAGTTGAATTACCACTAAATCTGTTATTGTATAATTCTCCGGAGAAGTTGTTGTGTGCAGCAGAGTGATACTTGGCCATACAATAAAATATTTAGTGGTAATTTGAGTTCACAGTGATGTAATAATGAAGGTACACAGTGGAGTATGTTTAAGTCGTTTTGGAGCTGCAAGTTTTCCCCTGTTGACTTTCATTATAAATAGGGGCTCATTAGCAGGAGCTCGATGTCCGGTATGATGTGAAGGCTGGACTGACATGAAAATGTTCTCTATCAATCAACAACATATTGGGTTTGACAAAAATAGGGGTAGATATAAAATAAAACAAATTCCAAACTACCCTTTTAAGCTTTAATGCAATTATTAACTTCATTTTCCTTCAGCAAGCACCAAAACCAATGAAAATAAATGGTGGTTGCCAAACAAAGTACCACTTACATATATTTGTTAGACAATTTTAAGGCGACTTGGTGATCGAATCTAGACCATAGTGCGGCAACTGCAAAAATAGCTGCTTTCCAAAACCCAAAGGCAGCCCTTAACACAGGTTATCAAAGAGCCAAAATTTGTGACATTTTCAGATGTAACTGAAAGGTTGTTTAAGAGGATCCTTATAGGCCTTCAGGAGAACATAATTGAAAGGGGACTTTTTCTCAGCTATCAACAATGATTTAGGATAGTCTGAATTACTGTTGTAGCATCACTAGGTAGAACTAGGAGTATCAGAAGTTCTACAAACATGCTTTCATTTTCCTTGCTATTTTAATGGTCACCATGAATGAATCTGGTCAATTGATAACTTTGTGACTGAACAGCAATGAAAATGAAATAGTTATGTGCAGAAAGTACTTTGGTACAGACATAAGCTTATGTTCTTGCAAGCAACTAATTGGGGCACATAGGTGACAGATAGCTTCTATTTGCAAACAAGAACATGCCTGCATGTTTGTGTGGAGCTCCCCTCATCCTGTTACTGGTTTTGCAGAGCAATGAATGTTCTAAATTGCCGATTGCCGTCACTGCCAAAAAATAAAAAGCACCATACCAAAGTGCTCAAACCCTTTGTACGAAGGATATCAAATACCTCATTGCCTTTTTCCAGATTCATTTACAGCCTTAGAGTAGGTGATTGTGCCCATATTGCACTTTACAGTATGGCATAATGAGCGATCTTAGATTAATCATCTAGGATGGAAAGGTGCTAATTACAGATATATCAGTCCAATGACAGTTCATCTCAAAAACACCCTTCTTCACTATAATGCAAGTTGTGGTGTGTTGCGGTTGTTGCTCAGCTCAGTTTAAAGTGAGTGTGTGCAGAATTATAAATCACTTCACAAAATAATAGGATTTTTGTAACAGTGAGAGATAACTGATAACATAACTACACAGATGATAGCCTGTAGAAATGGATTAGCCAATGCTAAACCTTACCATTTACTGTTGAAAGCATTACAACAGAAAGGTTTAACAGTTATTGCCAACATGTCCTGGGGCATATGGCCCCACATAGTTCAAACCTGAATCCCCAGGAAAACACTGAAAAACAGTACAATTTTGACACATGCTTCTAGTAACGTAAAATTGAATAAAGTTTTCCACAAAAAAATCTTTAGTCTTCAATAATTCAATCAATAATTATGTATGCATGTGCAAGGAGAAGAGGGGGGTGTCTCTCCCCCTCTTTCAACTACATAAAATGTGGGCCTGTCTTTGCCTTTTATTTGGCATCTGAGTCTTATTCTAAACTGTCAAGGAAAAACGTTGATTGAATCCAGGTGTTGCTGTACATATTGCAAAACACAAAGAACAATCAGCACAGCTGGCATTATATTGCAGTGCAGTATTACAGAACTGTATCATTGTTCATAAAGGTACAGCTGGGTGTGGCCCAAGCAATGGCCATTGTCCTTGCCTCAGTCACAATAACAGTGTGATGCACTTACAGTAGGATCTGCCTTCCAATCACATTAAATGCCAGCAGGAGACAAAAAAAGAAACACTTGCCATCAAGTTATAATTTGTCTGGCTGTAAAACCATTCTTATTTCTGTGCTCCATTAAACAGCTAACCAATCCTACAGATGGCTGTCTCAGCTATCAGCGCCCACAGCCCACAGAGACTATCTGTAGACATCCCTGTTCTTCGCAATCGCTCACAAGATTACGCTTGACAAAAACCAACGATCTTGAATATATTATACAGAAGAAAAGAACATTAAATCAAGCCGTCTGGGGAATTCAGAGCAACGGCATAATATTTGATGGGATTCAATGAATTATGGGTGCTTTTTCATTTGTTTTCCAAAGGCAATACTAAAATGCACGCATTCTAATTGTTCTGATTATGATTCATATATATGCCACTGGCATTGAGAGTGAATGCAAGTATGCAAGTGTGGAGTTAATATACAGTATCTAAAAGTGATTTCAATGTATGACAGTATGTCTGTGTACTTAAGAAAGCTGCCCTTGTCTGACATGCTATAGTACTTTTACCATTTTCCTACTCAAGGTATTGAATTGAAATAAGATTTGCCCTTAAACTTTGGGTGTGCTATAAGTTACATCAATGATTAGTCTTTTGCCATAAGTCCAGATGATCATTTCTGACACACACCTCACAAATTAGTGATGAATCTGCCATCACTATATTCATACCCTTGACACAGATGAACAGAACGTGTTCAAATAAATAATAGACATACTGATTTATATTTGAATCTCAAGCATGTGTAAAATATTCTGTTTTAATAATGAAAAGATACTCATTATAAATGTATTTCTCAAAAATATTCCTGTGATGGATATTCACGCTTCTGATTTCAGGAAACAAGAAGCCATGTAAGGCCACAATACAATTTGCTGACATTGAGATTTTTTTTCATATAATATAGCTCATTACTTGTATTTCAGATGTGAATCCTTTGAGGGTATTGTTCGTAAGTGTACACATACTTGCCATACCTGTAAACAGTTATAGCATTGATTTGACACACTTTTGTGATTTGTCATTTTGCAGTATATCATACAAAAATGAAAACAAAATAATTTTGTAAACATGAAAGTTGACGCAGCAAATTCTCTTGTTTGGCTATGTCGGGGTTTTATAGCTTCTTGATTGAGACTGATACATCTGTAAATGATACTTCATTCATGATGCATGGAACACATTTTAAACATCTGAATTATAACCACATTGCTCCTAAGGGTTACTGATAACATTACCATTAACATGTATATTTAATTAGTACTTGTAATTCACTGAAACTTTTCTTAGAGACAGAAATTCAATAAATATTTGAAAATGAACCCCGGGGAAGGTGATAAAGCAAACAGACAGCGAACAGCCAGCCATTACAAGGTCTGCTTAAATTGTTTGATTTAAACAGATCTCGCTTTAAATACAATTTCCTTGGGATATTCTTTTCTTAAAGGACACTACAGTATCAGCCCTTTCTGCTTTTCAACAATGCACCAATAAGCTATGCGAAACATCAATATTAACACATCGGAGATGCACATCTGTGAATAAAGGATATTTACGCATTTGCTGAAATAAACTCAAATCCTCAATTCTCTGATCAGGCATGAATTCCACTGAAGGTGAGCAATGCATAGATGAAATCATTTGAACAGTTACTGTACCCAGCATTGTAAAAAAAACAAAAAAACAAATTGAGGTGATTCACATTTAATTTAAATTGGAATGCTTTGTAGAATGATGTACAGTGACATGGATTCTTTAACAATTTATAAGACAGTATGTTTATGTGGAAAATGTATTAATATTTCTACATACATATATAACTACACGATGATATATGAAATTGTTTATTAAATGACTACAAAAAATGTTGATTTATATCACGACAAGCTGATATCTCATTTGTATTTGCACCACAGTAAGCACATTTAATATATATAGTTTGCCATTTCATCCAAATCAATATCTCAAAGGCTGTCATGAATTCTGTTAATGATGCCTGTCTGTGCTTGCTTACCATTGGTGGAATGAGACTACCACGGTGGTTAGGAAAGCACGATCACTGACCATCATCTGACACACACTGAAGATCTCATTTATTGCATACTGCCTTTCATCCAGTTCCCACCCTCTAGTACTCCTATCTTGTGTACTTAAGTTGGGTTACTGTGCCATATCATTTTTTATAGCTTGTTAGGGGTGCTATCAATATATATTCATGATTTACATTTCACTTACATTTATCATTTCAGCAATGCTGCATATATATATAGCCTATTTGCTGGTTTGGGAATGTTGGTAGCCAGGTTGATGCACTTCTGTTCTCTTGCATTGTGAGCCACAGCGGATAACAGTGTCTAAATGAATGCCATACAACGCAAAATCATGATAAACTCGCTGCTGATCATCCAAGTGTAACCATGCGCGTAATCACGCAGCGCTTAGTTGGTCAACATGCTAACTGAGCACGCTTGTACAGCTGTTTGTGTGAATATGAATGTGTACATGAGCAGAGGAGCTTCTAAGAGTCACATTTGTGTGGAGCTAAACTACATGTAGAAGACTGCCTGGGTCTGACAGTAGCTCATTATCGAGGCTTCCCAGACACTCTGCTTTACCCCCTGCTAATGGTAGTCCATCAGAGCTCTCTCCATGTGTCTTCTCAAAATAGGCCACTCACATCCTCATCAAATTTAAATTTAAAAAGACTAGAAATCTTTATAACAACACAAACGTAAGTCAAGTCTCCGGCTCTATGTGATAGTGTCACCCTAAATTATGCAATTTAAAAAAGTTAAAAAAAAAATTTAAAAAAAGAAAACCACTTCAAAAGCAATCCTTTCAGTCCTTCTCCTGATCAAGCGGAGTGCACATTAGAAGAAATTGGGACTCAAGTAGCTGAGGTTTATAGTGAGATGGCCAGCCTTTTGCAAAGACTAGAAAAAGGTACAGAAGCACTGTCCTTTAAACTTGTCCATCAAGAACATCACCACACACAATCAAAAGTTATGTTTAAAAGGATATTTATGTACAATTTATTTAAACAATAAAACAAATTTAGCAGAATCTTTATTTTATTTAATTTTTTTGTTTTCAAAAAAAGATTGAGCAGAATGAGATGAGGTTAAGCACTGGATTTCAAATGTCAGCTCAGAAACAGAAAGCAGTATATGTTTATAATGCAAGCATCTTGGCACCATTGCCACATATCACTGAGAGGTACGAATAATTCAGCTCGGTTGAATTTTCCCCTCTGTGTGACTATTTTTAGAGAGCTTCCGATGAAAATGTTGCTGCCCTAGAAAAAGTAGGAATGGGCAAAAGGAGAAAAGTTAAAGAAAGAAAATAAGGAACAAAAAGTATCACTTTCTTACCGGTTGAAGAGAGAAGTTTCCATGTGACTGAGGGTTCTGGCTTCCCGTTTGCAATGCACATCAAGGTTACATTGGAACCTTCGTTCACTGCTAAGTCCTTTGATAAATTCATGATTTTTGGAGGTACTAAGGAAAAAGAAAGAAAATATGGATCATTCACTGTATACAGGCATTGGGAAGCAACAAACAAACAAGAAAATATGAACACATACAGTATCTGAGCGGGGGGGGGGAAAGAAAAAAAACTCATAAGACCCCTCTTTCTTGAAGATACACTGACACAAACCATAGAACTTCAGTAAGCAATTTTAAGACTTGGGCACCAAACGTTCACACCTGCAGAAATGAAAACCGCATGACATGGAAGTGCTGACCTTCAATCAATGAATCAATCACAACTGCTACTCTGTGAAGTGTCTTTGTGACAGTTCTCTGTAAAAAGCGCTGTACAAATAAAATTGAATTGATTTGAATCTCAGCACAATCGTCATACAAAAATACTAAAATATACAAAAAAATACAAAATAAAAACTATGCATATACATAGTGTACAGTGTAAGTAAACATATATACATATACATATAATGTAATTATTACCTGCCATATTTTTGTTCAATGGCATAAATACCAAAACTGTGATAATATACGATATAATAGTTTTGGTTTAAATCAAAACTAAGTGTGCCAGGAGATGTCATATATTTGTGTCATGGTTTAAAGAAACGGCAATCTTTTCATTTCTCTCTCTTTGTCTGCGTGTGTGTCTCCTACTCTCTCCCAGCTGATCTGACCTACCCGAATTGAAGATCTCAGCTGCCCTGCCCCACAATAACTGAAGATTGATCACACCTGTGTGGAAAGTTTATAAAGGCCTGGCTTCCCTAGAGTTTTTTTTTCTTTTTTTCTCTCTTCACTCCCTGCAAAAACGGTGCCCAGGCACCCTATTGGTTTGGTTTTCCCTTTTCGTTCTGTTGCCACACAACCCACACTCACTCCACGCCTTTCTCACTGCACACAATACCTGCACTACACACAGACTACGGACTACACACCGCATGCCGCACATTTTTATTCATTATTTGAATAAACATTGCAGTCTGGACTTCCATTATGTGTTATGGCTTGAACGAGCCGGTCATATCAACAGTGTTACAGTCGTACGCTCCTTTCATTTGTGCCTTTGATTGAATGAATGGGATAAGTGCTTTTACAATGTGCTGTCTGACCTTGATGCCCTCATGTCAAATTTGATTTTACTCTTACTGCCTTCTGACTTGGCCTTGGTGACCTTTGAAATGTTGGCATTACCAAGATGAAATTCAAGGCCTGCTGCATACAGCAATAACATCAGATACTGTCTCGGTGCATCACAGTTCTATTGCTCATATGAGTCTGCTTGATTGCCTCTGCTTGATCCTGTCTGACCACACTTGTTTCTCAGATGCCTGCAGTACCGAGCTTAGACTTGCTTTCTCTATGTTTCTCGGTGTCATTAGCTTTGACATTCTAGTTCCTCATAATGTTAACTTAGGTTTCTGATCTGCCAGTAGAAAGGATTAAAAATAGGTCTGCATGAACCTGCAAGCTTGAATATCTTTTTTTATTTTTGAGGGAACTTGCCACATATCTTCCAGCTAACAGAGAAAAAGATGTACATGTGCACTGAAAAAGAATACATTTTCATGCACGTGTTCACGTGTTTCATGCATACTGGATGTGCCATGCATATACCATATCACAATACAGGGTCAAATTCATCATAAAATGAAACTGTCATAAGTACTTTAATTACTTCTAAATCCTCTCTACAGTGGTACACAAATGACCAAATATTAATTTGACCTTGTTCACGCTGTGTACCATTTTTTATACTTTTATCCAGTTTGAATAAGGACTCAAGTACATTGACAATGTCGTGTCGAAACCAATGAAGGACGAGTTAGTAGAATTCAGAGATTTTTTCATAAAATTATCATTTTTTTTCCAAATACAGCAGCTTTTTTGGGCTTTTGCATGCCAACATTCAAATAAGAATTGGAATGTTGGCATTCAAAATATTCAACGTCTCCAAAATGTTACTGAAGGTTATATAGTCATAATCACGCACAAGACCTTGACATTTCATGCAATCTTGAAAACAGCAGCTTTACAATCATCTCTCTATGTGATCACTGCTTGATTATGCTTAAAATACCAGTGAAATATATTATCACACCTCAAGGTGAGCACATCCCCTGACGTTCCATTAACGCTTTAACTGTATAACATAAAAAAAAGTTTATCTGCTGAGAGCTGACATGTAGCATGCTCTGCTTACAGTGACCTATTTTTGAAAAATTCTAATGTAATTCTTCAAAATACCATGGACAATGCTAACCCACAAAAAGTCACTCACAGAAGGCTTACCCAACAGTCATACCAAACCAACTTTCTGGCAGAGTAAGAGTCAAATACAAAGAAAATAAAAACACTTCCTCCCTTCCCCACAGCAATAAAGCCTGAAGCTAGATCTAAAATATGCATTCAATCCAATACAATGATTAAAGTTTAATGGTAGATTTGTTCAAAATCCAAGAGGAAAAAGTTGTTTACTCACTTACTTCAGTTGCCATGATATTTTGAATCCCACTCCCAATCATGCTTTCCAAACTTTGAAAGTTGTAAATGATGCAGGCTTCTTTCATTTTAAACACAGTTTTTTGTGTGCTGTCCCTGGCTAAGACTGGCTTGGCACTTCTGTATCACCAATCAGACACATTTCACTCCATGAAAAACATACATTTCCTCTGATCATTCTCATCTGTAACCTGGGTCTGAATTCAATCTACATCTGTCCTTAAATTTTGACAAATAAATACTAACTTTATGTTTCTTCTTTACAAACATAGCTTGAGTTCTGCAATGGTCAGTATTAATTCAAAAAAGGTTTCATGGAAAGGACACAACTTCTTGGGTCTTTTATACTGACACTTTTGAAAGGTCATTTTGAGACAAAGGTGCCGGTCATCCCTGCTGTGCAGATGCAGCACAGCTTCACGTGTCTGTGAAACCACATGCAACCCCATGATGGGATGGAGTAGTGTGAAACAACAAGATAATGTGTGAAATGAGATGACAATGTTTTGTAATGCTAGTTTCTGTCAGAAAGACATTTTTGGACAGACATTGGAAAACTCCAGTGAAGATACAGAATTAAAGTTTTTTAAAACTTCCATGAAATGCTTTATAGTCAGGTAGTCAAAATGTCCAAAACTCCAATTAGTCTAATAATCCTGCTGCAAGGACTTTAAATAACATGAAAAAATCCCATATCACCTACCCTTGCCTTTCTTCAATTGCATCCCATTAAATACCAAGCAGATTTCAAACTTTGGTCTTTACCTATAAAACATTGATCACGCTACTACCTTCATATCTACGCAAAGTTTTAATTCCACGCAATCCAGCAAAAAGCACTATTCACAGGCTCAGTAATTGATGGCCTGCTCGTTCCCAATAATATCTAAAGTTAAGTGGCTGTTTGCTAGAAAGGGCCCTAAACTGAAATACTGAATTATACGCATGTCAAATAATTTGATTATCCCAATATTTATAGGTCCCAGCTGTTTAACCCTTCTTACAGAAATACATTAAATAAATGCATATAAACTTTACTTTCTGTAGCATGAACAGTTTTTTTTTAAATCCATAGTCTAACGAACTGTTTGGGTTCCTGCATGTAATCTTGGAGCTAAAATGCAAAGAAATACTGTAAAGCTGTCAGACCCCTACTTTCAACCACTGCTGTATCTCTCTTCTTTTATATAACATTCCCCCCCTGCTGGGCTCCTACCTCCGCTTTCACACCTACCTTACTGTGGCCCTCCGGCCCTCGAGCTCTAATAGAGCAGTGATATTTCCGTAAAAAAAAATTCATTTATATCTTCATTCAGGCATTTCGCAGACACAGTGGCCTTCATGGCAACCCACACAGCCACCTACACAACAAAAATGTACTTTTTACATACAATCCATTAGCACAGCTGGATATTTACCACAGAAATTTAGGTTAAACACTCCACTCACGAGTACAAGAGCAGTGTTCCACCTTTGATTTGAACCTGTAACCTACAAGTCCAGATCCCCAGCCTCTGGACTACACTGCCACCCACATTGCACTGAACGATACAACTTTATTTTATGGTTGTTTTAATTCTTGGACCTGGCAAGAGGACAAAGTGGAAATGCTCACATAAGTTCAAATTTGTTTACTAGTAAGAAATTAATGACTCATTTTCTCGTTTACCGATCCTCCCCTTTAATGAGGTATCATTTACAATATGATTCTTAACAGTGACCTGACCTGTTAGAACCACAAACAAATCTCACAGGCCACTGACCTGTGCAGGTGCTGGATTCAAAATTCTATCTCTCTTGGCAATTTGATTGATTGACTGATTGACTGGATTGTGAGTGACCACAAGGAAGATGCTACACAGAGTAAGCAGCTATCTTTCCAGCAAACAGTCTGTGCAGAATTGTTTGGCTCTCCAGTTATATTTCTATACAGTTGGAAATCTCCGGTAGGCACATGTAGACCCTCTGAAACACTTCTGAGGGGCCCCAGCCACTGGTCACATTATTCAGGAGTCTTTCTTAAAAGAAGCCTGTTTCATAGAAAATGCTCAAAACGATAGATCTTTGAGACAGCACTGTTTACCCTTCCAGGCAGCCACAGATGTAGAGGCAGATTGAAGGAAAGGCTTATGCCATTCCTAGGATTCAAGCATAAATTCAATCAAAATCCCCCCCCCCCCACCCCCACCCCCAAACTGCATCTACTGCATTCATGGGTGGAGAAAAATAACCTCAAGCTCAGTTGCTTTAACTGAGGTTTATGGTTTGCTGCGGGTCTGCAGCCATCACTACAGTCATGAAAACCTCCCATTGAAGGAGATAAAACTGAATTGTAGACCAGCTACACAGCGGTCAGCAGGTAATAGAAGTTGCCAGAACAACCAGGCAAAAAGCACAAGTCTCTTACTCTGTCAACAAAATGATCTGATACCGATTACATTCAACGAACAAGACAGAACATGTCCAAAGGCCCCATTCTCTTCGAAACAACATTACATTTTGGTTAATGTGAAAAAACTCCTGTCATGTGTACTGTAATTGAAAGTGGTTTTTCCTGGCTTTTTACACCTACAACTCATAACGCTGGTAATATTATTTGTCAGAGACCCCTTGTGTTTCACTGTGGGATTCTGGGTTTTTCTTTGACTGTGGCTAATAGGTGGTCCATGCACTAAGACCGGATAAGAGACAGCCTATGAATAGAGACGGGCTCCATATCAGCACTCTGGGCTCTACACTCAGCGCTAAGCAGTGGAAACACAAACGCAAGTGGGTCTTTGCTAGTTTCAGACTGACGCAATTGCCATTTTCCCATCCAGCGCCCACATTGTGTAATTAAGGAATCAACTTGGACAGGCTGGTCTTAAGATGAGGTATGTTCAGGAGCATTGCAGGCGTATTGCTATTTAGATGCAGCTGAAAGCATTCATCATACATAGAGTTTTTGGTTTTCGGTCATGTCGCAGTTGTTTCTTCATTATTTTAAGGACGCAATATTAAGATAGTAATGTGCCTACATAGGCAGGTGTGCAACACGTGTATATCCTCCTGTCTGTTACACACACAGAGGTAAACGGTAAATGGAATGCATTTATATAGCGGTTTTATCTATATATTTATACATAAGCACTTTACAATTGATGCCTCTCATTCACCCATTCACACACACTCACACGCCAATGGCGAAAGGCTGCCATGCAAGGTGCCAATCAGCACGTTGGGAGCAATTAGTGGTTAGGTGTCTTGCTCAGGGACACTTCGACACTCCCAGGGTGGGGATCGAACTGGCAACCCTCTGACTGCCAGACAACCGCTCTTACCTCCTGAGCTATGTTGCCCCAAAATCATACAAACATGCGTACAAACCTGCATAAAAATATCAAGATTACAATGTGAAATAATATTGTGTATATCAACACTATACACTACAGTACAAAATACACAATAATAAAAAAACATCATAATAGTAGTCATAGTATCGCACACCCACAGAGTACGGGTCTATCGGCCAAGGACCGCACACCTGTTCCTCAGCGAAGGGGAATGCTACCACATACCGAAAGGCTGTACCAAACATTTACATGTTTGCCTTCTGTCCCTGTGCACTCCCCGTTGCTGTGAAATTAAGTCATGCCAACCAGGGGTGAGTCTGACATTGGGGAGGGGGGGGGGGGATTTGCACCTCCAAATAAATAAATATTTCAGTACAAACGTTAATTGATTCTACCAGAGTCAGCTATGGCTGGGTATTAAAGATGCAGACACATGCAGGCCTCATCCATTCTCACCTGCAAGAGCTGGCTTTGTTGTTTTATTTTTATGTATGTATGTGAGATACTGTATCTCCTAGTGAGTAATATGGCACAAGAATGAAAGTATCAGGGTTAATAAACTTAATTAAACCTTATTTAAAACTCTGATATTTAAATGCATAAATTAAATACATAACATGATCCACTGTGGCGACCCCTAATGGGAACAGCCGAAAGAAGAAGAAATACATAACAAACGCTTTTTTTGTCAGGCAGCTGATTAATTTATTTAAAGTTTACATGTACCACTTTTGGATATTTTACATCAAGCTTATATTGGGATGGGTGGTATGCTAAAGAAACTGATACATCAAGGGATCCGTTTATTTACATGTAGCAACAAGTAAGTGCACATGGCCCAGGTACCTTCCTGTGACGGCAAGCTAGCACAACCTCCAGCTCCAAGAAGGATGGAAGAACCAGCAAGAAAAATCAGGATGGAGCCCGGTTTTTCTACAAACAGTGCAACGAAGATCCAGAGATGGTGACCAAGTCAGAGTTCCCTTGGACAAGCCAGCAACACACTTTGTTTCTCCCATATTCTGCAATACTGTTGAATTGCTTATATATCTATACAAATAACACTCTAGGCTACATTACGGTTGACATTTACCATCTAAAACTGGCAAAAAATCACAGAAAGCACTAAAAAAAGAAGGGAAAAATGCACGTTGTATCCATTTGAACCTTAAGCTTTATTTTGCGCTCAAATTATCCACTGTTAAACTAGCACCCTAAATGCACCTTAATTATGCACTAAGATCATTGAAATAGAACCAATCCACTTTGCCCCAGCCTCTCACCAGCATTTCTCAACAGGGTAAAGGATACTGAAAGGATGGCTGCTCTTGGGAGCAGGAAGACAGCCCAGAAAATGAATCAGATTTCCATGAGCAGAAATAAGCTTCTCTTGACCCCACGGAAATGGACTGAATGAATATAAAAAGTAGCCCTGGAAGCAATGCTTTGAAATGATGTGAACCATTTTGGTTTCTCCTATTTTCCTTGAACCAGAACCTGAATCTATTCAGTCATGACAGAGAGTGCCAGCTTCATGAATCCAACATCAATGGACCACTAAAAGACCACACTTTGTACGTGCTATTTCCTGAGTTAAAAAAGGCCTGCTATTGAAGTCATAAGAGGAAACACAATTTAACTGCTGTATCACAGCGCCCAAAATGTTGAGCAAGTTAAGAATATATTACATAGTTTCAATTGTCTTACTGTGTATATATTGTAAGAGTAATTTTCTGATTGACAGTATATGTGTGTTAACATAGAAACAATCACGTGATTAAATATATCCTTTATTATTCTCTTGATTATTGTTATACCATATATCCTAATGTAAGTGATTCGAAATGTACTCTTTATAGCAAATAGTTTCAAATCAAGTGTTTAGCCCTCTGCATAGTCTGTTCTGAGTTCTGGAAAGTGAGAAGACACCCTGTCTGAGAACTGGTCAGTAAACAAAAAAGATAAATGATCAAGGCCTAAGTGTGAAAAACAGATTGTCCCATTCTCCACATGTTGGGAGGACTGGTGGATGACACCGCAGCCTGGAGGATTTTATTGTACGGTCAATCTTATCGGGAGACAAAATAAAGCTGAGAAGACCAAGGTTGTCAGACCGGGTGTCCACTGCTAAGGAGGGTAAGGATTAATTAGGGCAGGGGGCAGCTGTTTAGGTGAGAAGGAGAAACACGCCTCCTGTGCCTAGTGGAAAGTTACTGAGATTGTGGATATAAGGAACGGCCTATGCATCTGAAACTTCAGAGAGTTTTGTGAGTGCTCTCTCATTCTTTCTTCTCCTTGCAAGTTGAATAAAAGTCTTATTGATCTCTGAAAGTGCTGTGACTCTGTGTTATTGGGAAAGGATCTCACCTCTGGGTATGTGGAGATGGGAAACGGTAATTTCCCTGACATTATATATATATATATATATATATATATATATCTCACAACACTTCAAACATGTCTAAATCTATTAACTATCGACAAAGCTGTACCTTTTTAATTAAAGGAATAATTAGACATATTAGCATCCTCTTTGAGTTTACCAATTCATATTCAATTAAAAAAGGTAAATATGGTGCAGGATCAGATCTTGCATCCTCACATTGGTATCAAAATAAAAAAAAAGAGAACTGTAGATGAGTGCAGCCAGGTTCAATGTCAGCCATTACCAAGCATGGCCAGGGAACAGCCTACCATTTAAAGTAACACTACACATTCCAACACTCAAATTGTCATTGAAAAAATGAGGACATTTCAGATTTGTAGAGTAATACCTAGATTAAATGTACATTTTCTAAGGATAACCCTGGGGTGAGACACTGTTCAACAAATCTAATAAATGGAAAGTTAATTAAGCTCCATTTCTCCTATGGGATGTACCTTTCGTGGTTTCCGTGTGAGCTGGCAGTGCGTAAACAAACTGTTGCAGGGACAATAAATGTGGATTTAATCACACGCCAAAGTAACTTTTTCATACTGCTCTAGTTCCATCCATCAGTTCATATCCATAATATTGTACCCCCATCCTTTGTCCTTGACAGCTGTATGTACTGTATGACAAACCAGCTGCAGCTGAACGAGTCACCATGCAGATAGCAATCGGCACAACCTTTTTGTTCAATACCGACAGATGATTTGTCAATGTCACCACTTTCAGTATCAAGAATGTCATCACTTCCCCCTCTCTGATCTTTCTGCTAACCTACATAGTGCATGCTACATTAGCACTGCAGTTTGCATGAGTGTGCACATGCATACCGTATGTGTTTGTGTTTGAGAGAAAGAGAGAAAACTGAGAGAGAGAGAGAGAGAGTGAGAGAGAGAGAGGGAAACAAAGGGAGAAAGAGAAGATGCTGGAGGGATGGTATGAAAACAAGAGCCTCTCAAAGGTGCAGGCCCATTCCTAATAAAACCACTGGATGTCAGCAATTTATTGGCCCAATAATGACAACAAGGTCTTTTTGATATTATGAGATATGGGGAGAAAATGTGAAAGGCTTCTATGCAGACCCTTAGAATTATTAAATTTTATGTTGAGGCTTTTTGGGTGAGATATTAAGGATTCATCTTGAAACAAATAAATAAATAAATAAATAAATAAGCACAGTGTAATTGGTTTTTACTCAGCATTAGAAAAAATGCAAACAAGACACATTTCACCTCTGGCTGATTTATTGATTGCCTTAGCACTTTGAACACAATTAAAAAGACTGCATAGCAAGACCTAATCCCCGCATTTATGGAGCACTTGCCGAGCAGAAAAAAAAGAAGTGCTCAGCAAAAATATAGATGTTACAAATATCTTATTTAGCCAGCAGATGGGAAAACAACAGCATGCGCTATGCTTACAGTCTTATTTCCCTAATCGCTGGGAGAGTAATGAAGAGTTCCCTCAGATGGCTGCTTACCAATGAGGTGGGATGACTGCCACCTGTCTTTATCAAGGAGATTAAAATACAGCAGTGTCTCTCAAGAACAGAACAGAGCAGGTAAAGAAGTGCGCCTTTTGTACAAGCTGAAATGATCAATGCGCAAACGCAGGCTCTAACAACTGGTACCGTGATTTATTTTAATCTGTTTGCATGCATTATAGAAGATGAATGCTCTCCTGCATTAAAGTAAGGATAATGCATTAATACCAGTGGTCAAGCTGGTAATTAAGGCTCTATTACACAGCATGCGATAATGTAGCACAGACACATCAGGGCACCGCTGAAGGGCTCCACGTGTGCTTCCGACATGTAATGCCGACTTAAATGGCAGAGCAGTGAGAGATGGAAGCGTACGTGAACGTACCTGCGAGCCAAAATATGAAATCCCATGTGACGTTTTCATGGTTAATGCATTAACTAGAGCTGTGTGTTTTACGATTTCACCATCTACCGTGAGTACAAATATGCTGTACCTTGCAGTTTGTCAGCAGTTATTTTAAGTACAAAACCAATTCTGTCTAGTTATGCAAACAGAAAAAAACCCATAAAGCATTCTTATGCATTAGCTTTTGTTTGCCTCATTCATCTTGAGACAGTACTTATATCTGGTTTTTATGAATATTTATCCAGTGAACAGTCAGCTAAGCATTACAACTAGCAACATTTACTTTTGTGTGTATACAAACACATTCAGTTCTTTTATAACATTTAAGTCAGTAGAGGTAAATTATATTAGCAATATAATTGCATATATTCAACACATGGTAATTCAGTCATTATCAGTTTCACAATTTGTTAATAAATCAATAATTTCTGGTATTATTTTACATTTGAAGACTTAAAAATTATTTTAAAAATTAAGATATGTACAGAAATTAATACATGGTAGGTCTAAGGTACAGTTCTCATGTTCAGGGAGCAAAAAGTAATCAAAAATAGGAACAGAGGGAACAAACTCTAAACTAATTTCCATTTGTCTATAAAATGAAGTCTTGCAAATTAAAAAATAATAGCCAACCAGGTCATAGCAGTTAATATTTACCATTGTTATTTATTACAAACAAATGAAATGTCATTTTGCTCAAGGGAATAAAGGCCCAAATGGGCAGCAATGTAGTATAATGGGTAAGGCATTGATCTTGTAACCTAAAGGTCACAGATTTGGTTCCTGGGTGGGACACTGCCATTGTACTCTTGGGCAAGGTACTTAACCTGCATCAATTCAGTATGTATTCAGTAATATAAATGGATAAATGTAAAGGATATTTTAAAAAGCTGTGTAAGTTGCTCTGGATAAGGTGCAAATGCTGAATTCCTGTAATGTAATGTAAATGCTTATCTTGAAAAGCATTACTTTTAAACAAAATCAGTGCTCCATAAACTGACAAACTAAACATCTCAAGTAGGCTTCATTTTTTCTTGCATCTTTTACTTGTGACTTATAACCAGCCTGCCTTCCCGATACAGGTATTTTCATTTCAAAGAGCCAGAGACATAAGCAAAGTTTGAGGATCACTAACTGGATGAATATCAAAATTGTAGTTTTGAGTGTTTCATCTTGTTGGACTCATTCAAGTCTTGTTTCCCTGGTGATATTTGCCCATAGATTTTTCACTCCACATCAACCTAATCCCCATTTCCCTTCATCAAAGGCACAGACACTTACTTCAAAAATGCGACTCTAAGTTTAAGACGTATAAAACTGAAACAAGGATTTGCGTGTGTCTATGTCCTGTTCCCAAGCTTCAGCATGAAAAATGACACACAGTACTTCAGCTATGGGTCCTCTCCTTCATATAGTGTTTTTGGAGCAGGCTGTCAATCATGCAATATTCTTGAAAAATGATGTAACTGCTCTGTAGGCATCCGTACAGAATGGGAGCTCTTTTGACTTCTTTAAAAGTTGTCTCCTTTGAAAAGCATTCGTCCCAGTTTCATTTCCAGTTTGAACACCAAAAAATGACAGCTTGCTGACATAGGCCAGCCAGGTTTATCCAAGGCTCGAATTAGTTTTTCGTTTGAAAAGCAGGGCATGTTTTTTCCAGTTTTTTCCCACCAGCCTTGATATTTAATTGGATAAATTGGCTTATCACCTCTGCCAAATCATCCCTCTGACATGAGAGCGGATGTCGCGATTAGGCAACAGTCACTTGAGTGCATCATGGTCAGGCATCCTTTGTGTAATTAAAATCCTGGAGCCTTCTTTGTCCAGGTTTCGTGCAGTGATGCCCTCCCAGGCTTGGATCGAACACTCAACTCTGCCAACGCAGAATTTGGTCTTGGTGCATAATTGCCCATACTGATGCTTGCAGGAGGAGGGTTTCTATCAGCAGGGTGTCCCCATCTCACTGTCCAACAGCGACTCCTCTCATCAGTCAGGGGTCTGCAGATCACCTGCACCAGCTGCCTGTGAACTACATTCCTCCATTACAATGGCTGTGCACACAGATGGCGTGCTACACAGCCACTGGACTGGTGGAGCATTGGGCTAATGGAATACTAGCCACTATGTGAATCAGGGGCATTACATGCTGGGATGCACACTCCTGACTCGAAAGCGGACGACGATGCATTGGAAGTGGCCAAAAACTATTACGGAACACCTCAAATTCAGAGGGAGACTAGAAACTATTTGGTTTGAAAAAAGAAAACAAGAAACAAGAAAACACTAGCAGGCACTTATGACCCAAAGAGTATGGCAGAACCTTACAATCCAACATTCTGCTACTGGGTCTACAATCTCATTCATATTCAATAAAATGAAATTACATTTGCAGTGACATTCTCTTTGTGCGTGGATGTCAGAATACCCTCCATTCTTAAGAAAATGCCCTTATCTTTTCTTTTGTTATCTGACATGCCTCAGCCATCATTAGGCAGTTTGGACCACTCGCTCTCGCTGTTAAGAATTACAAGGCTAAATATATTGAATAAGGTTGTAGATATGAGTGCAGTGAACTAAGAACTGCATTTAGGGTCCAATTCTGCTGTCAGGTTTTATGTCTGTTACGGACTGCAATAGCTGTAGGAATGAAAAGAAAGAGACACACTGAATATTATTCTTTGATAATTCAAAAGATGTTCTACTTCAAATTGAATTCTGTATCTTCACCTGCCATATTTCCACATGTTACCGTGCATGCAACGGAGTGGCACAATGCCGATAGCCGGCGCCAAACCCAATAAAAGGCTTTGAGACTTTGCTTTTTCATCTGAGTCTGTCATGCAGCCAACAGAGGAATCTGCCTTGGTGTGTGGCCACCAGATTGGAATACTCCGACCTCTCAATGACGTAAACCATGTTAAATTCAATTTTAATAGAGTTGCACCGTTTCTTCATTTCTCAGGGAGGATTTCAAAGCTTCAAAGGAGTCGTAAGTCAATGGGATGTAATGCTGAAATTATTTGTTCAATAGCTGCATCTGTGCTGGTTTAACCTCCAATCTCTATGGTAAGGAAATGGTAATTTCACATAAATTTAAATGGGGAGTGGGGTGGCGGGGATAGGGGGTGATATTCGACAGTGTGGTCAACCCACTTCAGAGGCTGCACTTGAATACTGGTCGGGTATAAAATTCATCCCCCAAACCAACTGGGGCCACACTCTGATGCGACCCGTCCCATCCCATTATGTTTTGATTGTACGCAGTTCAGCTAATTGAAGCCAACAAGTTTATATAGCAGTTTATATATGTTGATCATTTACAATTACAACATATTACTATATTTCAAAAGGCGAACTTAAGTTGCTATTGAGTGTCTCTGTTTATCAAGGGCGCAAGCTGGAT
This sequence comes from Anguilla anguilla, assembly GCF_013347855.1. Classification (NCBI taxonomy): domain Eukaryota; kingdom Metazoa; phylum Chordata; class Actinopteri; order Anguilliformes; family Anguillidae; genus Anguilla; species Anguilla anguilla. Next base: position 23,287,486 of record NC_049209.1, read on the forward strand.
GCTGTAGCCTACATTTCTCAGATGTGAGGCTGGGCTGGCTGGCCAACTACAACCGGCAGTCTAGAGAGGCAGAGCGCCACTGGATTCACACCATCAGGCACGCAGCAAGTATATGTAGGCCAGGGTACCCCTGGGTACCAGAGCAGTAGCTCCTCAAAGCAATGCAGCAGGTGCACAGACTTACTTTTTTTTCAGTTGGTGACAAATTCATATCTCCTCTGTCCGGCACTAGTTATCCTGCAGCACTGCACTGCCTGTGGGGTGGAGAATTGCCAGCGGTGAAGGGTTAGCTCATGCAATCAAGCCCTTCAGCAGCCATGGCCCATGTGTGGATGCAGGTGATAAGGCGATACCGTGAGCAGCACAATTGGCAATTAAAAAATATATTAAAATATAAAGAGATTAAAATATAAAAAATAATTAACAAATCAAACAATAAGACCAGAGATGCTGTGGCCTTCCAAGACCAAGGCTTAGTAGCCCTGCTTGAAACATACATACTAAAATAGGGAGAAAAGAAAAACATAGTTACATGATATAAAATTTAATTTATGGCATTATATTTCATGCTAAACATGATAACGTACTGAATGGCACGTTTTTAAAATGACCACCGGAACGGCCATACATTTAAGAATTTGACTGAATTAATAGGCAAATCCATGTGCGGTAACTACAAGCCATCGTTTAAATTATATTTGAATTATAAAGAACTTTGGAGTCACTTGAGGACGTCCACAAAAAAATAAAAATATTTTTTTCTGCCTAGAGCTTTGCCAAAGAAGCTTTTCCAAGGTGAGGTGCATTTGATTCACTTCAGTCATATACAGCCAACATGTTGCATTATTATTTAATGCTATCAAAAAACAATTTTGATAGAAGAGAGCACTCCCACTAGAAAGACATTAAAGTACAAGAGTCCCAAGAGAAGCTCTCTCACACTACCAGCCATGTCCTGAATCACCTAATGAAGATGATTTCTGCCTCCTGGTAGATGCAACTGAATGCAAAATAGAAATGTAATTCCTCTGTAATTACTAAATATGGATTATATAATTATGGATGGTATTTTCACTCATTTTTCACTTTTAAGCATTAAATTGACTGAACAACTAACACAATTCAATGGCTAGCTAGGTTAACCGGTGACGCTAAACCACCTTCTCCCCAGCACTGCTTCAGGGGAATCCAGCTAGACTGCAGAGCTACTCCATTTTAAACTTGTGTAATTGGGAAGTATTACATTTTTACATTATGATTTTCACAAATCTTCATTTGCACAACATTTGGCAAGTGGAAAACAGTCTACATTCCAATTTAAGCATATGCTCGTACCAATTTTCATGTAAAAAGTGTTCTTATACAGAGCAATTTACACAGCTGACATTTTTTATATACAGTACAATTAATTTACAAAGCTAGATATTCTATTCAAGCAATTCAGGTTAAATACATTTCTCTAACCTTACAATGGCCGGGCCCCACCTGGGAATTAAACCTACAACGTCAGAGTTGCAATAATGTACAGGTAACTGGGCAACAAAGAACCTAAAATTTGAGTGCCACATGCATTTGTCAGAGATTGGCTGGAATAGTGTGTTTTGGGATGATAGAGGTTAATGGAATAACATTACACTGAGCACAGTGGCTTTGGTCAGCTCTACCATGTAAACCAGTTCTTTTTAATGTTGATATCTCCGCCGTTTCAAAACCAATTTCACAGGTGGACTACAATTGCCATGGGCTCACCAAACATCAATTTTGGTATGGCTACATCACGCCATTACTGTGTTGTGGGTACAGGTTATGGTTATGAAACGGTATAATTGTTTGTTCAGTAAATATCTATCATGATATGAAAAAGAGTTTGACACCTGTAATGAAGAAGCTTTGCACTGTAGTTGAAAAATGTTATCCTGCTGAAGCACATTCTGGAACAACAGATGCATGTTCTTTTGTTTTTGTTTTCATGTTTTTGCATGCCTTTTTTTATCTAGAGAAGGAAACTGTTTTTTATTGCTTTCTTTTTATCACAGGTTGAAACTTCTTTTCATTTTTCTTCAAAATATGTTTAATGATTTGTCCTGTTTTTTTTCTGAAACTGTTTACAGCCCACCAGGGCAAGAAACTTCAAACTTCCTGCTTAGTCAGGCTAAACTATTCTGAAGAGACTCAAAGCTTCCATGTCACAACAGGTGAAGTTGTAGGCATGTAGAAAGCTTTAGTCCAGAATTAAACTGGAATTCATGTACCACAAGCTTACACATAAACTGGAGATGCTTGAGATTGTGTATGGTTTTGGGGGTGTTGGGTGTTCACTGTTTGGGGGTGAATTGCAAATAGGGTGGTGCATCCTGTGCGTATTTAACTTGAAATATAGTAATAAGTGAAACTGTTTTTTGATCAGACGCCACATGAAATGCTTACAGAAAAAACTAATAAAAGACACTTTTCTATTGGGTGTTCATGGGGAATCTGAAGCTTGGCCATGCAGCTTCCATGTAATCAAAAACCCCATCACCTGATCACATAGAAGCTGCACTGCCTGTCATATATCAACACCCAATAGATAGATGTGAGTGGCAATGTTTTTCCCAGCATTTCACATGGCCTCAGAAGTTGAGATTCACTGCCATGTCAGGTGTGCTTAAAGAAAAAGACAAAAACAAAGCTGAATTGTCACCTGGCACCAATGACTATCCATGCACTGAAATATTAATGTATAATTCTCATTATGGTTTATCGCCAAGCCCCAATTATAAACATCACAAAAATACTAAAACAAGGGGAAATAATTTCATTCGATTGCTTACATTTTGTCCAGGTGCACCTCTACAGTTGTTTGGGTATTTCAGAGAACAGCAGCTTTCTATTCATTTCCTTATTTGTTTATTTTGGTGGCATGTTGTAGTAGCCACAAGCTTTGCGTAAGATCAAATTATTTCAACATGATGGCCGATACTCAATTTCCACCAGCAAAGTGTACGCCCCAAGGTAAAACCACGTCTAACAAAATCGGTTACACCCCCTACTGCGCAAGCCTAGAGCTGATGTTGATGCACCTTGTCACAATCATGGTCTGATGTTGAAGGTGGGAAAAAAAAGCACTGAAAAATAGCTAGCACATTGCAACTGTTGAAAAGCCCCTTTCTCGTGTTTAATTAATATGTACATGCACATACATTTGGTGGGGAATTTGCCAATAAGGTGATGTAAGGCAAACATTAGAAAGCACAGGAGTCAAATAGAAAGGATTGCTGAAATTTGTCAACAGCATATTAGAACTGAGTGGTAGTTAGGGCAGAGAGGTGACAAGAATAGTGTTAAACATAGTCAATGGACTCAGGAGATGAAGAGGACAAAGAGGTATATAAATTAGTTCCCCTTTTACCAGGCTGACTCATTTTTCTATTTATTAATTTTCAAAAAGAATCACTGTGACAGTGAGACTGCAAGAATCATCTAGGTTACACCAAATATCAAAAATCATAATATCGTAATAATGGCTGATTGAAATTGTGGTTGTGGCTTTGTGAAGTTATTATAAATGTATTAATTCACAGTCTACTTTTTTGAAATGACAGGATTATATGCTCATTAATTGTGGTGAGGAGGTGAAAGACAGTAAGTTTAACCTTGCAATGGTGAAAATTTTGTGTACTGACTGAAAAGTGCTGTTTGTAACCCAGACACTGTAAGTTTAATTACCAAATGAAAACCAGCCATTTTACCCTTGCCCTGTAAATATAAGACATGTACTGTATGTCACCCTGCATAAAGAAATTTGCAATATAAATTACACATGATATATTTATAGTAAAACTCAGACCTCATATTATGAATAGTTTTATCAAAATGACACCATTCTGTCATTTCTGTCTTTCTATTAAACATTTGTGAGTGAATCAATACAGCCACACTCTCTTTGTATGCTACTTATTTCAAAGAAAGAATTCAATGGCTTCAATGAGCATGTCCAGCTGGTAAAAATGCATATGCATTCCAGTGGTGAAATTCTTCATAGATTTGAACCCCCCACACACACTTTCCATTGAAGCATCCCAACTCACTGGCAATCAACCCTTCCTTCTGATTGCCATGGCAACTGAGCCAATCTTTAATCGTCCTATTTGCTAAATGCCTGAGCAGTTGCTGAGCAGTTCTGCTTGGAGTACAGATTTACCTACCAAGGCCAGAATGTTGAATGGGGAAAAAGAGTGTGACTACAGTAGTAAGTGTACTGAAAAGGTTGAATGGGAACAATAAAGCTAAGCAATATATATACAGTTACTGTAAATGCAAAAGTACTGGGACAGTGACACAATTTATGTTGTTTGACCCTGTACTCCAGCACATTGGATTTGAAAGTTAATTCTTTCCTTGTCTTTTCTTGTCCATGAACTAATGGTGGAAAGACATACAGCTAGCCAAGAAACTGCTGAACAGCCTACTGTCCAATTATTTTCGCTCCCCTAAAAGGGGGGAACTATGAATAAAAAGGGCTGAAATTCCAACACGGTTAGTCCAATATGGATAAAAAAAACCCTTCAATTAAAGCTGTGTCTGTGTTTTAACCTCATACTCATAGTTTTATTTCTTTAAAAAAAGAAATCATCTATAAAAGACTGTATCATCTAGGCTGAAGTCTTGTCTAGTCCTTGGCACGTAAACTGTTACTCTTCAGGAATGATCGAAAAGAGGATATCGCTCATTATCACTAAAAATAAAATAAACAAACAGGAAGTCTGCTTAGCCTGAGCATGGCTAATATGCGACCCTTATCATTCCAAGTCCTATTGCCATTTTGAATACCAATGCACCAGAAAACTACAAACAGCAGCAGCTAGGCTGCCAGGTAGGATCTAAAGCATATGATAATTCTGGGTAGGGAAAGTTTGAAAACCAGAGTTCTTAATGCAATGCACAGTGTTGGCCATTCATATGACAGTTATTGATTGGTGCTGGAGGGCCTTATACTGTAAAAATGGTCAGTGGATCAAGAAACAGTAACAATTCTATTCAGTAAAAAAATGAAGAAAACAACTAAGTCCTCTTAAGGGATATATGATTTACTGTTCAATCCGAAACAATATCATATTTTTTCCTTTCTGTAATATACAGTATGATTCGTCTGTGTTACCGTGAATCCACATGCCTCAGGAACCACTAACCACATGGTTTTTATCTTGAAATGTGTTTTTTCCCTAAGTTTGCAGGGTAAAATGATGATAAAGTGGTTGTGGATATACAGTAATAAACTTGGCTCCCTACAGAGAAAGCAAAATATATGGTCTCGCTCTTGTGTTTTTTCAGCACCCCACAAACACACTCTTAATTAAAGAAGACAAATTCTCAAATGTAAATACTGTTTCTCTCCGGTTGCTTTGTGCGGTGCATATTTCAACACATTTCATTTTTCAATTTTTCAGACAATATAAAACAAATATGAATACTTAAGTATATTTCCATACACAAGAATGAACAACTTATCACACCTCATAGACTAATTCCTTATTTATAATAAAAATCCCTTAAAGAGCAAACCAGCCCCCCCCCCCCCCCCTCCAAAGATATTTCTTCTGAAAAATTGTACTCATTTTACAAATATCCCATTGACTGCTAGCTGAAAAATACAAACAAATACTATGCATCCTATTTTTTTTTCTTACAAATTTAGCTCCCAACGTGGGGCTGAACATGGCTAATTCCCACCCAAATTTGGGATGTCCCATTATCTGCAACCATAGCCGCATTCCTGCAAGAACCCCACTGCTGGATTGAGGAGGGTAGTCATCCAAGGTTCTCCTCCAGAATATGAGGTGTCACCAGCTGCTTCTTTTCTCAGCGCACACTACGGTCAAGCTTGTACGGTGTGAAGTCAGAGAAAGATCTTTCATAGGCAGCTACTAAGCATAGTCAGCAATGGCATACATCCTACTATTTTTACCGGAATAAATAATTATATGAAGCCAGGCTCAGCTGCACTTTGAACTACATATAAGCAGTCTCACAGGGGGGCATTTTTTTGCCTGTGGAAATTGTTGAAGATCCTTATGATCAAAAGCTCCTCTGCATTACTATACAACACAAAATACAGCTGAAGTGTCATCTGGGCTGAAAGATAATATGTAGCACAGAGCACCCTCCCAGCAAAGAGACAAACCAATCAAAGGAAGGAAGGCAGCAAATGAAAGCCCTTGATCTCTCAAAAAGTACGTCACGCATATATGCGTTTATCTGTCTTGAAATCTGAGCCATCTGTAACGAACGTGCAAGTTAATTAGCAGGGATGCACATGTGGTCCCCAAACACCGCCCACCCCGTCCCCCACCCCAAATTCATTTCTACATCTCATGCTGCCACTCTTCAGTGCACTGCCACTAAGAATTGACATGCCCATCAATCACTGAATTCCACAGATTAACCAAAAAAAAAAAACTGCAAAAACTGTTTCTCAAAGGTGCAGCACAACTTAAAACGGCTTTAATTATGCGATTACCCACTTCACTAAATCGTGGGATACTAATGGCACCAGCGGTGAATTTTTCAAGATTAAAAATACAGAACCCATGTACTTCTAATGAAACTGTTGACAACATTATACAATAATTCTGATGCACAAGCTAATTAATTAACAATTAGAGCAACAACAAAAAAGAAATATAGCTGCATGCAGAAATGTCGGAGGCCAAGCACCAAGGGTGAGCTGTAGCGCGTTAGGTGGAACTTTGTCATGGCTGAGAACCTAATCCAAATACCATCCATACAAACTTGGGTGTGTATTGGATATAAGAGTACATCTGTAATAATTATTGGCAAATTGCAAATTTGAAGTGCTGTAGCGTAAAATGAAATGCAATGACAGTAATAATTTTTGCAATTTTGCAGGTAGCACAGAGTGTTAATGGCACAAAATTTGATAAACACGATTTACATTTGTCCCTTTTCATTTTTCATATTTCAAAAAATTTGAAATAGAAGCTGGATTTGCAGGAGGAGTGGTCAAATATAATTTACCACAATTTATGTATATCCATATTTAATTATAGTTAAGAATCTGGGACTGATGTGAATGTGCTTCTCAGGACACTTGGCGGGAAGCTTCTGAAGGTTCCTATCAAATTTCATAAAATGTGGCCTAATGGAGCCTATGCAAATTAGTATTGTTTTGCATAGTATTGTTTTCCCTACAGGCAATATTGCACTATAACACTGTGAGCCTGAGAATGCTTGTCCACACTATGGGTTTCTATCATCCAATGAAGTATCATTGCAATCGACTATGATGTTATTTGTTCAGAATAAGGAAGAATACGTAGATGAAATTTGGTGCATGTACATGCAACGGTATGGTTGGAATTTTTTCAATGTTGCAATTTTGTAGGTGGCGCTGCATGCTGAGGTGCTCTACATTCATTCCAACTCCTCACCTCAGCAACACCTCATCCTCAATCTGGATGCTACAGGAGAGCTAACTCAGAGCACTTCTGCTGCACGAAACCAAGGGGTATCCCTAAATAATCTCTTTCTCTCAATAGCGACATTGAGTTGGGAGAGCAGAATCTTACGAAACAAGATGTAAAGAATCTGCCCCTTCCTCACCACCTGTTCTACATGATTCCGAGTCCAGTTCCAGGTACTCTTGCACCTAGACTATTGCAAATTCACTTCTCACCAATCTCCCTGTCTGTGCCACTCCTACACCCCTAGAGCTAACACAGAAGACAGCTGCAAGACTTGTCTACAATCTTCCCAAGTGTGCTCATGTCACACACCTCCTCGTCTCACTTCACTGGCTGCCTATTACAGCTCACATCAAGTTTAAAACTAGCCTACAGGGCCATTAATGGAACGGCTCCACCATGCCAGATCTCCTTCATATGCAATCTGGGATCTACAGTAACTGGCCATCCACTCCCTCTGTAGTCGCTACTTCCAGTCTTGATGACTGTCGGTGCTAGCCCACAATGGTAGAACAAACTTCCCACGGTGGTAAGGACCTCAGAATCTTCCATCTTCAATTGCAGACTGAAGAGCTATTCATTTTTAATGAAGTTGCACTGCATTTTGGTTAACCTCCCAACCTCACCCCCAAGCAATCTGACCTTTTGTATTAATTCTGTATATGCTAATTTTATGATTTTCTGTTTTTACTCTTAGGGCTTGTTATGGATGTAATATTCATGTATTCAGGATTTGTATTTTTGTCATTGGTTATCATGGTTAATTTGCATTCATGCTTTAGTGATGCTATATAAATGTCAATCTTCCCATTTCCTGTTTTTGGCTGGACTGCAACAGCGGGGCCAGACCTATAAACGTGAATGTCTGCGACTGAGTGATTGAATGATGAAGTTACACCATCGGTCGGCCGAGTTATGAAGTTACACCATTGGTCGGCCGGATGAAGTGTGTTAGGTCCAGCCATATATACTAGGTTTTGACCTGGTCTTGTTCTTTGTGTCTTTGCCACAATTTCTCTGTGTAAAGAACAACACAGATACAATTGAATTAAACTGAATTGAGTATATGCTTGCTGGTAAGGGAATGTTGTTGGCCAGGTCATACAGTATTCTCCTGCATTTGAAGTCACTGTGGATCAGAGTGTCTGTTAAACGAATGTAATGCAATGTAATAGGAGAAAACAATAACGTAAAAAGCCATAACTGTCTATTTTGTAGCCCCAAACAGAATGCTTCTGAGTGCAAGCTCTGCAACACTGAAAAGCCGAAATGTTCTTTTCATGCTCAGAGTAACTCTCAACAGAGTTATCCTTCATGCTTCAACTGAAAAACAAACAAACAAACAAATAAAGATATTGCTTGTCATTGTGCACCTGCCGTAGCATTCAAGACAACAGACTGCATACTCCCGCTTGAATACACATCTGTCTTTGCCCAGGGGCACATGATGACTTTTTATTTATTTAACTGAACAGTTAGGACAAAGCTCATAGAGTCACATTTATTTCTTTTCTACTCTAGTTTTTGTATAAATTCAGTACTGGTACAAATGATGGAAATACTGCATTCATAAACATGAGTTTGACAACTCATGCAATATTTTGACTCATCTCATCTCAACAATGTCTCATTTTGTTATAAACGTAATATGTAATAAATGTAATATCAACATAAAACAAAAATCAAGAAACAATTGGAATTTGTGTTAAACAAGTAATAATCAGTACACTTGCCGATATGTATTAGTTCGTACCCACATAATTGAGCTCTCTGCTGTATCTTTCCCTTGTAAATTCTTTGGCCAGTGTTTGTCTACATAAAATTATAATATTCATGCAAAGAAAACTTTTTTTGGCTGGTACACTTCATTTCAAACTACTGATGGACACATACAGTAATGTCATTACATTAAAGTCATGGTAATGAAGATAACAGCAGAAGAAAGAGCACATATAAAAGTTTTAAAAGTAATATGTTTCTTTAAACACAGTGTTTCCAGAATTTGAGCCAGTACTGCATGTACATAGGCTTTTTCCATTTCTGAGCTCACCAGTGCTCTCTTTCTTCTTAATAATTTTCCAAATAGTTGATTTTGGTTACCCTAAGGTTTGGCCTATGTCTGAGGCTTTTTTTATTTATTTCTCAGCCTCATAATGGCTTCCTTGACTGTCATTGGCACAATCTGGTCCTCATGATGACAAACACCAGTAACAGACTACAAAAGCAATCAAACGTCTAGAATGAAAACTAGACGCTGAAAGCTCTCTTATACCCACACTAAGGAAGCAATTGAACACACTTGACTAATCAGAAACACCTGTGATTCCATTTGTACCAGACAATATGGTGCCCTGAAATGGGGGGACTATTTATAAAAAGTGCTGTAATTTCTACAAGGTATGTATAAAAATGCGCTTAAATAAAAGATGAGAATGTGCACATTAACCACATGTAAGTTTCTGGAAATTGTAATCATCCAATGTAACTCTCTAATCACCGCAAACACGTGCACCCCAAACCCAAGTAAGGGGCACTACAGTTTACTACCCCCTCTGCCAATGCACCTACCTGAGGCCATTCTATGCACCATAAGCCAAATGTGGTCTACAATTGTGGACTTACATCTGTAGTTGCTACTAATTATTATTTTTTTGCTCTAGTAATCTCATGCCATTGCGCATGAAGAAAGAGTAGATTCCCTAATATATTCACAGAAACAAACATAAAGGCAGACATATGGGAATTTAATGGTACCAACAGGAACATGGCATGCTACGGGTGAACACTACGTCTGCGTTACCCTGGACGATGACGTGGACCGATGTTGTCCGTGGCCGGCTGCGTGTCTGTACCGCACAGGTGTACGGTCCTTCATCGGACATGTCCACGTTCACGATTTTTATGGTGAACTCTTCCTCGTTCAGGACCACCAGGCTCACCCGTGGATCCACTGACCACTTGTCTTCTCCCGCATACAGTATACTCGACCGATTCAGCCAGGCCGTGCGTGTCACTGCAATTCCCTGTGAACACCTATACACACAGAACAAAAACACATCAGGGAAGACTGAACAACAGATGTGTGAATTAAATATTGTATGTGGTGTATCAGTTATCAAGTTTATACATTTACAGGAATGGTCAGGTAAATACAATGGCCCTTCCAGTGCATTGAAGCTTGAGCCCTGCCATGAAACACTTTTAACTGTGAGTGAGTAACTGTAAACAGGACATCTAAGCTTTAGTCTTGTTAAACCTCAAAAATCTGAAATTGCTACAGATCGTGGGTGATATGTCCATTCCTGCACTGCACCCTAAACTAAACATCATATATATATATATACACATATAAACACAAAACTGTTCGTAAACAATTAAGAGTTGTGTCGTGAGGCACATTTTCCAGAAATGGCCTTGGGGCACTCATACCTAGAAGGCAAGGTCAGTGTCAATTGTTTCATAGATTACAGGGTAATCAACAATACCACATGCTGGTAAAGTCCACACCATAGTGCATACAGGCCGCAGTATATTGGCCCAACACCCTATGAAGTGAGTGCGTATATAAACATAAATCTAGACGTTACAAAGATACCTCACAGACAGTATACCTCATGGACCGGTACTGGGTGTGAAAGTGTGCGGAAATTTACAACAGAGGTCATATTCAGGATGTGTGCGCTGAGGGTAAGCCAAGGCACAGCCCATCTGATTCAGCACCAACTCATTGTTTGGAACAGATGTCTTGGTCACAAGTCAAAGCAGAAGCATGTGTTCCAAAACACGCACCTTATGTTTCCTGTTTTTCTTTTTTAATCCACAGGAAAGATTTATGGATAAATGTACATTTGAACTCTTATTGTTTCTGTACAATACAGAAAAATACACTTGGGAGGTTACTTTTCATGTTTTTAGTCAAACATTTGGATCTGGAATGGTTCTTTAAGCATCCTTTCCATTAGTGGTGGCAAGGATTCCTTCAGCAGTTGACAGAAGAAAACTAAGACTGGCCTGTAATGATTAGTCAAATTTAAAGACCAAATATCAACTAAATACAGGCCTGAATAGATGCTTAATAACCTCTTCACTATTTCTGATGAGTTATTTCATTACATTTAATGAAATGTGATCTGATTATCAGCTTTACGTAAAAAGCAATCTTTTTAAATTGACAGAGGTGTCTTTTTCTCAGTGGCAATTTACAACATTGCTAAACTTTATCTAATCAAAGCGGAACTGGAAACCCTCAACAGCGATGTATAACTTAATAACAAGTATTTTAATTAAGAAAATACATAAGTGTCTGCCATGATGGAATAATTCAGCACTGCTCCTTCCATGATAAAGAACCTTTGGCTGGAACAAAAAAAATGAAGCTTTAATTAAAGTTTATAGTTAAGAGCCTAGATCGTTAACTGGAGGGAGATGTGCCATTTCTCAACAGAATGAGCATTTTCTAGTACATTAAATATTGTAATCTATTGAGTTTTCAAATCCCCTTCGTTCCTACACAGGCTGTCACAAAGAACCTTGTAATGTTGTGCTTGCTTAATATTGCATACATTCTTATGCTCACAAATGGCTCCAATATTCCTGTTTAAATAGCCCAATCATTACCCCAATGTACAACATTAACTGAACCTACAGTAAACGGTTCTGGTTATGAACCTATCCCATAATCAGCAGTCTACCACTGCATCAATGATGATTATGTCATTTAATAACAGAAATTGTTATTACATTCAATATAATGATAAAGATAGCAAATTAAAAGCGAGAATGTTCAACAACCTTGTAAAGGCTACACCTGAAAAACAAGCAGCATTCTGTTATTTGTTATTGAAGAGTGTGCCATGGTCAATTAGAAAAGCATTGAAGATCTTGTTTTTGTCTTTTTGACCGAATGAAACCTGTCCATACTGTAGTACAGAGAAGCCGCTTGAACTACTTAACTAATGTCTGAAACAGATATGCTCAGAGTTGTGGGGGAATCTGATCAATAAGAAACTTCCCTTAAAGGACATCTGAAATAACTCAATATAATAATAGCACAGAGCCAGCATCTCTCAGTTGTTACTGCAAACGGGCAGGAAAGAAGCTTGAACATCAGTGTTTGATATGCAATATTCTTTGGAGCTGTCAAAACGAATCTGTCAAGGTCAGAAATGTAATGTTTTGAACAGGCAATTTCTGCAGATGGGTTCTGTTTTAAAGCACAACCTTCAGCACCAAAGTACAATGGCGACGAAGACAAAGGCAAGCCTTAAATATTAGAACAAAAAAAAAACCCAAATGTTTCTCGTCATAAATTGGATTCAGGAAAGCGTCTGCATATGCTGAAGTCAGAAACAGACATATTACCTTTGATCACTATGCAGAAAACAGAAAGGGAACCATCAGCTCTTTGTCAACTATATATCACAAAACATCAAATATCCACCTCTCTCCAACAATGAAAGTTTCCCCATTAGTTGCTAATATAAACAATCATAAAATACACAATTCTCAGCAGTGGCTAAATGAGCTGCACTTCATTTAATTCAGTTTGACTGTTTTATTTCTCCAAAGGGCAACCAACAAAACACCAGGGACATACTGAAATACATGCACCAGACTATTCTTTTGCTGGCAGCAGTAGAGCCAAGGGCATCCAATACCAGGGGAATACAGGAAAAAGGGGAGGAATCCTAGGACAAATTCCCACTGCATCAGGCAGCAGTTCAAGCCATAAGAATTTGTATGATTAGTTTTTGTCCATGGGGCCTTCCACATGATGCTGACACCATTTTTAGGGAAACTAAGACTTGGGAAATAAAAAAGTTCCCTTCTTACACAACTGGTTATTTCTACTCCTGCCGAGAAATTTTCAGGTAAATCGCGCATTCATTATGTTCCCTCATACGCTATGACAAATTTCTCCCAAGGCGAACATAAGGGAAGGAAAAGAGGTCTGCACCAGGATTCACTGCCAGCAGTGAATAAATAAGACACATTACGGGGTGGGAGACACTCAAGGTTGCGGGAAGACGCGTTAGCGGAGCTTCAAGGGGATTTGGATACAATACCAAGGAGGACGTGCTTTGCGGTATTTCGCAGTACATAAAGACGGTCATTTAGTGGGAGTACATACTGTATCTAGGTGGTTATGGAATCACATAGTTACAATCCAAACAAAGGTAATGTACAGAAACTTTAATATGGGGTAAAATGACACAATGCGGTTCTGGTTTGTCATAACTTTGAGTGTGTTGAGTGAGTTACCGTGTTGTAACCAAATGACATTCCTGCTGATAGACCAATTAGCAATTTTCAAAGAACAGTCTTCAGAGCTCATAATCACACATTGTCATGACTGAAGTTGAATGTCTGTAGCTCTGTCCATTCAAATGCATGCACAAAAGCAATATCCACATAATATCCACCATATCTCGCATGCTTATACACACAATATATAATGAATAGTTTTTCTTATCGCTGTTTCACAGACAGCACACCAGTTGAATCAACAAAAGCTGTATATCCAGCATAAATTAAATGGCCTAATGCAAAGATGAGAGATTAGACTGAACTTCTACCCGCTTGTTCAGTTATGACACATGAATGTAAAATTATAATAAAAAATACATTACAAATGTCTTCACAATTCAAATGAGGAGTGCATTTTTCAGATGATTTTCATCACTGTTGTATATCTTTGGAGTTAAAGTTTAATGCTATGTGCTTAGAGGAATGTTCAGAAGGAATATAAGAATGTATTCTTTTAAATGTATTGGAATTGTTTTTTTTTTTTACATAAATAAAACAAAAAAGCATTCAGTAAAGGAATGTGTGCAGATATGCTGTAATTCTTTCTTCAATTGTAATTACATGAAAAACATTTCCTGCTGCACTTGGCTGTTCTTACTGGTCCAAGATTTCCAGAAAGACATTTAAGATTTTCATATAGGGCTCTGCAGGGAATATCAAATGTGTTCTGAAAAATCAAGCTTATTACTTTGTAGATTTTAGACATAATTCAGCTTGCTAAGTAGACTAACTTCAAAGGAGATGTTGGCTACATTAGTACATACTGTAACCTACAATACTTCCAATAATTCCATTCTAAAAACAGTCCAGCATAATCACTAGCCCCAAGGAAAATATCTGCAAATATGCTAATGTAATAGTACATATATTCATACTGCATATTGTTCTTTTAATTCTGATCTTTAACATTCATAATTTGTAAGAGCAGTAAAAACAGGAAACCCATTCATATTTAGTTTTAATGATATTTGTTCATATTAGTGATGGATTAGACAATATGCTCAAAACTGTCATCTTAAACAATTAAATGACAGTGTTTGAAATTAGATAGTGTGTTGTAAAACGAGTGTTTAAAATGCTGTACTCATACAAATTATATAAGGAAGGCTAATCATACGCATTTGTACATTAGCCGATAAAGAATATCATCTGTACCAGGATGTGCTGGTAAATATAATTATTTTGTGGTGTTACTTATTCTACAAAAACAAGTTTAGTGGAAGTTACATTTTTTTCTGTGTGACGTGCAATTTTTGAAAAGCTCATTGATGTACCCCATTCCCTCTGTCTCTGGAAGCACTGTGTGAGTTAAAGCTTGGACACCATTTAAAGCACTGAACACCATTACTGTCTGCCCAGATGCACTCAGAGGAATTGATTGTATCTATGCTCCACTGATCCCCCATCACTCAACGAGCATATATGCACAGACTGAGTGAAAGTCCTGAAGACACTATAAGTAACCAAGGTCCACATGTGATGTCTTCTTCAGGAACAGCCTTTTTTTTTTTTTAAAAAGGTGAAAGATGGGGATCAGAAGATCAAGTTAGCATCGGCTAAAGGCCAGAATGAAAACCACAGAGCAGTCATTGTTACAGAACAAGGTATGATTTGGTTATAAGCATTGCTGTGTTTTGATTTGTAAGCTAAGCTTCAAAACACTGTCATTCCTACCCACTTAGACACTTAACACTTACTGTAGTGCAAGCTGTCAAAAGCCACATGTTTATGTTTAACATATGCGGCTATTATCATGTGATAATAGGTAGCTCACTTCATTTGTATGGGAACTTTTAATAAATATCCTACACAAGCAAAATTGAGAGCATGGGCATATGGCATTTTTACATTATACAAAATAATGAACAGTACATTATGTCTCTCAGTAAACTCCCATTTCATTGTTATTTATGGATATGCTTTTTTTCTCTGCTTGCAACTGGAATTTAAACTCTTTTGCCTCTATCTTTACAAGTAATTCCACATTTAAAAAAATGTTGTTCTGGTTGTTTAATAGGTGTAATATCCAGTATGTACGCATGAAATTAACTCACACTGTCTGAATGTCAGACAGCACAAACTCCTTAACTACTTATGATGCAACCAGATCCTAAATCAAGATGGAAATGTAATCATCCCACTTTATTTCTGTAAGGGCTGTGGCTAGAACACTTCAAACTGACTTGTGTCCCTTATAATGCACCCAAGGCTACAGTCAGGAAAAAATAATAAAACAAATTATTGATTTTAAATTAATATTACACATGGATGCCATACTGCAGCTTAAACTATTTTATTTATTTATTTGTTTTCTGAAAAAGGCAAGTGTGTGTTAAAAAATTATTCCTGGTAATGTAATACAGAGCTCCAAGCACAAAGCAGGTCAATGGTCCTATTTTCACACTGGGTGCGGTCCACGCGGCCGGGTGCATGCGCTAGTGTTTATTTTCTCTCACACAGAGGCATCCCAGCTGCCTTTTAAGGAACTCCTAATTTTCCGCAACCCCGCACGACTCCTCCATTCAGGGGGCAGAGACTGGCAAAGAATGGCGCATTCAGCAGAGCCCACAGGGAAATATCCAAAGATGGCAGAACAGCAGTCGTTTATTTCTTAATATCAGGAACACAAATATAAGGCCTGCTGTTTTGCCCTTGCCTAAATCACAGTTTACACAAACTGAAGAGTACCATCTGCTAAAGCAGGTGTCTTGTTTTTGTTTTATCACTTTCACTTTTTTTGTGGAAGTGATTGTGAAACGTTTAAATTAATTATTTGCCGAGTCACAAGAAAAGGTTTGATATCAAGGCAGTCAAACAGGACCACGATTTTTTCTGGGTTGATTTTTTGGAAATAAATCTCCAGGCAAACAACATTGACCGAATTGTTGCTGGAATGAGAGAGGGAATTCATTATTCTTTTTTTCCTGCTGTTGATGTGAATTGATTTAGCATCGAGACATCCAGCGGTAATAAATAGCTGTGTATAATGCAGAACCCTGGAGTGCTTCCAAACTACATTATTCCCTCAGATTGCCAGGATGTTGATGTGCATTAAGAATGCATCCCAGTGAACGGCAATCCATTTGCAAAGGGGATCTTCTTTGTACTCAACCACGAATCGTGGATTTAGATTCATCTTTCATGAGGAGGTCGGGTTCACAAAATGTGTTTGAAGAATCCAAAATCAGAGGAAGGATGGAAATGTTTGCATTTAATAAGTATACGTCGACCCTAGTGTAATCTTTATTATTTAGTGAGGGCACCAGAGTTCTGTCTCCAAAGTGCCAATTTAACTCCAGGCAGGACAAGCACGATTCTGCCTTGTCCCTTGTGCACCTTGGTGACCTAATCATGTCTGCTGTAAAATGCATCCATTACCCATCATGAAAGCATCTTAGAAGAAAAAACCGCGATGCATTTTAAAGCAAGATTATTTGCTTATGATGAAGAGATGCACCGTGATCAAACATTAAGATTGGTTGTTCAGAAAAGGTTATGACCATTTTTTAATTGAATATATTAGGAATATGGTTGATTTTTAAATAAAAATGGCCACCAAGAACTGTGTGAATGTGAAAAGGCATGGTGTATTTTATTATACAGTAGCCTACTGTAATTCAAAAGCTGAGGAACATGTCACTTACTACATGTCAAAAGAAATCATATGTATCTCAAAATTCCATTAGCCAATTGTCAATCTATTAAAATTCTATTTATAACTAGAAAGCTGTTTTTGAGTGTATATGCACATATTGACTCAAATATTGATATTAACATGTTCAGGGGTATAAAATGCAATGAATCCCAGAGTAAAGGGATATTTACAGACACCTAGTCCAGTCCAGATACACCATCTACTATTTAATTTTGCTGAGTAATCATTTTCTTTTTTCTTTGCAAGTTAAGAACCCCGTTTCTAAGGTAATTTTCTTTCAAATTCAAAGCAATTTCATAGTGAAAGAAAGGGTGAACAATTAGAAGAGTGTGCAATTACTTTTTCACGAGTGATATGGGTGTTTTTCATTAAATAAATGAAATATTAGTTTTAAAAATGTTTTGTGCTTACTCAGTTTCCCTTTGTCTAATGTTACATTTTGTCTAAATATCTGAAACCATTCAGTGTGACAAATATTAAAGAATAGAATTGAATTTTTTCATGGCATGATACATACACTAACATTAACTACGCATTAACAAAGCAACCTGCGGCAGCTAGCTGACTAGCCAGCCGTCTCTAGACAACCTCCAGCTTACAAAAATAGACAACGGCCTTGTTGCAGACCCACTTTAACCAAGGTCGACAGCCAAGCAGGTGAGCAACGTGATTTTGTGCACATTAACAACAAACAAGTTGTGGCAGCTAGCAGACAGCTACACTGAATATAAATATATGTTTACATAAATGACTATTTGTAAATGTTAAAAAGGGTAAATAACTGATTTTGTAATAGTGTAAATGATCTGCATTTTGTAATAAAGGTGTATATTTTGACAAACACCTTTTGTTTTGATTTATAACAGCCAGTATATTTAAATTACCAGTTATTATAATGAATGCGCATTTTCTATTAAATCAGCTCTATTGTTCAGACATTCCATTTCTAGAATCTGCTATGGTGCTCACCTGATGAGCAGGGAATTCACCTGTAGCCTTTAGCCAAGCATTAGCCTAAATAATACACTTTTTCTGTGCAGTTTTGCAGCCACTGACTCCTTCCGCTATAGTGATGACCCAGACTGACCCCTCATTCCAGTTACTATGGTGATCTCGAGGTCTATGCAGGGCCAGTTACTTGGACAATCCCACATGCTCGAATGCACATCAGAGTGATATTTAGAATTACTGCTCAGGACCCTTATGTCATCACTGTCATTCATTTACCTACAGTGCCATGAAAAAAGCATTTGCTGCCTTCCTGATTTCCTCTATTATTGCATATTTGTCACACTGAATGGTCTCAGATCTTCAGACAAATTGTAATATTAGACAAAGGGAAACTGAGTATTATATGTATTTTTCTATTCCATTTAATTAAAGAAAAAAGTTATCAAACACCCATGTGAAAAAAATGTGTCAAAATATATCAGCCTGGGACTCCACTGAACCGCAGCTAAAACCATTAGAACACTTGGAACAGCGGTGAATCTTCCCAGGAGTGGCCAGCCTGCCAAACTTTCTCCAAGGGCACAGTGATAACTCATCCAGGAAGTCACAAAAGATCCCAGAAGAACACCCAAAGAACTGCAGGCTACTCTAGGCTCAGCTAAGGCCAGTGTTCATGACTCCACAATAAGAAAGCATCTGGGCAAAAATGCAATTCATGGGGGAGAACAGCAAGGCGGAAACCACTGCTAACCCAGAGAAACACCAGTGCTCACTGTGATTGTGAGTCCCAACCTAACCCTAACCCAACCAGTGACCTGAACCAGCTGTGATAAATGCACAGACCATCAACACAACATCTCAGCTCAACTGCAGGACTGCTGACTGACATGTCAGAGGATGTGGTATTTAGTCTGTGCACTCCCAGACTGGCAGAACATGTTGTCAGCTGTGTGACTGGCCCAACAAATTGTATTGGGAGTGAAAAACTTTTAAACCCCCCCCCCCCCAAAAAAGGGTAAAATTTTAATGATCGCAGCAATACCAGTTGCTGAATCTATTTTTAGCCTGCCCTGCCCCAATTACTCAAACAAGCACAATAATCAGCAAAAAGGTTCAGGAATGGATGTGTATAATACATGTGAAAGGAGAGAATGGACTTTCATAAATGAGCTCTATCAATTGCTTTAGATATTGAAGCTTAATCAAAACATATTTTAAAACATTTTTGAATGACTGCCTATTCAATCCTTACCTCTGCTTCTTTCATTACAGTGTTCAATTTGTTAAATAATGGTTTCAACATTGTACTGTGACTTGAGCTTGTGAAGGAACTGAAATGAATGAAAAAATGTTAAGGTGAAACAAAAAGAAAAAAATGAAAGAGAGTGGACAAAGAGCACGGTGGTCAGAATCAGCCGAAGGCACAGTGTGTGCTTTCATTATGTTTTCCTGAATGAGATCCAGACCTTTCCCGCAGTACCACTCATGTAATTTCGACACAGTCGGGCAGGAGTTTACTGGACGTCAATCCGAAAGGCATAAAATACAAAGAGACCGCCCATTATCTCAATAGCGAAGGGTAATTTAACAAATTTATGAAAAAGTGTAAAGAAAGAACTTAAAATTGGACATGGAGCTTTATTGGTTATATTGAGGCCTAAGCCCATGGCTGAGTCATTATTTTGTAATGAAAGGCAGGAGGTCCTTAGGCACCCCACTGAAAGGCGGCAAAACATGCTCAGTGTGCTCACTGCACCAGTGACAGAGGTCAGAACCAGGGCGTGAGGCGGAGCTGAACCGTGGGGCGCCTGTCCCGTTGCCGAGACTCCTGATGACACTGCCATCATTCCAGGGCACGCTGGGTGCTCAATGTGAGAACAGAGACAGCAAAAACACCAGCGGGGGGGGCAAGGTGCGCACATCTCTCTTTGACGTGAACAAGCAGAGGATGGGAGGCACTTCGCTGAGCACATGCTAAGCAGTACAGCGGGTCAAGGTCAACCACGTGCGGAAGCCACACGCATGAATCACATGGTCTCTCTCGCGGTTCGTTGCGCTGGGTCAATCAATAGGGCAATACCTTCTGCTCCCGGCGCGCGCCGTTTCATCAAGCTAACGAGAATGAGCGCAAACTGAATACATCAAACAAACAAACTGCTGTCGCGGAACACGGTGACACCGAGTCGGGCCAGGTGCACAAATCAAAACTGCCCAATGACACCATTCCCACGTAGCCATGTGTCGCCGGCCTTAAGAGGACCCAGAGGGGTTTCTGCTCGGAAAGAGAAACTTAGGGAAAGCATCAGGATGCACATGGCAGGCATTTATAAATCAGTTTCGCAACAGCAAACGCCTCACAATTGTGCGTGATTAATACTGCATGTCTAGATGGTCACATTTTCTGGAGAAGATTTTAAAATGCTCGACATATTTGTGTACTATTTTATTGAACTACACATGTTATGCGCTTATTTATTTTTGCACTAAAAAACCAGATAATTTATATTCACAAGAGCATATCCATGTTAAATAATGACAGTTTCAAAACAATGAATTAAGTGCTTTAAAATGAGGTTAAACTAAGATTTTACACCCACTGACACCCATTAAGTACCACCTCTGAAAGCTTTATTTTGGCTCTGAAAATCTGATCATACTGTACTAGCCCATAATTGCTGCCCCCAGCATTTTGTGAATACTGCAAATGGAAATTCTAATTTGTTGTGCGCACTGTAGGTCCTTTTACACTATGCAGTCCTTCAACACTGGGCACAATGGTGTCTGGACCTTTCACACCACCACAGACATTTAACAATAGGCTGTGAACACCATGGTCCCTCGCCCAAGTAGCTTTCTCAATAATCCTAATTTAGAGATTAAGTTCTCCATTTATAATTCATCAATTCCCTGTTGGCCTAAAGCATGAATTATTTATCAAGCACAGCAATGCTGGACTCCAGATATTGAGGCCGTACCGAGGGTTTGTGTAGTACAGACATGTAACAAAGATCGCTTTCTCCCCCAAAGGTATGTAATCAATTTATCGCAAATGACGCATAGTCCGTATTCTATTACTGCCATTTGTTTATGGGCCTGAAAGCTTGATAAAGGGTGCCTCTCATAGCATCAGAATTTATAGTTCAAAGTCCAATTGTATTTGAAAAGCAAATTAGTTAGCAAAAATATAATTTGTATCATACAACTATCCTAAACATTTCAGAAGCAAGCAGCAAGGAACAAGTTTCACTGCTGGCTTTTACACCACCCGAAACTGTAATTAGAGAGAAATTACCAAAAAAACGTGCTCTTCAGTCACCTCAAGTAAAGCTCCTTTAGAGTACATGAAACAGTACGGTATTTATAGCTTACACTTTACATCATTCACGATGCAGAAGCTCACGACTCTCACTGAAACTCCAGAAGCACGGTAAAACATACCCCCCACGGAGGTTTGAATCAGAAGGGGACTATCGTACCCGCTTAAAGGAAAGATAAGAAAATAAAGGAGTCCTCACTCTCCTTTCCGCTAAACAATACTGTCGGCCATTGTGATCATCTCTCTTCCAATGTGGAAATGCATCTTGTCTTTTTTCGCTGATCGACTTGTTGTCCTGCCATAGTTACGTATAAGAGCCAAGCAGATCATTTTGATTGAAGTACAACATTTCTTTGTGCTGCTATAAAAACAGAGTTGAGAGGTAGTCCATGAGTATTTATTGAGGCACAACAGGATCCTGCAGGATCCAATATGAAGTGAGCTCTTTATATTTTACAGATGGCCATCACATTGCAATAAGTTGTCAGTTCATTATATCCAGAAACACAGAGGTTTTGTAGAGGTGGAGACATGCGCATGAATCATAATCTCATTGTACCTGAGGTAGCACTCATTAAATTAATTGTTGAACAATAGCATTTCTGTTCTCACCTTGTCTCACCCTTTTCAAAGAACTCTCACATTGTCATCCTCTGTCATCAGCAGAGGGGGGTGGGGCTTACTTTTATTACCCCTAGAGTGACAGTCCTCACTGTGTCAGGCAACACCTTTACTGACTGGCCCCAGGATACTCATCTCACGAGCGTGACCAATCAAACCTGGTTACCACAAGACACCAGAGAACTGACTTGTGACAGAGCAACAGCTTGGGAGGTGGGATGGACTTCTTACTCATTCTGAGCCTATCATTGCTCAGATGGATACAAGGTCCCGGCACACAGGAAGCAGAGGGCGATTTAGCTGGTAATTTTGTGTTATGAGCACTAGCTCTGAGCCCTGGAATTCTGCTGAAGCCAGGCCTAACCCTCGTGATGAACTGCACATCATATGACACTTCATCTAATAGGCTGGGATTTTCTTTGCTTCTAAGGCAAGACTCTCTTTGCACATATACTCGCACTTGAAGAATAGGAGTAATTTTGAGGTGAAGATACTGGTTTAAGAGAGAAATCTAAGCCAGCAGGCCTTAGTTGGGAAGAAGGACCAAAAATCCCACAGCATCAACATGCAGCTGAAGGACACCGCCCAGCTTCATGGTCAGCCTTTCTATGTACTGTCGGACAAAGTAGTCTTCAGTCACCAACCGGACACAACGAGTATAGCAACCTCAGATCGTCAAAGACGTGAAAGTATAAGACAATCACTGTGCCAGGGCATAACACTATGTCTAATGGTTTTAGCAAGTTAGTTGTAAATATATATGTTGTGTTATAAACTGTTGTCTATTTATTATCATCAGTGGGTTCTGACTAAAAACAACACAAATGAAAGGTATTGGTAGCCATAAAGGGATGTCTTATTTGAGGCCTGTAAAGACCAAAATGAGTCAATTTCTGCAAATAATCAGAGCTTCACTAACTGAAATGATTGAAGTAAATGTGTGGCAAGATGTTATCCGTGCTCACCACAATGCCATTCTGTTTCTTTTCACTTGGTTCCCTGTCTGTAACCAGGAGTGCGTAACTGCCAGTTATATTTTGCTCACCCCTCTTGCAAACCTTAAATGTCTGCTCTCTTCAATGGATTTCCCTTTTGTGTCTTTTGTCCCTTTTGAGAAAATTGTTTGAATTGAAAAATAATGGGACAGAATTACATTCCAAATATATGAGAGCTGTCCTAGTGCTATTAACATTTCAAACTAACTTTTAAATGTGCAATTATGTGCCCATTTATTCAGTTTTAATGTAGAGAAATCTTTATTATTTAAAAGAAACTTAACAGGTTTACTTGAGGCTAAGACATTTGTTTTGTTTTACATTTTGGTGTGGTTAAAACTGTAGGCTTGGTTTTTCCCACGGCGCACAGGAACTGCCACCGTGGGCTATGCATGGCAAATTGTGGTCACTCACTCACTTACGGACGACCTTTGAGGGACGTTTTGTGGGACGCATGGGCAGGTGGTGCCAGCTAAAATGTGTCTGCGGAAGTGAGTTGCGCCGTGGGTCTGGACGGTTACGTGCTTGTTAAATTATGCTAGAGACTTCATGATTCCCAAACAAGACAACGCTTTTATTGCACTCTTAGTTGTTCAACAGGGTGTGGTGCTAAGTTAAAAGACTGTTGTCAATATGAAATAGGTAATAAATTAAAGATTATAATTAATTTAAAAAAACAAAAACTCACCGTTCTGTGTCTCACCTGGCCCTTGAATGCTTAGTATCTGACCTCCCACCCCACCCCAGCACCCCATTTAATTTCATTCACAGGGCACAATCAACTCAATAATATGTCAGAACATTTGCTAACATAGGACAAACTCGTAATTGTGTTATAATTACATATAGTGGAAGCATGAAAGCGACCTCGTTAACACCTAAAAAAAAAAAAGGCGAGCATAAAAGAAATGGAAATGGAGAGGGGGGCATCATCATGTAATTAATCAACTAATTAAGCACCGTTTCGCATTCTGCCGAACGAAGACGAAGTGTGACTAACTTCGTCTGCAGCGTGTTTTTCTCCGGTCCCCAGAAAATCGCAAGTGTGTCCCCGGATTAGCGCTTTATGAAATTCACCTTGTCCTTCTTAACGAGAGCGCCGACAACTCGAAGGTGCCCTTTGTAAATGATTCCCATCAGAATTTTGAGGTTATTGAACCTCTTGTAGTCAGCGCCACCGCGGCTCGATTGGTGCTCGGTAAAGACCTGAAATGCTCCAATGAATCAGAAGCAGCCAACGGCAATTACGCCAACGCTTTCAATTAATGTCTTAAAGGGACACAAGAAAGGCTGTCGCAAACCACCTAAATGTGGCCTTGGTTATTAGGCTTCAAAGCCAGAAGGGTGATGGACAGATTTTTTGGATTATGTCGCCTGCATTTAACTCCTAGGCATTGACTGACCCTAGACACTGATATTGACACCATCAAATCTACATAAAACTGACACACTTTTTTTTTGGGGTTCTTAATTTTTTATCCCAGGACTGATTAGCTCTAAATCATGCCGTATTCAGAAGTATTTACAAGTTATTTATTAGTATTCATAAGCCTGTTCCTTTTTGCTGTCCATAATCAGTAGGTAATGCCATAATCAAAGGAATAATTGCCATATCATTTTGTCTTGCAGCCAGGTGTTTTAACATGTGGTCTTGGAGCTCTTTACCTGAATTTTTAAATTTTAACATTTTTTTAATTTAAAAAAATTGTCAGCCAGTAATTTGCGGAGGAGGACACTGATATTATCCACAGGTCATGTCCGTCTCAGTCAATGGATACGAGTCGGATCTAAACCCAATCGAGAATTGTGGAACAAAGATGGCGTTAATCGCTTCCATCAGCTAAATTGATTGAAATTCTCCTGCACAATTCCAGATGCTGGTCAGTTCTATGCCATAGATAATATCACTCACTCATATGCCATATGACATGCAGGAAACAATGGCTACAAGCGGTGATCTAACATCCTTTACCACCGGTTTACACTGGGGTTTCATTATACTGTTCACTACCTGCACTTCACTAATATAACACACGTCATACAACAGTTATGATACTCCAAAAATTGAGTTCCAACAAATCTCAAACATAAATTTTCTATCATCAAAATTTCAATTAAACATTGTAAATGTATAATTCCTACGGCCCTGTTTTAATTCCCCATTAATCCTGTAGTTAAATAGCTAAGGTGACAGAAATCATGGCAGCAGTACCTTGAAGCTTTATTAGTTTTATTAAACAAATAAAACCACAGAAGATCATAATGTCAAAGATGCTGTTCATTGTACTAAAATGATTCAGTTATCAACTACTGCTCCAACGAAAGAAAATATAACGTATATTCACAGCGGTGGCATGGCTTACTCAAACTAAACTTAACTGACAAATCAAAAGTTCACCCTTTGGGGGTTAGTAGGGCGGTTGCAGCTTGCAAACATTGCAGGCAACTTTCTGCATGGTTATTATTTTGGTCCCGATGGCCCAGAACACACCCCCAACAGCGCCTCTCCACCCACTTGAGCGCATGGCAAATCACCAAATTACAAAATCCATGATGAAAATACAATTTCGCCTGTGCAACGTCTCGCCACGTCCCATGAGCAAGCCGGAAAAAAAGACCCCGCTGAGTTGATCATCTGTCATCCAAAAGAATCTTCGTCTAACACTGCAATTCAAAAAATAGCACATCAGGCACATTATATTTCCTAGATCAGAAGAGGGAAAGAAACAAAACATGTTTTCCTCCTAAATCTCTGGCTTCACTTCGGTGAGAATTTTGGCTCTCTTTCAACATTGTCAAGGCTATCCTTTCAACAGTAAATTGATGGTGCTTGTACCACTCAGTCCGACTTCCAGTATGCAATGGTAAATAATGAGACAGGTGGAGTGAGGAGAAAAAGTTCTCAAAGCTTATGAGGACCAATTTATGCCATACATTTACAGATACGGGAATTCCCATTTTTTGTTTTATTTTATCAAATGAAAGATCACCATTAATTATTTAGTTTGGCAGGTTTAATCACACAAGCTGATAAAGGAGATAAGATCCTGTCGACATTAGAAAACACAAAAAAATACTGCTGTGTGCTGCCTTCAATTTGATTGTTTATGGACACTTCATCTGTTCCTTGGGCTCTGTGCATAAAAAAATTGTATTTAGTTGGTGTCGGTAACATTTAATTTTGCACTAATGTATTAATATTGCTGGCTTGTGTGTTGAGAGTTCTATATATTCACAGTTGACATTTAAATTTCAACCCTGATCCCTGTGGCATTTCAATGATAGTTCCTGAACTTGCAGGGAGGTGCAGAAGTTGCTATATATTTATTAAGAATAATGCCCATTTTGTCAGCAAAAAGAACAAGGAAGTGTGTAAATTCCATAAATTATTGTTCATGACTATACTCAGCATAACCCATATCAATAAATATATTATATCATAAAATGCAATGTAACAAATACATTCAAAACAATGCAGCTAGTAATGTCATCCTGTTCATTGTGACTGACATTTCTCTGACCTGCCCTCCAGTGGGCTATCAAGGGACTGCTCAATAAGGGACCTAGAGACATTACATTGGGCTCATTCCAATCACTTATTTTATCCGTTGTTGTCTCCTCGGACCTTGCCTGACCTGAAAATCGATCGAGGCCCGCCATCTTTAAGGACATTTTTTTTAATGAAACATGGCATTTTAATCTGACTTTTCCTCTGTATTCACGGAGTACTTTGGGTTCAGTTCAGTCAGACTCACGGAAAATAAACTTTTCTCAATGAAAAAGTGGAATTATGGTAAACTTTGAAATCATGTACAGGGGTCTGAGGTGCAAAGTGCAACTGTGAACCGGCAAGTTGGTTTTCTGCAAGTTCTTAGACAGAATTCAATAATTCTTTTGTTATAAAACCATTCAAACTACTGTAGGAATTATCAGTCTCTACAGTCCCCATCTCCTTTGCACACAGGGTGGAGGATGTTTGTTTTCTTATTATCCATTTATACATTTTTTAATTTTAATTTTTTTACTGAAGGTATCATTTAGTTTACATATGGCTATGGTTATATTTAGAATATGTATGGATATAGAAATAATTAACAAGAGTAAAATAGAAAAAATGAAAAGAAGAAAAACTGTGCAAAGGGAAGCATTACACTATCAATTTAAATGTAGACAACAAATGATCTTTTATAGCCCAGCCTGCATATTGCTAATTCCACATGAAACCACTTAAAGAGAGGTTTCTTGCCCATAAATTTTGTTTTATGGATTCTTCATAAAAGAAGAAGAACATTCTTCATAAAATATACAAGTTCACAAGGTATTGACAATCAGTCTCTATATCTGAAAGATAAAATTAAATATTAAAACTATTCATATTAAATCACGCATGCAATTTATCACCAAGAAAACTATTCACGTCATTCCAGAAAGTCTTACTAAAAGTATAGAAACAGAAAACATACTCAATAGTTTCCTGCTCTACCTGACAAAAACCACATTTTGGGCCAACATCCAGCATAAATTTAGAGATAAAATAATTGCAAGGGTAACACTTTTGTATAACCTTGCCATTTATTTAACTTTCAGAGAATATATTCATGTGGGGTAGTCCACTCCGGATGCCAGGTGACATTACAGTATAAGTACAAGCCCATTGGCACACAACTGCTGGGATATGCTTCCTGTTAAGTAAACATATGTGTTGTTAAATTTCATCCAGCAATACTAATGCCATTGATTTCTGCATGTAGAGAAATATCCGTTGGGTCTTTTGCTATATTTGGACCATATTTTAATAACACAAGGATGATCTGTAAGGACATTCCAACCCGTTAAATGTTCCATGAAGGACACAGAACTTCTGTGCTAAAGGAGAACTAGGAGGCTCCTGGAGGATGCTTGGGCGAGAATACACAAGTGCATCCTTTGCGGGAAGTATTTTTTGGAATGGGTGACGTATAAACGATCGACCTGTGAATGAACCACTCCACATCAGCCCCATCTGTAACTGATGTGACTACAAACCGACGCTTGAAAGAACAAGGAAGTTACATTTGCCTAATACACGTTTCCTCTGTCTTCGCGTGTTCTTGCATTCTCCGTAGGGTGGAGGAGTAAGGAAAGGACGCAAGGAAAGGACACAAGGAGGTAAAATAAGTGATTGGAATAAGCCCATTGACAGGGGTTGCACTACACATTTCCTTTTCCCCCAGCTCCCTTCCTCATCTTCCTGGATGAGTGACAAATTGGCCGAGGCTGCAGAGTGGGTTTATTGCATTATGTACTTAGACACTCGGCAATCTCCCGTCTGGCATCAAAATACTGTGTGGCAAAACGTATCGATATAATTTTCCATATAGTTTGTCATTTTACAGTCTGAATTTATATAAGCAAAGGCAGACTCCCATTTTAGACTGGACAATATGGAATAGTGTGAGGGGGGAGGCCCATACAGGGCAGAAGGTCTAAATCTCAATCGTTTGGTGGCTGGCACAGAGCAACAGGCTGAGGCAGAGGGTAAGCGTCAGATTGGGTCTAATGGCCCTGTGATCCTATAAATAACAGCCACGTTTTTCCTCTCCATCGATCACCGGCTGGCTGCGAGATGCCAGGGTCTGAGATGACCCGACTGCATGCCTGGCCGGCTCTGCCTTGTACTGTGGACGATCTATCAAAGCTGCTGCTTGGGCTGAAAAATGACACTCTTTAATTGGTTGCACTGAGAGGTCTATCATTGTCCCAGTGTTAAAGCAATTACTCAGGACACCTCCGGACAAGGTAACTCAAAACTAACTCGACTGCTTAGGGATAAAGTGAATTGCCCCAGTTTCAGGTTTTTTTCTGTTGTAGCTGAGCGCAAACATGAATAGGGGAACATTTGAAAATATCACTCGTAAACACTGGAAATGTTCTGTTCTTATTTTTTAAATTACGGCTCAGAATCTTAATGCGCGAGGAGAGGAAGAACTGCATCAGATGTGCTTTGATTTTTCTTCAGTACTCTTTCGCAATCTTCACAAAGAAAGATGTAGCAAACACATATATGTGGAGTATATTCACATGGACATATGGGATGACAGTATGCTGAAAAAAAACATCAGTCTTAGCATCGCTGATTGCTCTGTGTCAGTGCTTTGATTGCAAACCATTCGGCACAGGGGCCAGGGTCAGTACAGCGTGTCAGGGTCAGTACAGGGATTAGAGACCGCTGCACGCCTTGACATCTCTCTACCGTCTGCAATTAGCATCAGCTGGGGGAAGGGGGCAGTCGGGTAAGCATCTCATCCACCACGCAGAAGTGTCCTTCAGAGCAACAGGAAAAAAGCAATAACTGTGGAATATATGGTACTGAAGAGATGAGCTTCGCACCATATTCTGTACAGTTTATAATGAAAATGATGATGATGGTGCTGATAATGATCATTATTATTGTTACTGTTGTTGTTGCTACAATATCATGCCTATAATGAAAATGAGGATTATTATTTTTTAATAATCTAGTAGTGGTTTTAGCAGCATTATTTTGATGAAATGAATGACAATGAGAATCACTGTTAATATGATGATGATGACGATGATGATGATCATCATCATCACCACTACTACTTTGAGCATCAACAGCAGTAAAATGACTTGTACACAATTATGTCCAGCAGAGGCATTATGCCTTCAACCCGAGAGGTGAAGAATAAACACGTCAAAAAGCACTCAAGTGATTTGCAGGCTGAGTCAGAGACTGACTGATAGCACCCTTGTGCTCCTCAGAAGGTTATTTCTTGCTGAAGACCTTAGTTGTAAACAGCTGGAAACCAAGGATTTAATGCGATGCGGAGGCAGAAACGGCACAGAAATAAAGCCCCTTCAACAATGCAATTATCTCAAGGTAAAAATAATTCTCCTTCGAGAGGGTTCCATGATAATAATTTTTTTTTTAAACTTGTCACCAATTAGCCATGGACTTGAGTAAAGCTCAAGTTCATACAGAAGACTTTGAGCATAAAAATCACAGAGCCCATTACATACTGTATGTTTTGTGAGACCTGCTCACATTGTTCAAACTCAGATCGTACATTCATTATCTGTGATACCTATAGCTTTGCCCAAACTCACAGTGTCCATTTCTGAGGCCTATATCATTGTCCGAACTCATAATAGCGTGAGCTACACAAGTCTGACAACATGCAGCATAAACCATGAGGATGTTGTCCATGACTCCCTTCTACGCATTGAACACTGATTCAAGTCAAACTTGGCTTAGTGACAATTATTTTGCCTCCTTGCTGTTTCACAGCTCATGTTGTGCTTCATTTTCTGAACTCTCTTTTATTATTACTTAATTAATTTTTAAATTATCCTGAATATAGTCCCCAGCAGAGCTGGCTCAAACTTCATTCTTTGGCACCCCATGCTAACAGAATGCTCCGGAACCCATCCCCTAGCCTGAAAGAGAGATTGATGTGAGTTATTGGTTGGGGCCATCTTGGCACAGATCTTGGATTGGTTCTGATAGTTAATAAATCACCACATTCTTTTGCCCTCCCACCCCGTCAGCATGATTGTCAGTTTCCTCTGAGATGGACACGTCTTCACAGTAACCTCCCCCCTCCCCGACAGATGCTCGGGCCAAGCTCGTCTTTAAACCACGGCAGAATCATCCCAAGGACCTTTAAAAATGCTAATTCAGCTGTGATTTGTAGACAGGCCATTCACTTAAGTGGTCACAAAAATTCCCAGGCAGTAGTGGTCAGTATTCCCCGTTTAATATTTAAACGAGAACAAAATGTCAGCTTGTCACTCATCAGAAGGACCAACGTCTTGGCAAGTTTAAAATGAAAAATTTACGGCTTTCTACTCTATATTTGTCTACAAGTAGTACATCTTTTCTGCAGCAAAATTCTGCCGTGCGACATGACAGTCATGCAAACAATAAATTGTTTCTGCATATTGCACCCCTTAAGCTACCTTCAGGCCTAGGGTGAAAACATTTTACATCCCTAAGGATATCTGAACATAATTGAGAAGAACAAGCTTCTCAATTAATGAAGTTCATTAGTTCACACCCCTTACAGATCTCACAGATCTGAAATACAAAAGTATTGAGACTGTGACACAATTTTTGCTGCTTTGGCTCTTTATTCCAGCACATTCGATTTGACATGAAACAATGATTATGAGGTTAAAGTGCACTGCAAAGGTCTTTCTGATTTTAAATCTCTTTTGCATGTCTGTGAACCACTTATTTATTGGTTAGTAATTATTTCTTGGCTAGCTTTGATGCCAAGCACAAAACCCAAGCTAGCCTTTTAACTTAAGGGCTGGCTAGTATCTTTAGCTTGGTGTAATTCAATTCAGTGATGTTAAAGCATCAAATACCCTCATGGTTTCAAATAACCGCATAGTTCAAATCCAATATACTGGAGTGCAGAGCCAAAACAACAGAAACCGTGCCACTGGCCCAATAGTTTGAATTTGATTGTACAGTGTAATATATTGCAAATATGTGGAAACCATGGAAAATATATATTTCACCACAATGTGCTTTCATACTGCGATATCAGAAAATTACTATAATTTGTCTATTTGCCCATTTATTGTGAAGCATATTTTTATTTCACCATTTATTTCACGATAGAGTTACAGGATACTCCATTTCTGTCAGGGACAATAGGAGGCACATTCTGCTGTGTAATTTAAAAGTTTTTTTTTTCATATACTGGTCAACAGCACACGTTCACCGAACTGCAACCGAGTCAGATTCCCATAGAAAAATTGCCCACTTTAGAGACTATGCCAGATAACCATAATGCATTTTCACAATGATTTAGGTGGGGAGGTAGCTCCTTGTGATAAATGACCATATCTTCTTTGGGTCTCTTGACACCTGACTAGAAAGTAACACAAATGTTCATTAGGAGCTCACTAGAGGACACATGAGTGGTAAAATGGAAATTCGCACTGAGGCTGACTCCAAACAGGAGGTTAAAGGAGCTCTCCACATGAGCTGGGGGGTAAACTGCTTTCACGTAATCCCCGTCAGGCCTGGTGGAAAAACACTTCCTATGATTCATCTGCTAATACTGCTGAACATATGTCCTTAATAATGCAGCCCCTGTTAAAGTGCACAAGTTGCAGGGAAATAGAATTAGATGCATCTTAATTTTTTTTTTTTTTTTTTTTTTTTTGTCCTCTAGAACAAGAGTTGTTTTCAGAATTCAAAATAAAATGATGGTACAGCATGTAGTATGCCAATGCTAAGCACTAAAATAGTTTTTGGAATTCCAGTCATTTTTACGCGCACTGTTTGCTCTGTGACCTTCTGTAATGCGTTTCACTCAACCGTCCCCTAATCATCAGAGGATGATGGAGGAACTGGTCGAGGAACAAGAAAAAGGGTATTAAGGAAACGCATCCAGTTATGATGTAATTGTTCGCCGAAAGCCATAAGTAGGATTATGAGAGAAGTTTGTAGACTCAGTGGATCTAAAATCTCAAGACTCATTCACAGAGATAATTGAGCTTCCCTTTAAAGGATGAATATTGCCACTCCTCTGCTTCTGCAGTTCTGATCTCCATCTGGGTTTTGGTGTTCAACTTCTCAAACTCATTAAAGTCGCTTATAAACCGGGACCATTTAAGCCATCAACATTACTAGCATGATAAGTAATTCTTGAACTGAAATCTGAAGCTCTACATGAAAGAGATGGCACAATTTCATGCAGCATGATCAAAGAGGGCACAGGTTACTTTTGCTGTCTTCTTTTCAGCTGCTTATGGGTTTATAGGAAATTAACACTATTATAAAATGCAATTATGCCTTTATGAAAAATATAACTATTATTCAGATGTGCTTTTCTCAAGACCAAAGATCAAGTAATTTGCTGAGACTGCAAAGCCCCATTTAGCTTCAGTGAGACACAAAGCTGAAGTTAACTTTTGCGTCAGAAAAAAATACAATGTCTAAAACAATAACACAATGGCAATAACACAACGACATTTTTCACAGAGTACACCAATTAATGCTACAGCAATAGCCACCACTGCACTTACATTCCATCATAAATTAGATTTGTCAATCCGCATCCACATACAGTACACCATCAACCAAAGATAATGGGCTAACAGTCACACTCCCAGTGTTTTAATTATCCAGCAATCAGCTACATCCCTGCTATTCCTCATACTCGTTACCCAGGTAACTGCGTTCAGCTACATCCTGGCAGAATGTTCGCACCTGTTATTGGTAATACTATATGCAGCTTGAATTAGTCTTTGAAAAAAATCAATGCTGCAGGATTGTCAGTCCATACCAACACCTCTGGCCTTTGCTGATGACCATTGATTTTGACTGAGGAGAGACAGAGTCCAAGCAGCAGGTAAACTAATATTACAGAGGACCGCATAAAGCGGGAAAAAAAAAAAAAAAACATTTAAAAATGACAGCCTGTGACCAATTTCATTTTACACACTGGTACCAGTAGATGAGATGGCAAAAGAGCAAGTATCGAAATACAGTAAAATTAAATGAGAATAATTAAATATTTATTCAATGTCAAGATAGGTCACTCCACCAATTAACTTTAATTTCCTGGCCGTTTGGTTTGTCATCTTGTCAATTTGACTGTTTGGTCCAACGACCGCATTTTCAGAGCAGTGGAAAACATATGTTGTGCAGAATTTTTTATTACACGTTATTTATGTCCAAAAGCAGTTCTCTTTCATTAATGGTAAAAACAACCTGCCAACATTCTTTTTAGCCCCTTAACACATGTATCAATCAGGTGCATTCAAACTCAAGACTCAAACAGCCTTGTATACCATTGGTAAACACGCACAATCTATCTGCAATCTACAATCATGACAGCAATCTACAACCCACAAAAGTCTTTATCACTCTGCAAATGAATTGTTAGTGTAACACTGTATATAGTCTCATGGCAGACTGTGTGTGGAATTATGATGCTGTAGACACAGAACAATATAAGGGCGCACCGATTTATAAGGAAATTCTGAAGCCCAATATCTTTTCATCAGTACCTGCCAATACTGATACTGCTTATAATATATAGAACCATTTGTTCTGAATGCAAAGTGTCACACAGATAGGTCTACGTGTAATTCATGTGACAAAATTGAAGCTAACTTATGTTAGCTTTTTGCAGCATTTTGTAAAACCTTTGCAACTGTTACATCATTTTATTTACACTGTTTTGTGTATGACTGAAACATGCTACAATACTCGCACACTTCATTTTCCAAACAGATCTATTTTAATTTCTGTGGCCTCAATAACAGTGTGGTGCACAATTGCATACCCATCACTTTGATCTAAATTAAAATGATTTTTCCTTATAACCTTACAGTATATAAACATATATACATATATTTTCTAAATATATGAAACATCTTCGCTAAAAGGAAAACCTCCAAAGCTGTGCAGAGCTGATATAAAGCTGATAAAGATAGAGCTGATATAAAGGCTACATGTCCATAAAAATTCTGCCAATTTCTTATACAAAAATAAATGAAAAGTAGGAGGTTCTGAAGTACCCTACGTACTTGACATTTGGACATGACTCAATGTGATGGAAATGTATATTTAGACTCTTTACTGTGTGTTCATCACATATTCGCTGATTTTAATCGATCAGTGCACCCCAAGTACAATACAACAACTGCAGGAGGCAGCAGGCCTGGTATAATGCAATATACAATGTGCAGAAGGTTCAAGTTTCCAGAGTGATTTGTTTCATGAAATACAATAGCGCAGTTCAGCAGGAACATTCCGATAGACA
The DNA here is from genome assembly GCF_013347855.1 of Anguilla anguilla. NCBI lineage: Eukaryota > Metazoa > Chordata > Actinopteri > Anguilliformes > Anguillidae > Anguilla > Anguilla anguilla. The sequence goes on from NC_049209.1 coordinate 23,322,585, forward strand.
CAGTACCATGCAGGTTCCATTGTGACAGGTTAAGGGATCAATGAAAACTGTACTGTATGGTACCGCATAGTACAATACAATCACGCTACGTAGATTGAACACCTGACTATTAGATCTGGGTATGCGGGTTTGAATCTCAGCTAGAAATGCTGCTTTGGCACCACAGAGCTCTGAATAGCTACGTATCATCTGGTTCAATGTATTCGGTTACACAGAGGAATTCTAAGTCGACTGTACCTTTTTTTAGCTTTAAAGTACAATACTTGCTTAGACCACCCAATGGGGATCAAACACTTGCTTGATGTTAGCTAGCTCTGTTCTGCTAAGGACTGATGCATCCCACTTCACTTTTCCTTACAGAAGAAACAACAATGGCCCTGTACCCCACTCATCAGGTCAAGCAAGGAATTCCTCTCCATACTGTGAGGCACCTATTCTTTTGAGCAGCTATGGAACCAATCTGACCACTCAAAAAAAAAAATGACATGATCAACAGCAGTTGGACAGATTCAAGAGGGGGCTAGGCAGAAATTGCATTCTAACTCACATACCAAATGGATGATGAAGACAGAAATGGAATGGGATTTTAAATTCCACCACTGCTTAACAAAATCATGCATACAGAGACTTCACAGAATTGGTTAATTCCACATCTGAACGGATCATTTGTAGCATCTTTGGAACTTCTTTTGCAGTGGTGGAGATGTTGAGTGGCGATGCATGTGCTTGCACTTTCAGCGTGTGTGTGTGTGTGTGTGTGTGTGTGTGTGTTGATTCTGAGAGCTTCCACTGCTGAGAGAGCACTGCCAAGGCACTGAAATGCACTATCCTCCTGCAGTGCATTATATTTAGCATGTTTTGGTCTCACATAACATTAGAATGCCTTCTTGTTTCAAATCATTACAACAAAGCAGCTTGCTCCGTTGTTATGATGGAGAACCATGCCCAGACCCAAACTCCATTTCATAAGAATGCATGTCATTTTATTTATGATTGCAAACAGCAGTCATGCTTTTAAAAGGCATACTCAATAAGTTTTTGACATTTATGCATAGGCAATAATTAATGTAACAACCCATGTGGCCTATTCCAATGCCTTTCTGCAGGTAATTACAATCATCCGTCAGAGAAACGCACACAAAGTTTATGCTGGTTTTGTTTAGTGATGGTGCTGCCCTCTGTTGGTGACACAAGGTATTTGCCCAATCTACTGACAAGCCCTTTCTTTTAGCAATTACACCAGGATTTCGGTCTGGGTGCATTGGGAGTCAAAAAGGAGAGTGGCAAATAATACAAAATTTTATTCTCTATCCATGATTCAATTCAATTCAATTCAATTGGAAGTATTTTCACAAATTTTAAACACACATTAAATTAGACATGGGAACTAGGATACCCTTAATACACCATAAATGTATGCCAGCAGTAAATCTCTCTTTGAAATGCACTTTGTGCTACTAATATGAATGTGCCACCTCAAGCCTATAAGCTCTTATGTGCATTGTAAATGTCTTCAGCACTTCCCGCTTATTACAATTCAGGACGTGAGAAAACATCACAAAGGGGAAAAAAGTGAAGATGGTGGGTTTTAGCATCCTTCAAGGTGCGAAATATGAGGTGAATTTTTGATGGGTTATGAGTTTTGTTTTTGTATATGCATACAGAATTCACTGTAGCAAGGACCTAGAAGCACTGGAAATTCATTTTGGCCATATATTCTTGACAGGAAACCTCCTTCACGGTAACAGATACAGTCTAACCTTGCTAACATCACGCATGTATGAAGACAGCGCAACCTTGCTTAAAATTTCCAGCTGGAACTGAAACATACCAGCTAAGAAAGGTGCCACAAATTTTTTTTTTTAAATAAATGAATAAGAAACGAATTTTAAAAACCCATACGACAGTGCTCAAATCATCAGCAAGCACTGACAATTCAGAACACTAAAATGTCTACTCATAAGAAACAATATTATTTTTTTATATTATAAAAATTACATTTAAAACAAAATCAGGACAAACTTCAATAGATTTGCCTTTTTACAGATACAACAGTATTTTGCTGATGACTGAATAATTAGATGATTGAATGATTAGCCTCTCCTAATGAAAAAGAGTGTGAATCTTTTATTAAACCAGTTACTTTCACAACATTTGGAAATTCACTTCCATTTCCAAGAAATAATGGATCAATGGGTTTTTTTTAAATTTTTTAAAGGTTATCATCAAAACAGACTGCATGCAGTTTCCCTTTATTTTCTAAGCAAATCAAATGGAGCAGGGAACTGAAACTCATATCCTGGAGGTGTCTGCTGGTTTTTAATGTGATGTGTTTCAGCACTCAAGTGCTTAATTTAATTAACTGATTTGCTAGCATGTCTTGTTTCCAAAGCATACAATGGCTTCTGTTTGAAAGGAAGCCACAAAAACACCAGCAGATACTGAGGCCCACCAGGACTGGAATTTGAGACCCCTGACAAAGAGCAACCCATTGAGCAGAGAAAAAAAATCTATTACATTACAGGCATTTAGCAGGCACTCTAATCCAGAACGACTTACAGAACTTTTTGCATCCATTTATACGTCTGGATTTATACTGAAGCAATGCAGGTTAAGTACCTTGCTCAAGGGTACAACGGCAGTGTCCTACCCAGGAATCGAACCTGTGACCTTTAGGTTCCAAGACCTACCCCATTACACTACATTGCCACTATCTGAGAGTACAAAATGAATCCACCCCACACTCAGACTTATCCCACTAGTGTTAGTTCCAGAGCTCTGTAGACTCCTATCCCCAGGGAACTAAGTTTTCCCCTGAGTATGTCCTGCTTTTCTTCACGTTAGCTAGCAGTTGCTGTTCTCCATATAATTCTGTTGCTGTCCCATCTTCACTTTATGCATTTCTGTTGGTGGTTCACACAGAGCAGACTGACTGTATTGTGGGAGGCAGGCTGGATTAATTGGATACAAGAGCGACAGAAGCTACCCAGGAAATTACCATATGAAAAAGTTGGATAACGTATCCTGTGGCAGTAGGATGTTCTCATTTACCCGTAGGTGTACCTTTTAGGTTTTGTCCTGATTTCATCCTCATCCACGTAGACTCTAGAGACAGCAGTGCCAATTACAGCAGACCTATCAAAATGACCGATCCAAATGCAATCCAAAATCATTCAGATTCAAACTGAAAATAATTTAGATCTGCATGAGATATCATCACACAATAATATGAAATTTCACACAAAAGGCAACCTGAATGTTAGAGCCGCCTAAATCATCATGTCCCTGAAATCTTTTCCCCAATTTCAGCACTTTCAAACAACAAAGTTAACATACTAGGCTATGTTGAAAATAATTATATGAAAAGGCTTTGCGCAATAATAGAGATAACAAGTAAAAACTGAGAATTGATGTCAGTACCCAAAACTAAAGATCCACTGAATGCATCTGGCTTTTTCTTCCTTTTAAGTGTAGACATTAAAATGTGGATTTTCTTCCACTGTGCAGTTGGAGGTATTACCATTGGACTGTCAAACTAAAATACTGTAGACTGGCTCAGACATAAAGCAGACAACAGAAGGCATCTGACAACAGAGCAGTCAACATTCACACATAGACACATAACTGCCACAACTGTCTCTTAGGGGAAAACAAATCCAGCATAATGATTTGACAGAAATAGTACAGCAACAGACGTGATGTATGTCACCAGATTCAATGTTTTATACAGGTAACTATTGTAATTTCCAACAAAAAAAGCGGACAAAATTAAACTTATATATAGCGTTTACAAAAAACAGTGCACCGTTGTTTGGCAAACGGCCTCCATATCCAGTTACAACAGTGTGGTGGTGGACATAATAACGTTGACCCAAGGGTGCTTGAAATCCACAATTAGCATGGAGAATGTTTCTACAACATGGCCGGCATGCACAGTAACGCTGCTAACACTGCGACTCTGTGACTGACGCTCAAGCGCAATTATTCTTTGTTTGGGGCTGGTTGGAGTTGGGGGGGGGGGGGGGGGGGTAACCGAGTAATGAATAAATTATTACATATTCCTAAACAAGAATAGGTTGTTCTTGCAGTCATGCAGGAATTCTTTGTAATGACATCCCACAAGGTTATACGTTTCCCCAAGGTGTTTTGGTGCATACTGCTTTTAAGATTGCTGCTTTGTTGACAGTTTTCTGTTTTTTAATGGCATCTTTCGGAACCTCTATGGTGATTAGGTAGTCTTGTGTTTCACCATTTTAATGCATTCGCTAAAAATCTCTCACAATCCCGGCTCTTAAATCTCAGTGAGGTCAGGGTTACAGACCCCTTTCTGTTCAGGAAACTATGGGAACAGTCTGTTCAGCTGGGTTTACAATCAGGAGCTGAGCTCACTTGGCCTGCCGGTGACGTCTCAAAGCCGTAATCAAGAAATCAGGCTGCTTCTTGAATTATCCCCCAGGCATTATCAACAACCAAATGGCTTATTGATTTTCGCTGCCCTCCCACAAACCCTTCTTGGGTGCTGAATGTGAACCAGCATACTTGCCTCAGTCCTCCAACAGCAACTCACATTCATTTAATGCTTTTAAAATGGCGGTTGGGGGCCTACACTCCTGATCATTGGGGGGGGGGGGGGGGGGGGGGAGAAGCATCTCGGAAACGTGATGCACAATTTTCCAATTTGATAAGTGTCCATGTGCAAGCAGAGAGATCTTGTCAGATTGACAGAGTAAACAAGAAAATAAAGCTGCATTTGGGCTGTGAGAGGAAGGGACTTTCAAGGGGGGGGGGTCGGCTTTGTCTGCTCCGTTTAATTTCACAGAGGATCATGTCTACAAATGCTAATTTTACCCTTTAATTTCTACAGTTCGTTTTATCCCTCCTCTGCTAATAAGCTTGAAATTAAAAAGAGTGAACACACTGGGCTCGGTACACGAGCACTGATAAGGCCCTGTGAAATATGAAAAGGCAAAGAAGATAATGGCTATCGACAGCAACGAGACACTGATGGAGAGGAGAGCAGCAGTCACCTACCCAGGCCCCAAGCTGTCATTGTGTTCATTTCCATTCTCATCTGTGAACCCCTACCTTCTCCCCCACCCTACATGATGTACAGTGCATTCTGAAAAAAAAAACTGCTGACCAGGCGTTTAGGGGGACATTCGAAATAGTGCAACCGCTGTGCTCCGCGCTTATCTCTGAGTCGATTCAGATTCAGATTTCATTTATTGCCCTCACGTAAGGGCTTCTGCTTAACAGATTTGCTTAATTTGAGCAGTACATTTAAGCATGTATTACATTACATACTTTGGAGACCATCATTAACTCTGCAGTCACTGACATCAAAGAAGAATATAGTTCAATATTCTTGACTCAATGCATTTCTCAAAAGCTCAGGACAAAGCCCCGTAGTGGTAAAACTGAAAGCCCCTTTTCAGCCTGATCTCTCTTAACCTCGTAGTGCTACTTTATAAATCTTTCTTCAGCAGCTACAGTAATTCTGAGGAAAGTCACTATGTCTGCAGGCTTCTATTCCCTCCAGTCCACCATTTAAAACAACTCACTCAACAACCAATCACTGTCACGACTCGACTGACCCCGCCTGCTACCCCCACAGAGGCCAGTTTGCTGGGTTTTGGGAGGGAGCCGGAGGAACGGCTAGGCCCAGGGATGGAAACAGCTGAGACAGACAACACTGTGGCCTGGATTATCTTCCTCCCCATTATTTTTTCCAGTTTGCCAACTTGCCATCCAGGCCTGTGACACCAAAATCCAGACTATGCATTAACATTCTTGCACCGGTGAAGGACAGAGGGGTGACACCAGTGGAGATGGTTGAAGCTCACAGTGTGTGGGATAACCATTGCTTGAGGGTCATAGGTTTGAATCTCGAGTGGGAATGCTGCTGTTGCACCACTGAGTATGGTTCTTACCTCATGGTCTCCTGTACAGACACAGCTGTACAACTGAGCCATATGCAATGTAAGATTGAATCTGAAAATATTATCCATCACCCTGGATAAAGATTTCCTCTCAGCTGATGAATAATTTATGCAACATGTCCAGACATAACAGGGAAGTCCTTGTGATTCAAGGTATTCATGACTTCATAGCTGAATTAGTCTTTCTATGATTTAACCATAACCTTTCTAAGATTGCTTGGCTAATTGGCTAAAAGACAGCTGGCACATCTAGTTCATTGGCTCATCGGGAAAATCATTCACGTTCAAGCTAATATTAGCAACCTTGCTACCATACTAAATACTCCATAATAAAACATGAAATCATTTTAATTATTTAAGCAGTGGATTTATATTGGGGGAAAAAATGTGATAAACCAGAAGATGGTCCTTATGACCCACGTTTAATGAAGATCAAAATCAGTTTAAAAATAAACAAGTATTTGGCTACTCATTTAAAACGGTTCAAAGGTAGGGGTAGTGCTATTGGTGGCTGGTAATCTTATTACAGCTGAGGAGATGCATCTTTGAATGAAACTGTGCCTACGCTGATTTATCAGAGCTTAGGCCAAAATAAACACCACCAACCCTACTGCCTACAAGCCAAGATATTTAGAGTGTCAAAGTGTCAAATTTCACAGTTCTTCTATTTTTTATCCAGTGACACCTATAATGGCAGACCACGTCACACTATGCATGCAGAGGTGTTGCTGTTGTTCATCACTTTCAAGTAATATGTAAAATAAATAATGGCTCTCGTTGCCTGATGTCTTACTCATAAAATGCCTCACGTTCTCAGCCCTAAAGAGGTTATTTTACATTACAAAGCATGAATGCCAAACTGAACTTGTAATGTCATGTCTTTCATTAAAAAAAAGTCCTATGGGGTTTATGCTGTGCAGCCGATGTCACTCGTGTCACCTGCACAAATTCAAATGCAATGATTGTATGTGCGCAAAGACAAACTGAACATGGAAAGATGTATAGGACATAAAACACATGCCCAGATTGAATAAAACAAAGAAACAAATGCTTGTGCTGTTTCTGTGCAACAAGTTCCTAAATCAAAATAGCAAATCATTACAACATATGGGACATACTGACAGTAACAAATCTAAGTCAGATGAGTTGAAGATAAATGAGTGCATAAATTTGGAGAGTTCAATATATTTTCTCTGAAAGTAGGCTCAGCAGATATGAGGTCCAATGAGAATCCAACCGCTGCTTGAATATTTAATTTAGAAAATGAAATAATACATTAAAGCAATTCCATTCTAATCTATTATTTGCCAAAATGTATCATTATAGAGTCAATTAATACACATGCTCCTATATGAATTTATTACTAAATCTGTAAAGCTAAGGTCATTTAGGTCTTTGTTTTGATGGATCATTTTAATATCAAGTCGTATACTTCTGCAGTAGTAGCAGTCTCGAAGAATACATACCCGGCAGCAAGCATTACTGTACTTAATTTTACCTCAGATAAAGGATAATATTCTCTTCTGTGCTCCTCTGCTTATCTTAACATCAAATACCTTCACTTTTATTGTATTTATTTGAGTCAAGCCTGAGTTATATTCCATTTACATTATAAAAGCACAAAGTTATGATAAATTAGCAGGCAGGACTTTAGAGACAAAGCATCTCAATTGCGGGTCTTTCCCCAGCTGTGAAGCGTTGTTAACCCCAACAGTTCCCAGAGTTTTAAGACCTGCACAGTGTACCAATGGCACTGAGCTGTTTTACTGTGCTGGGTGCTGCTATGGGAGCAGAACAGGGTTCATCTCCAATCATTCTGCTCATGACCAAGTTGATTGATGGATCTATTTCTAGTCCTGTAGTTAGACATCCAAACTATTTCGGGAAACCAGCAAGCATTGGGATAGGTCCTTCAGGGTGTCCTTGGGATGCAACCAATTAGTGAAATCAGATCAGTCACCTCAATGACTAGTGAATCAGAGATTTAATAATCTGAGTTGCTGAATTGTGTTACTTTATACTCACATATGTCCACAGTCTGTACCCACTTCTTACAGACATATCCAGCATGTATCATTCTTTTGGCCTTGATGGATTGGAAAAAATATTGCCTTGGTATTGCCTCTTAGATCTGTTCTTACACTCCTATAGCCTAACCCTGATTTTTCAAAGGAATTGTGTGAAGCCAACTTTTGTTGCTGAAACACATTAGGACTAAGGTCTTTTTCAGATTACTTCCACAATGACTCTCAAAACATTGAGCCATTTCTAGTTTTGGTCTGATATATGGTAAGCTGTACTATTCTTCCAAAAGTATAAAAATAAAGTGTGTAATTACAAATTTATTGGCAAGAATTGTTTTTCTCCAGCAAGTCTCCAGCAAGAAAAGTTTTACCAAAAACCTACATGCTTTTGTTCAGGCACTGCAAAGAAGTGGATGAATTCTCACACTGATTCTCATTGCCATTCACATTGCTAGTCATAAATTATCACAGCGTAATTCAGAGATGACCCCCATGGTCATATCTGCTCATCAGACAGCTTCGCTAAAAAGCTAATTCTTCTACTCTGGGCACCTACGTCCACTCCTACACTTTGAAGTGTGAATCAAACAAATCACAGATTTTTTGGTCTCTTGAAAAACTAACGTATAATTCCATTAAAACTAACTAAAATTTTGCACACTTCGGTACTCATTATTGATTTATATTGCCACTAGACGGGAGCCATTTGTCCTCTAAAATAGTCTAGAGCTACAGAATAACGTGGACATAAATGTATGACTGAGGACAGATGTGTATACGTGCAGCAATTAATCTATTGATTGTTTGTTGCTTACTTGATTCATTTCTTTCTTTGTTTCTTTTTTTGCTTTGTTGCTGTTATGTTAAGTCACGCTGTATCTGTGTGTGACTGACTGGGTTTGAGCCTGAGCCCGTGACTGCCACCGGCTGAGCACAGACTCCGGGAACATAAAGGCAAGGTCAGGCGGGCACCTCTGATGACGGGAGACGCTGAAAGGGATACTGTGCTGCAGCACGCGGAGAAGGCAGCGCCTTTTCGCTTCCCATGGAGCACTAAGAGCAGCCAATGGATTCAGAGTGCTTTTCAATTGGCTCACAATAATAGGCTGCTGATGACACATTAATGTACTGCAGGGTACACATCAGCAAGACGCTCATTTTCATTGGGAAATGTGCAAGGGTCTATAATTTAGCTACTGTGTGACTGAAGAAGAAAAGAGGACCACATGGGACGTGGGCAATGATTGGCTTGGGGATTATTGTTATTTTAACCTACAAGAACTGCAGAAGAAAGGGTCTTCTATGCTCAGTAAGAGGTTTTCTATCTTTTCGAAATAAAAGAAAAGAAAAAAAAATAAGAGCCATCTGAAGGCTTGGTATACAACTACGACAAAACAGAAAGGAAATGATGACCGTATCCACCAACATCACCCAAGACTTGCTGTATTGATTCACAGAAAATAAGGTCACTGACATCTACATAGTATTTCTCATGTCTTTAGCAGTACTGACAATATTCTAAACACAAGATCAGCCCAACACACGAGTTTCAGACCACTTAGGTCCAGATGGATCATTTTGCACAGTTCCCATTGCTCCCAAACCAAACCTGGTACTTTATTTATCACAGATTTCTATCTCAGCCTATTTATAGATGGGCACAAACTAATTTGACCTTATATATGAGTGATTGGCAAGCTGACTCCAGACCCGTTTAAGCTTATGGGCATGTATTTGAGTCTTGATGCAGCATTCCAATGCGCTATTCATACATTAATGGACTTTCTTAATATATATTTTATATACACCCTTCTAAGGAAGTTGCTAGCAGCTTTTAGGATAACAGAGGGAACACATTTACAAGTATGTTAGCCATTTGTCACCATTTGACCTGTAATGTATTATGCTTTACAGCTTTAATCACAAGAGAATCCAATCTAACCATTCAATCTAAGGTTAAGGTGGTGTGAGGTGGTCTACTGAGGCGACAGATAAGCGCAGGCACTGCCTGGGCGTTACCCTGACAATGTTGAATGTTCACTCCTGATGCTGTACTACTCTGTCGGTGGTTCTGGATAAGTCTGCTAAATACCAAATTGTAAATTGAAGACTGTAGATTAAGTGCTGTATCCCTACTGTATGTTGGTGTTGCTGTCTTTAAATGTGTGTTATTGACTGTGAGAAGCTTTCAGAAGCAACTTCCTATGCATGTATGTGTAAATAGCAGGGATGTATCCGAATCCGAATACAGTATTCGGGAAAGCACGAATAATGCGATGGAAACAGATATTTCCTCTACCCGAAGTTGCTCGTTATTATTCGGATTCGGGGGGAAAAAAGTCAGCTCCATGTCGAGTTCTCATAGCCTCTATCTAACGTTACACGGGCAGAGAGAGAGAGTATCTGGAACTCCGGCACATACCTAGATAGCAAGACGACATTGAAAAAATATTGATTTTCTATCTGAATCATCATTATGGTTTAGATTGAAATCTCAATGCTAAATAAATGATGGATCACCATTACAATACCGATGAAACCCGACAGTATGATGAAAGTGACGTTGGAATAACATTGATTTATAGTTGTCCTGATTATAATTGATTGAGCATCAATTTGTAGTTGACCAGAGAATAACAATGATGTTGAAAAGTCATCTATTTATAGTTGACCGGGAAATGAAGGAGTGATATTGAACAGCCATCGATTTATAGTTGACCAGGAAATAGCCTTGATCGAAAAGTCATCGAATTACAGTTGACCGGGAGACCATTGTGTGGTAGACCAACGTACTGCACCCCACACATCTCATTTGTGAATCCATCAGGTAAGCATGCATTTATTTATCTAATGTTTGAATGTTGAATTGTACCAAATTGAATATTCGTAAACGTTTATAGTTTATTTACATTGTCTAACATTATATGCAGTCATACATAGCCTACATTCGTGCATTATTATAATTTAGACACCTCTAAAATATCATTGAAACATTAACATCTTTCAAAGTTGGCAAATTTAGACATCATAGACTAGCCTATAAGTTCACTCTGCGGCTTCATAAACACCTATACTAAGTTAATTTAGTCAGTTAGCAGAGATAGCTAACCTTAGTTTACTGTAGTGTTTTATTATATTCATGGTAGCTATAAATTACATTAAATATTTGGGATATTTTACTATACAAACGTCAAGACTGAAAGATTGGGATGTTAGCTCGCTAACGTAACTGATAACTTTAAAGTTAGCGTTAGGTGACATATAGGCTAACGTTAGCTAGGATCAGTTGAGAGGAAGACAGAGGCATGCATATATTTGCAACCCAAAATCTGAACAAAGATAAAATACACGCTATTTTCATGAATTACAGTCCTCAATGCAGGATTATTCTTCCGACGATAAAGTAGCATTTTGCTTTTATGCTAGCAAAATTATCCTATTACCGATGGAGCTTGGATATAGTGCAATAAAGTAAGTATAAAATGGTGTCGAACACTTGCCTATAGTATCATCACTATTGTATTATTTTGGTAATTAGGCTACACACATTAGGCTACAGTAACTTATGTGTTCAGTACGACGTGGTGCAAGTTGCCCTGGCTTCTTATCTAACGCGCCTAAGGCTACTAAACACGTAGGCATATTCCACTTCTAAGTGCAATTTCTGTTGAACCTTTTTTTAATCTGAAATTTATAACTTTATTTTTTTTCTTCTATGTTTTCTGTTTTAGATGTCCTGACTCAGCAAATGGGGGCAGGCGGAGTCTCTGAATTTGCCTTTGCACGGGTAGTTCAAAAATGGCTCCGCTACGCTCCAGACCGGATGGGTGAGTCTGGACGCCAGACAGCTCAGGAGTGAATTCGCAAAGAATAAAATTAAACTAAATAAACTTGTTTTAATAAAATAAATAAACTTGTTTTTTTAAAACTGATGTAAAGTTGTCCGTTGTCATTTATATAGCCTATTAGAAATGAAGATAAGATAATGTTTAATAGGGCTGAGATATATTTCATAACATTTATCCTGGTCGTCAATAAAGCAGGACATTTATTTCACAATATTTAGAAGTATTAATAGTAATTTGCTGTGGTTTAATATCGGTTGAAATACCATTGAAATCCAGTTTATCTTTAGTTATGATTTCAACGTTGTTTCAATATTAACCGAGGGTGCAAAAGTGATGAAGAATCAACATCGGAGTTTGACATTGATTCAATTAAATTAACGCTGACAGCGGAATGTTGATTTAACATAGTTTCAATGATTGTTTGCTATCTGGGTAGCAGCTGCCTCGTGATGGCGAACCTATCATAAAGCGAGATGGCATTCAAAACCTGTATCAGAGGGTCTTAGAACGACGTTGTTTCTACACTGAAATGTGATTCAACATTGCCATCATTTGTGAAATTGGATATTGAAAAGGGGAGGGGATGTAACAACAATTCAAAAGCAGAAGAATAATGTTTCTGTTTAAACTGTTTTAGAATGCTTGATTTTGTAGCGCATTGATTTTATAACTGTTAAAAGGCCGAGGTGCCCCTTTACTGAGAAATAATGCGCACCCTTGGACCAATCAGAATCGAGTATTCAGCCAAGCCGTTGTATAATTTCCAATAACGGGACAGTCCGGCGTGTTTATTCCTTACATAACACCGTTAACAAAACGACGTTAACAAATCACTGCAAGCAATGACATTCCTTTTTTACCAACATTACACATTACAAAAGGGCGCATGCCACTGCACCAAAATGTAGAGCCAGGGCAAGATGCATTACCAGAGTTGCACGGAAAGGTAGCCTCTGTGTAACTGTTGTGAATGTCAAACGTTGCGAGGTAATGCAAAAGCATTGCGAGGGAACGTAAAAGTTCAAAATAGCTCAAAAAAAAATAAAAATAAAATCCCTACTATGTCCCTTAGGGGGCTCCGTATTTTTTTCATTCAGTCTAGGTTTTTTTTCTTCCAGTCCAGTTTTTTTTTCCAGTCCGGGTTTTTTTTCTTCCAATCCAGTTTTTTTCTTCCAGTCCAGGTTTTCTTTTCTTCCAGTCCAGGTTTTTTTTCTTCCAGTCCAGGTTTTTTTTTTTTATTTCCAGTCCAGGTTTTTTTTTCTTCCAGTCCAGTTTTTTTTTTTGTTCCAGGCCAGGTTTTTTTTCTTTTCTTCCAGTCCAGTTTTTTCTTCTTCCTCGCAACAAGTTATTTCTCAGTAAAGGGACACCTCTGCCTTTTAACAGTTCTAAAATCAATGCGCTACAAAATCCAGCATTCTAAAGCAGTTTAAGAGGAGGCAACACCATTGAAAACGATGATTTTGGTTCGATATGCCATTTTTTATATTTTTTGATATTTTGCTCCTATAACTTATATAGCTTCATAAAATGAACAAACTAAAGGTAAATAATCATTATAAATAGTTAATTTAGATGATAATATAACATCATCGTCAAGTACACAAAGCATAAAATGAGCTTATGATAGCATCTTTTATGATTAAATGCCTCTGCGGTTTTAAAACTGACCTGGTTGAATCATATATCGTTAAAAAGCTTGTTTCCTGGAGCGTACTGCTAGAATGACCATATGTGGCTATTTCCTTTGCTGTGAGGATGGACGAAAGACAAGCAGATAGATACAGCTACATAATTTTACATACTGCTTCTTAAATGTTATAGCTAGGGCATGGCAGGGGCTTTTTTTGATATGTTTTGTCATTTTCATTTTATGTGGCATTTTATCTGTAAAAATGGGTCAAAAAATGTTTTTTTTTTCAGCATGTAGGCTACATAGTTTTTGGAATAATTAATTTTAAAAAAACAACAATATTTTGACAAAAGCCTCTGCCAAGCCCTAACTACTGAGTTATTGATCACACTTTTAAAAAAATCAGTTCAGATTTCATCTGTTGAGCTTAAATATTGAATAGCCTATGCTTATAAGCAAATTAGCGCATATTTAATGAGCTAATAGCTCATTTGCATATTTTTAAAATAAAAAATGAAAAGTCATAATACAAAAAAACCTTGTATTTGTGTCTTTATTCAACTGGTAAAATTTCATTTTGATATGAGTAAAGGATTTTTTTCCTATTAAGGGGTGGTGCCTCCCCTTAAACAGCAACATTATTCTTTCGCTTTTGAATTGTTGTTACATCCCATCCCCTTTTCAATGTCCAATTTCACGTTGAATCACATTTCTAGTTACTGTTGCTAGCTTTATTTACGGTTGCTAACCATCCCGCAAATCGGAACTGTCCCTTATTTGGACAGTAGAATAGCATTCTGAATTTAACTCATGGCTACGGGAAGCATTTTCACCCGTATGTTTGTGAACGACTGTGTTTACAGTAACCGCTGTTTTGAATACAATCCAATCGTTAGCCAGCTAGCTAGCCAGGATAACAAACATGCCGTGAGACCATTCTGACCTAAAACCAACAATTTTAATACTGGCTAGGTGACAAGCGACGGCAAACCATAAAGCTAGCTGGCATTCAAACCCGTTTCAGAGGGTCTTAGAAAGACGTTATGTCTACACTGCGCGACCACACCATTTAAAAAGCAAGACAGTGCTAGGGAGATTAATTTGATTGACTTATGGTTTCATGCAGTTTTATTAGCCTAAATAATGTAATGACAAAAAATGTATGGTATAGACCTACATGGTATAAACCATGTACGCCTATATTATATTGTCTAATTGTATGGTATAAAACAAGAAGGAACTATTTTTTCTTGATAGAATCATTGTTTTCATAGAATTAACGACCAGAGGTGTTTGCTTAACAACGGTGCAAATAGAACTACCAACCAGAGTTTCCGCATAACGACGGTCCAAATAAATAGAACTACCAACCAGAGTTTTGCTTGACAACAGTAAAATAATATGCCCAAATGCCCACGGAAGAATATTTCACTTTCAGCTGATTAAATCTATAAAAATCAATAAATATAAAAGTAACCATATATAGTCATTGTTGGTATCACTAACTCTCACACACACACACACACACACACCAACAAACTTTGAGCCACTGTGCTGCAAAACATTTAATAAATACATTCTGTGCGTCAGCCATTACGTTTCTTCAAATCGATTCATATCATTGTTGATGATGGCCACAAGATAAAAATGCCCATTCTGTTTGCAACATAGGACTCTGATTCCACTAACTTAGTTGTTTCATTTACTACACATTATTGAAAAGTGATCGCTATTCTGCAGTCGCCCCCACCGAGTCAGCTCACAGTAGGCAGCGGGCTGAGAGCAGACTCTTTCCCAGCTATCATTCAGGGAAACTCTCGCATTGAGGAGGCTGAGGCGCCATTGCATTGCCAATGAATATTAGGTTAGAATATACAACGATTGCCCGATTTAACGTGACTTCCGGTATAAACCACGCTCACTTCCTGTCTTCTATCAGAATACAGATACACAGACAGATAATTTTGTTGGTTGAACAGATACAGATACAGATAATGATGTCTCTGCACGCCCCTAGTAAATAGCAACAATAAACCTGACTGAGCTGAACTGTGTCCCCAGAGGCCTCCTACCACCTATGCATGGATACTGTTCATGCTTACAGCTTCGATTTTAACTCCATCATACCCAGAAAGCTACATGGCAATGTCCTGTCGCTTGGTGTCACAGTCCTCCAGGGGCTTGACTTTATGCAATTCAGAACACACATTGTCAAATGTAACAACGTTTCTAAGCCATTAACTATAAGCATGGGTGCCCCACAAGGATTTGTCCTGTCTCTTCTTCTGTATTTGTTTCACCTTACAACAATATTTGGATCCATCTCATCTAAATGACAAAACAGCGAACAGAGATGAAGTTTCTCCCTCGGTCAATTAGTATCACTTTAACAAAAATACCTAACAGGTTGTGGACTTTTGCAGGAGCGCTACTACCACTTGCACATTAAGAAGATGCAGTGTGTGAACAGTTTTAAACTCCTGGGAAGAGCAATCTCCTTTTAAACGCGAGGACAAGTCCATCGCCATCATTAAGAAAGCGCACTAATGAGACAACTCAAGAAGTTCAGGATGTCAAGAGAGGGGATGCTTCAGTTTCACAGAGCTGTAACAGAATCCACTCGCACCTTTTACAGTACCAGTCTGACACAGCAAAAGGATAGGGTTTTACGTACAGCTTCTAAGATCATCGGCACTCTCCCTCACTTATCCATCACACCCAAATTCAACTGAAAGGACCGAAAATTTTCAATGACCCCTCACACCCAGCCAGCCCCCTTTCTTATCCACTCCTCTCAGGAAAAGGACTTGGCAGCATAAAATCCAGAACATCACGCTTTAGAAATAGCACATACCCTGAGGTAATTCGTTTTTTAAACGCCTCACAGGTCTGCACCAGCACTTCATGACAAGGGACTGTGCAATTATACCAGTGCCTCATAGGACCTCATGGCTTGCACCAGCACTTTACAAAATGGGACGATGTACTGTAATAGGATTAATATTTGATTGTACCTACTATAGAATTTTACTCCGTATGCAACATGAGTGCAATGATTTTAATTGATCTTCCCTAATTTAAGTTTGTATCTGTATTCATATTTACGATGTGTATGCAGTTATTCTATATGCTGGTTCTAAGGGAGGGGTTTATTTAATGAAACTAGGATGTCTTCGTCTTTGTATAATTTATGATCTGTGGGCACACTGAGACAAATTCCTAAAAACTGCAAAGTTGATGTGGCAATAAAGTATTGAAGTGGAACTGAATTGAACTATTCAATTTTATTCCTACTTTTATAAATCTATATTAAGACCAATCTATACCTAACATCTGTAGCATCTATGATGCCTTTTTTCATGAATCTCATCTGTCTTATACAAAGTGGTTTTTATTTTCTGGATTCAGTATCAGAGCTCAGTTAGAGAAGCAGCTGGAGTTAGTTGCAATTCCCTTGACAATGAGGCCTCTCTGTGTTAGAATGCTCTGCAAACTCTCAAACGTTCAGAATTGGCCAAACCATTGTCTTTTTTAAATTTCATATTATACAGTACTTTGATATCTTAAATATGCTAACCAAATGCAAAATATTAACATTCATAGTGTGTTTGTGCTTCAGTAGAAAACAGCACATTCCCAGGCCAAATCCAAAAATAATATTTAAAAAATAATTATGCAAATGAATCACGTATATGTGTTAGGCTGTGGCAGAAACTTGGCTAATAATTCCCATGTATGCTAATTAGATAGGCCTCTACACAGCAGTCAAATGTGGCAAATATACATGCCAAATACAGCAGACTAGCCTTTCCCTAAATGGTATGGCTTCCTGTTCGATACAAAACTACTACAAAATGCAACCTTTCCATGCTCAACAAATGTTGGCCATTTTACGAAAGCAAATAAAATCTTGATGTAGGCCTACTCCTGACCATACAGTAACTCAAAATTATAAGCCACTCAGCCGAAAAGCCTTGTGGCTGCCTGCAGCTTCCATTTGGTTGTTTTTACTGAGTGATTCATTCACTCGTTAAGACAGGTGTTCCGTATTCCGAGAAGGGGATTTCTTTTTCAGTTATTGATATCTTAATGGAGCCAAGAAGGTCTTTAGTAAGGGGATTAGAGTATGTATGTGGGTCATTCCTGCATTCCTTTCCTTATTGATCAGCTGTCACTCACCTGTAGAACACAAAAGCAGTCATGCGCGCGCACACACACACACGCACACACACACACAAGCAAAGTACATGTACATTAAAAAGCATCAGTTAAATGATATTGTGAAACCCTTTTTTCCACAATAACAACTGGAACCCAGTTAAAAATCATGAAGCTATTGACTGACAGAAAAACATGTTTATTTGCCAGGAGATGGAGTAGATACTGCAGATCAGGTGCTAGTACATTCAAAACAGATGTGAATGTCCTCAAGAAGACAGATGACAATACTAATGGCTATAATTTAAATAGCAGAAGGTAAACACAGTTCTCTCACAAAATTAATTATTTTCAATCATTAATTTGTCATTTGAACAGCAACTTCTGAGGATGAGTTGAGAATTTTAGTTTTAAGCCTGAATGCAAAATCACTGAATAGACTATAGACAATGTTTTACAACTTAACACATCCACAAACGTTGCTCAGCAAGAATGTGGTGTGTTTCCGAATTGTGTGTAATCGAGCGGTGTGGAATCTAAAATGCTCTAGGGGGTATTTTTCCCTCCTGTTCCCTCTCTCACTAAGAGGCAAGAGCCATTATAGTAGAGGGGTCATGCCATGGCTACAATGATCCCCTTGTTGCAAGCGAGCATTACAGACATGAATGATTGAACACAAGCTCAAGGACAAACAAGCGGTTTGAAGTGGAATAAGTATCACAGCAATGCAGGAATACATCTTCCATAGAATACTTTTCAAAGATACTAGAAGTGGGTGTAGATAAAGATACAATGGCAAGGTGAGATGTTTTATCAACAGGGCCTGCAATAACAACTTCATTTCATGAGTGCACCACAGTGTATAATGTGTTTTGAGAACCAAAAAAAAAAGTTACTTGAATGGTATTCTCACATTAGACCACACAAATGTAAAAAGGTGGATTTAGACTGCTGGCAACCGCAAAGACTCGTAAAGCCCCCCTCCATGACCTCCAGATGGTGGTCTATACAACCAGTGCTTTTGACAACCAGTTAATGAATGTACAGCCTAGATTGATACATAATAAAACATGACATTTCCTAACATCAGTTTCAAGTGTTTTATTCAAAAATGTTTAAAAAAATGATTGATAACAAATTAATAGAATAAACTCAATTTATTCTCATCTCAACATAAATATTCTCATGTACACTCCAGAAATGATTTGAAAAAAGTGCATTCCAGGCATATTACATCCTATCCATACAGATTTTACAGATTACTGTGCATATTCAAAGAGTCTAGGAATTCAATTTTATTTCCATCCATTTTCTAAACTGCTAACTCCTGCTCAGGGTCACAGGGGGGGCCTGGGGTCTATCCCACCATATGTTGGGTGAAAGATAGGAATTGGGTGTGGACAGGTCACCAATCCATTCCAGGGTCCGCACACCATTCACTCACACATTCATGTCCAAACGACAATTTAGACTCTCCAGTTACCCTACCTTACATATCTTTGGACTGTGGAAGGAAACCGGAGTAGACATGGGGACAACATTCAAACTGCACACAGACAGCTCCTCGGTCTGGATTCAAACTCCGAATTTTCTTGCTGTGAGGCGACAGCGTACGCACTGCACCAACGTGCTGCCCTCAATTTTTTTGTATAGTGCTATTTAGAAAGACGTTACTACGAAGCAAGCTTATTATATTGCGAATCCCAGTGGCATCATTTCAGCAGAACGTATAGTAGAGCAAAGAGATGCCGCATAAACTCCAGCCGCTAAAAGATGTGAGAATTAAATCTATGGTAGTGGACTATGCTAGACTGAGGAAAGGCATGTTTACTTCAACGGCAACCATCATGACAAAACAATGAACTTCTCTGCTACTGATGTTGTAAGAACACAGAAGTCTGTATTATTAAAAAAGGAAAATAAATGTGCGGTGCATTTGGACAACACTGGTGCTTCTATTTTAATATTCAATTCAGTTTTGAGGTCAGAGATGTCTATTTACTTGGAAAACTTGGGCATGAAACTGATAGTCAGCAGGTAAACAGAAGGATATATGTAGATCGCATCAACTTCCCCAAAATATGAAAGGCACGCCAAATAGGCTATGATATCTCTAACTGCTAAATACAACAGCAGAAATGTTAAACAACAAGCTGATTTGAGGATGCACACTTGCTTGGTTTGACTGTGAACGTGTAAACAAAACAAGCACAAAGATCCGGTGAAAGCTGGAGCACCAGGTGGAAGGCTATTTTTTAATAAAAATAAACTGGAGCAAATGGCCATAAAAAATGAAAAAAAGTTGCTATGAGCATAAATGTATAATAATGAATAATGTACACTGTATAACAAATGCCCCATTTCAGACATTCATTAAAACCGTAAACCTGTCCCATTTGTATTTACTAAGTCATGTCCATTCCTCCTTTCACCCCTCAGCCCTTCCTATCCACACTCCACAGTGTTATCCTTGCTATCCTAACTGGTATTACTGTTCTGGATCACTATTATCATTGCCTCAGGGAGGACTTCACACTGTCTTTTGGCATGCAGTTTTTACAAGACTCGGTTTCATATACTGAGCCTGTGAAGCTTTCTGGCTGTGCACATGTCCCATTCCTGCCTTAGATTTAATCTGTATGCAGCACAGTGCAAAGACTAACATCTTGACCAGGGGGGCCGGCCCTTTAAGAAAATTCCCATTGTACCATTGTTCCCATCTCAAATCGGCATCTTTTCCTTCTTTATGTACTGTACATGTGTGCTGGCAGACAGATCCAGAGTAGGTGCGTGCGACATCACAGGCTATAGCCCACAAGAACATCGCTACACGCTCGCACACCATGGTCGCCACCAGCAAGTCAAATGAAGCGGTCACTCTGCACAGACTCACACCTGACCTTCGTGACATCATGGGGTGGACTTCCACACTGTACTCATGAAGCCAGGCCAGCCTTTTCTTTGGTGGAGTTCACACCTAGCTTGTTTAGACTGGTTTTCCCAAAGCCCGGTACATTCACCGCCTCGTTTGGGCAGCTGGGAACTCTCCATTCATGTTTGGGTGTGCTCAAAACAACAGTACTGTGGTCCATCTGAAAAGGGTGGTCTTGGTCCTATTTGGAGAGAACTGTCATGCGGTGCAGTCCACTACTAGTCAGAATGCAATCAAACAAAAGTATCCTATGAATTATGGGTGCTTACCTGCTAGCTAAGAGACAAGTAGCATTATATATTGTGCTTAGTAATAATAAATAATAAATATAACAGAATTAAAATGAACACTAAACACTTTAAAAAAACATACTGCTGATATGTAATTTTAAATTTCACACTTTTATACAAGTTGAATTAAGCCATCTTATCACGTGAAAGAAGAATGTGTTCAGACACTGCGTAGAATACTAGCAACTGAGCAGTTTTCAGGTACTGTGACAATTCTCCATCTGAATTCCAGCTTATCATCAGATCATGACTGATCTTACCAGATTCCTTTTCTTACATGACAAGTCCACTGTCAACATGTCATGGAAGGCGTGCATCAGAGAGTGCCTTCTCCTACACCTCTACATCTCCTTTGAGTGCTGTCTTTGAAAAGCAATACATTATTTCCTGCTTGCAGTCTTGACATTTGCTCATATTGTTTCCTCGAATGTTCTTAACTGGAAAGAATACCAACACGCAATTATAAATGCTCCACAACTGTCCCTGGGCCAGAATCTGGAACTGATCTTATTTTGTTCACCCTGCTGAATTTCCATCCAGTAAATAAGACATTTCTATGATACCACAAATTGCTTGAAATTGGGCAGGGGAAACAAAATCAAACCTAATAAAAAAACTGCAACAAACTTACAACGTAACCCTGATTTGAACTAAACCAGATGAACTACAAGAGGGTGAGCACCCTTAGTCTCATAAATTCATAAAAAGGGCACTGAATTTGAATTTGTGTATTGAGAAATAATGCAGACATGTTTTTGAAATACTGGTACCAAATATTACTCCTATCCCAGTAATCCAAATAGAAAACCCTCTCCATCTCCCAAAATTCCCCTCAGTAGTAGACATCTCATGGATATTTAAATTCAGGGGAACGCTGTCAGGATGAGAGGCAAAATGGAACCCTCAAGTGGTTCCCACAAATGATACAAGTTACTCCAAGCATTGCTCAGCCCACATATCGATCATGAAACGTGCACAAGGTGGCTGGCTCAAGAGTAGTTAGTGAACAACTGAGGGCAGAATAAATCATCAAAAACTTTAGCAGAATACATAAACATATTCTACAATGGTCCTTGGTATATATCCAGACAAATCTCCATGCAGCTCAACATTTATGAGGTGCATTCACTCGTCATCACAGGAATAGAAACCAAGCAAGCCCTGCAATTCCCCTGGCGCAGTCTGTACAAGGCCCAAGTACTCCCTTTTTACCTTCTCTTCTAATTCATAATTTATTTTATTTCAGGATTTAAGATTCAATACACACACCGGGTCGAAACCAAGGTAGCATGCAATCCTAGTTGTAAACTGTAAGCCCAAATCTTTATGGGACTGGTGCTTTTCTGCCAAGGATGTTACTTTGAAAAAAAGCAGAACATATTTATCATTTTGCATTTTTATTTATATCAAGTACAGTAAAGCAAGATGCAGGATGCAATACAGCAGACACTGATTCCAATGTCAGCGATTTATTGCTGCTTTCTTAGAGAGAGAGAGAGAGAGAGAGAGAGAGAGAGTGAGAGAGCGAGAGAAAGAGACAGAGTGACAGAGAGAGAGAAGGAGAGAAAACTCTGAAGGATGGTGTGCTGTGGCAATGTGCCACATTGCTAGTGGAAATGGACTTGTGGCCAGTCAATTGTCAGTTCAGTTCCCAGGAGGAGCACTTTTTGACATGTTCAATATGCAGACTAATTAATTCTGTTGCTTAACAAGAATTTAGGCATGCTTGACATTTCAGATTAATTATCCATATGTCGTAGGCAAAATAAAAATGAACAATTTTTGTGATAGCTTCTTATTATTTTCTATAACAACTGAGCTATTCTACCAAAAAAAACTATTGTTTTCACAACAGAAAACAATTACATCATCTCAAAGTAAAGCCCCAGCTTCATAAGTAATTGATGCAAATGTAAATCAGGCAATGTCAACACACAGTATTATATAATTACCAGTGCGATTACACACAAACTCCAATTAAACAACACGATCTGATACACAATGTAAAGACGATGCTATTTTTAAAAGGTAATGTTATTTTTGTAAGCCTCTAAAGATGAAGGCAGCAGATTTGAAAATGCTGCCATTGTTGCTCGTTTTAGCCAAACATTGTACCAATTTAAGTCAGCTATACCCCTTAGATACAAGGAATTATTCCAGCATATGGCTATTTTTATTTTATTAAATTGTGAAATATGCTTTTGACTTGTAGGACCATGTATTTTTAATTTAACGAAGGGTATCTACTGTATGTTGAAAGGTCACGGGGAATGGTGCATGCTCTTTAAAAGAAAATGGCTTGAGCTCTTTATTCTGTGTATGTTTGCATCATACAGGGCTGAAGTCTATGTAGGCCTAACGATAATTCCACATTGATTCATAGCCTCTGAAAACAAATTCTGCCCACTTCAGTACTTGTTAGTACACAACAAGCAGTCTAAGGGCCCAGTTTTCTGTATTAAGCAACGGGGGTCCATCTAAACAATCACAACCTTGATTCAGAGTGCAGAGTAATTCTCCATAAACACTTGAGTTCACAGGGGTCTCCATCAGACCCCTCTGGTGAAAGCAATTGCAACCTGCTTTTATCATCTCATGCACCTCCTGCATACTAATTTTATTTATACTGACAAGCCATGCATTTAGTATACTCCTACACTACACTTATATTTTCCAAGAACAAATAAACACAACACACAAATACACCCACATTAATATTCCACATACAGTATGTCTCCTCAGTGTGCATTTCCACTACTGCTAAAGAAGTGAGTAAGAAGGAAAAGAGCATGAATAAAAATAAGTGGAATATAACTGAATGTAATTCAAAGATACCTGGAACTACTGCTTATGAACATAAATGAAAATATTACGCCAAAGGGCCCGCAGTGATGAAGTATGCTAATGCAGGCAGTCTAACCTAGCGCAATGCTGCAATTTCATTCCACCTTGCAGGCAAAACGGTACTTGGGCATGGTGGTAAACCCACCCTTCAGACCGGCCGTGTAAGCAACAATCAATCTTTTAAACAGAAGACACGAGAAGCCAAGAGAGAACAAAGCAGACGCATATCTATTACCAGTAACAGCGGCTTTTCAAGCCTTTACAAACATCCAATGAGTGAGATATCCCGTAACATGCATTATTAATACAAGAACATTCTTTCAAGCTACGCTAATAGCAGCCCTTCACTCAGACGGCGTGACACGCCGTATGAATGCTAGCCGCACTCGAGGGAGATCAATCGGAGCGACACAGCCGAGGCAACAGGACACGCATCCTTAACGGAACGGCAAAGCGCCTCGGACCACCGCTGACGGCTGTCTTTCTTTTTATGCAGGCATCGGATCTAATGTGCCTTTTAAGAAATGGCTAAAATAGCGCATTCATAAGTCATATCTGCTGCAATGTTGACATTCGATTTATTAAAAAGCACTATTTTCTTTGCATTCTTTCATTTGCAATTTGCATGGGCCTTTTTTACACAAGTTTCGGACATTCTATCTGTGGCGTTCCCAAGTGGGAGAGCAGACCATTGTTCGGAGCAGCACAGGACGATTCGTTCCATCAATTATTTATACTGCTTTTCAAGGACAGATTTGAATTAACTGGAAGAGCATTAGCGTTCAATGTGAAGGTTACTAAACACTACCTTTTTCTGTACTTAAAATGGTAAAAAATAAAAAAATAAAAAGATTACAGCATGCCTATCATTTAGTCTGTCCTCAGCCACAGCATTTGAATCAGAACAAAGGAAAGCCCTTTTATTAAATTATCATGTTGTATCCATTTCCATGTGGCCATTATCCAGCTGACTAATGTTCCACTAACAAACTTTGCTCTGGTTCCCCATGGCTGACGGTAATTTTTGTCCAAATGCCATCTAAAAATGTTTTCTGCCTTCATGTTAATGGTGTCAGTGGTTCCAATAGAACACTGGGCTATTTCAATTTTGAGGCTTGATTTTTTTTTTTTTTTTTTTTAAAGAACAAAAAAAATAAAAATACACCAAGCCAGATAATTTCAAGTTATCATTTCTGGTGTTGGCTAGCCTTGGCGTTGAACACAGTCCTCAAAGGCTGAGATCCCACATGCATGCGGTACCTTCGCAGGGGTCGGCCTTGTTCTGCGGCAGCTGTGCCAGATAACTTCCGAGCCTTGGGTGGGTGTGGAGGGGGGTGGGGGAGCAGCGCGTCTCTAATTCCATCTGATTCCTCCTTATCCTAGAGCAGATCAGCCTCCCCCCCCCCCTCCCGCTACACGGTTAATGATAAAGAGATCTCCCTGGAGGAGGAGGCGGTGAGGAAATGGAACTCTTGCAGCAAATTGCCTAGCATTAGGAGGGGGCTCAGATGCAGCCTTGCGTCAGGTGGAAAGATAAACCCGGGAGGCGTCGCCTTCCCTCACAGCGAAGGAAGTGGTACCTAGCTCACCACACCTCTACGCTGCAGCCACCTGTTAGCAGGCTCACGTGGCACTCACGTTCATAAGTATCATTTCACAGGCAATGTCTGCCCTTCTCTTTTTTTAAACATTCTTTTATTTCCTGAAAGTGGCTGTTTTGAAAGCGCCCACCATCAAGTGAGTTAATACAGACACCAACTATCACAGAGACTGATACTGACACTGATTTTGGTGGTTAAAACACACTAGCCCACTACTGTGGCTAGGATTCAATCAACAGTTATCCTTAATTTACAAATATGCAAGCATCTATCTATTTTTTTCTTCACCAACACTGCCTGTCAGACGCACGTCCAGATAATCCAGGCCAACACATAATGCATGTTTCAAGGAACATGGTATCAAAAAAACATTATGCTCCCAAACTCCCCTAATCTGCTCATTTTACCCATGTAATTTCATGGGAAAACACTTCCGTCAAATCCCCAGCCGAGGTGTTTCCTGCACACCGCCGCACATCCACTGGTGGATGCGCGCGCTTCTCCGGGATGTTCATGGAGCGGCTCAGCGGTGAAGGTGGGGCCGAAGCCCTTAAGCATATTACCCTGAGATTCCTTTCTCTCTCCACTAATGCCCGGGCACAGCTCCAGCAATCTCAAAGTCGCAGACATGACAGCCACGGCAGCACCCTTCAGTAATCCTCACCTGCAGTAGGGAGCACGATGGCACTCGCTGGTTTAATGTCAAAATAACCGCACTGCAGGAAGAAACGCATCAGACTTTGTAGGGCCTTAACGTCTTGATGAAAACCGACTACCATCCCCGTGAAAATTGGCTGGGTATGGCATTTGTGGATGGGTGGGGGGGGGGGGGGGGTGTAGAGTATGTAGGAAGGTACCAAATATGAAAATGTGGGGAAATCATAGCAAATTGTAGCACTTATTCATTTTCTGATAATAATTTAAAATTTGTTTAAACTGCTGGTTTGCCATGAAACCCCCTGCATGCTGTTAACATCCACCACCCCTACACTCTAACATTTCATGCCCAGTCAAACATGCAGAGGCAATTTAGCACTCATTGCCAACCTCACTCGCACATCACTCGGCCTTCAACATTTATATTGAAAGCAAAAAACTAAAAATAGACAGCTGCAGCGTAGGGGGAAAAAGACAGCGCAGAGAGCGGGCTGGAAAGTCGCCCGTGAAACACAGTTTATAGAATCCCTCTCTTGTAATCCACTGGAGATAGAAGATTATTTCCACAAACAAAAAAGCCGCACATGAATGTAGGCCAAGCAGCTTGCCGTGCATATGCTATGGAGACAAGCTAATCCAATTCAATGCCAGAGAATTGTGTCTTCACTCCTTAATGTAAGAATTGTGTGTCTTATATTCATATGACAGGAGATGGTACACTTTGTTTTGATGCCATAAACTGTTAAAATAATTCTAAAAATAACTAAAAGCATTCTGCTGCCAGCTTGTCAGGATCTTTTTACGTTTCATCTTTTCTTGGGGTGGGGGCATCAGACAGAAAATGGCATAATCAAAGATGAACATCTCCCTCTATTCCGTCTAATGACAACATACAATCTGAGAACACTACACTCATCATATGATATCAGAAGGGTTTTTGCAGTCTCCGTTAAGAGTGTAGAACTAAGGTGACCCAGTAATTTTCCCCAATCCTGTGGTCTGCTAACGGTCAGGGCCTTTGGCTCAGTATCCGTGAGGAGCTGCTACAGACTTCCAGCACTTGGCTGGAGGGTGAGGCCCACAGTCTCCAGCCAGACCGCGGGGCAGAGTAGCAGCTCCGTTAACCTCTGACCTCCCTGAAAAAATAGGCAGCGCAGAGCTGCCTCCAGGCCGCGCTTTGAAAGACTCTTCTCAGTCTTGCGAGGAATGCAGCAAATCGAGCTCACCTTGGTGAAGACAAGCTAAATCAAATTTGTGGATCTGACAGCGCTGACCATTGGGATAATGGAGTCTTTGAAATCCAACAGACTTCAGTCACAATTTTCATCCACGTTAACCCACACTGCTGTTCACCTGTTCAGTTTTGGCTAAATCTGTCCCGCACTTGCCACTCCAATCCAAAGTGAAAGAAAAGGTGACCCTTCTTTAAAACCAGTTACTCAAAGAACAAACTGCTTAGCAAACAGATTAGAGCTGGATCAGGATTAAGGCCTCGCAGTGCAAATGCTGAACAACAGTTTCACAGGTTCACACAGTGAAGACTGCATACAAGATAGTACACAATTTGAGCTTAAAACTGAACTGATAATAGCAGAAGTTACAATGGCACAGAATTAATATTAAGATCAAATGGTGTGACTTGTAAAGCACTTAGTAAGTGCCACAGACACTATACAGTACTTCCGACAAATTACATTTCAGCCTTACAATCCCGATACGATCCCTTACAAAACCCGAAATGGACACACAAACCCCAGAATGCTAACTAAATGGGTAAAATAGTTTCCCCCACCAAAATAAATTCCCCTGAAGCACATTCATAACTTGGAACTTTTTGTGCCAGAAACCTCCCACCCAATGCCCTTTCAATTTGCATTATTCAGGAAAGGTCATGAGCAATATTAACCTCTCCGCGATTCAGAAAATTCTGAACATTTTTGGCACCAGACGGCAGTTTGTTTTATGATGTCAGACAGATAGCAGATAAATGTGAGCAGAGTGTAGGAACAGACCCCTTCGCCTACTGACCTCCTTTTACTGACTAAGACAAAAACCCATGCGGGCGTCTAGGTCCATACATGCATTTTTTCTGCTCCAGTGCTAACGGGCTTCTCAAAGCTAGAAGAACTACAGGTTGAGAATATTGCCAACAGATACTCCTGCACTGTTAAACAGAAAATGCACACACTGACTGTAATGTAATATACATTGAATAACAGGAAGTGGTAGGTAAGAAGGTAAGGACTTATAAAATGACCTGATATTTTATTCTGTTAGCAGTCCAATTTATCAAAATAAATAGAAAAACATAATGGTGTATACAACCAGCCGCATTAAAACAAATCTCAAACTTTCAGAGAAAACACAATGGTTAGCGAGAACAGAGGGAAAAATCTACTTCATAAAAGTAAAATGTGCTACTTAGAAAGAGAACATCAATGTGGAGACATCCACCTATATTGCACACAGAGACTAATGGAACATTCCTCTCTGAAACTACAGAGAGAGGAACCTATTTTTCATGTATTCATATTTATTCATTATTTAATGACAGATGATGAATCACAAGGCCCGAAGGCCACTCAAAGCAATTGCGGCAGTAATGACAAGGAGATTATCGGGACAAAAGAAACTCACTCTACTTTCACCTGAACACTTAAATTATCAAAGGAAATACAAAGGAAACAGGATGCAGAGACAGAATGACTCCTTGAGAAAAAAACCGCAGAATGGAATTAGACTAAATAAGGATATGAAGAAGACGTCAAATGTTTAGAGCACCTTAACCTGTTCAGATCAGCATAGCAACATAGATACAGACACATCATTCCTGAACTGGTGATATAGCAAGACCAAAGGAGGGCGGCATCGACTGTTCCTCTGTGTTGAGAAATGAAATAATATCAGTACAGTAATGTATGGACTGGGCATCATTTCGAATCAATGGCTCAGACTGACGTCACAATCACAGACAGCCTAAACACATGGACTGGGTACCTCCCGTAGATGCCTGTAGAATCGCATTCAATCCCTTTCTTCTCTTTGCTGCTCAACAGGAGAAATGTGCAGACAGCACGGTCCCAAGGCATAGG
This sequence comes from Anguilla anguilla, assembly GCF_013347855.1. Classification (NCBI taxonomy): domain Eukaryota; kingdom Metazoa; phylum Chordata; class Actinopteri; order Anguilliformes; family Anguillidae; genus Anguilla; species Anguilla anguilla. The sequence goes on from NC_049209.1 coordinate 23,351,600, forward strand.
CCTAAAGAAAGCTAAGGCCTGCCTGTAAAGGAACATGCGGAGAGACGCACTGTCTCTCTCGGGTTACAGCCACGACCAGTGGTTCATAACTCAAAGTAAAGATGTTAGCTATACTGCAAGTAAGCTAAAGAAACTGATCCATCAGGGATAAATGTGTTAATTAACTTTACACATGCTACCGTTCTGCAACATAGCAACAAGTTAAATGCACATAGTCTATGTACTTTCCCGCGATGGCAAGCAAAGCACAGCTTTAAGTTCCAGCACGCACAGAAGAAATCGAGGACGGGAGACCGCCTTTTTCTACAGACACCACAATAGAGATCCAGTGATGGTGACCAAATCAGCGTTCCATTGGACAAACAAGCACCACACTGAACCATCTGCACTCCCGCAGTAAAACTGACAAACATCCAGGTATTAACTAGCTTAGGATACTTCTGTTTTTTCTTTGTTTTAAAAGAAGTGTATTATCGATTGTATGTAAGTTCTAAGATTATATCATGTTGCTTGTTCGTTAGCTACAGCCGCCTAGCCCGGATATGTAACACATAGGTTCCTCTTACCAACATTAGCTTCTCTTCCCTTTAACCGAGATCTGTGCATGTGATCTTTCCTGCACTAATATATACTCAGTCGACATATGGTCTTGTATACTTAGAATGCAAAGGTGCACTGAGATTGGCTAGACGTAGCTAACTTCAGAAGTCCTTTGGTTCACGCAATTTCCCTGGTGTCCAGGCCTGATATAGCACCACATGCTAAAAGCTGATTCATAATTCACTCCACAACAGAGGAGCCATTCTTCTCTCAGGCACTATGTGTGCTGGTGAACACGCATGACTAGACACACACATGCCATATTCTCCCTTCATTAGCCTTTTAGGATTTTAGTTTAGATGTTTGTTAATTTGTTTAATAAAGTTTCATTAAACTTTTCATCGGTCTGATTATTTGGATAAATGCTTGAGCCTACCACCTCAAAGAACATATGTTGTTACATCACTGGTTTTTATTATAATATTTAATATTGAAATTCATAGTCATGATTTAATAATACCTTTTATGAGACTGATTAATTATTAGACTGATCATACTTATGCACAATTTGATCACCGCATGAGATGATATATATGTATATCTCCAGCATTCCTTGGTGCCTACTCTTGAGGATTGTTAAAACGGACACATTTTCATTATTTGTCCTCACCATTCTACAATTCATAGACGTGTTTTCCCCTACACATGCTTCTGGCGGGCCAGACTGAGTCCGCCATTCAGGATGCTTCTCGTTTCTCTAGGGCTGCTGTTTTGAGTTCAGCTCAAGCCATCTCCACAACGCCAGGCCACCAGTAACCAAAACCTCGTCCTGCTCGTCCTGTTCAGCTGTTTCCATTGCAGTTCTGTCATACCACCTCGCGAATGTGCCCAATTGCCCGGCAGCTTCAAGAACATGCAATACTGGTGGAAAGAAGGCACATTTCTCTTAGGTATGCAAATCTGCTTCAACAGTGGTACACAAAGTGGTAGACCTTTGCATGTCGACTGACCTGGCATTCACAGACATTGGACATTGAGGTACCAGCTGGTAACAGTCAAACCATTGATTTAACTCTGGACACAAGCCAGTTGGTTACCTCCTCTCCAACAACAACATCGCTGCACGTACAACGTTCTTTGTCTCAAAAACAGGATTGGCACTCATAGGCAGAGCCCTGAACTGTCACATTGCTGGGGGTTTGGTTCTTACAGCACACCGTGCTGCAGTGCTTCAAAACAAATGATGCCATGAAGCCCAAGGGGTTTGCCCAAAAGGATTTGTACACAAAGTTCAAGCAAACATGTTCATCCCAATGGTGCAACAGAAACTGAGGAAGCTGCCATTATCTGTGCGTGACTAAGTATCAGTCGAAATACAAAAGCTTCTACAAGTGGCTCGTCATTGCCCGAGTGGATACTTCACCATATGTTTCCCCTATTGTTGTGGCACACAAAAACAATGAGGGAATTATGGATAATACTGTAACTATGGATACTCACCCATTGCCACATCTCAACAATTTATTTTCAGAAACGTGAGGCGTGTCCATTCTCTTACATTGATCAGGAAAGTGCCTATTTCCAATTTCCCCTCCATCAAGGCAGCAGAAATCTCACCGCTTTCCTAACGCACACTGGTCTGTTTAGGTATATGCGTGACCTGTTCGGGGTTGCCTCGGGACTGTCAGCATTTCAAAAAATGATGAAGATGATACTGGGTGATTTACCTGGACGACGTAGTCATTTTCGGGAGCACCAAAGCCAAGCATGACACCCATCTCAGTGCCGCGTTGCTTTGTCTCAGTAACGCCGGGTCACAACTTAATATGCAAGAGAGTTTATTCACACAACCCAGCATTAATTATCTGGGGCATGAGATTTCAAAGGAGGGACTGAAGCCAACTCCAATCGCCCACGCACCCATGCCTGCTTTGTGCTTCTTCCTGGGGCATATATTCTGCTTCAGTCACTTCCTACCAAAATATGCGTCTGCAGTGAGCCTCTCTCCGTTACGGGTGGGCCCAAACGCGACATTCAACTGGACTAAGGACACTGTACGGAGCTTTGCTTCTCTAAAAGCAATGCTCGTCTCCAGCCCAGCCCTGTCATCGTTTGATCCAGCACTGCTTACATATAAGCTGACAGATGCATCGGATTACGGACTTGCCACTGTTCTGACACAGATCCAACCAGACAACCCTGAATGCCCCGTGGCTTCTGCTCCGCGTGCGCTTTCGCCTGCTGAACGCAAATTTTCTACAGTGGTAAAGGAGGGGCTGGCATGTGTTTTGGCAGTCGAAAAGGGAAGAACCATCCTGTGGGTACAACATACCACCAAGTGCTCACCACTCTCCTTGCCACAAAGGGCATGAACAGAGTGGGGAGGAGGACAGCCAGGTGGTCTGTCTGGCTGCACTGCTTCCAGTATGACATGGTCTACCAACCTGAGAAGAAAAACTTTGTGCCGGACAGTTTGTCAAGGCTGCCACTGCCGACGCTCAGCATCCACTTTGGATTGCGGAGATCTCTCCACCTCTGTCAGCCTTTCCAGTCTCCAGTCTTTAAGGTGCATGAGTATCCTGCCCAGTGCTACAGCAGCTGCATGCCCAAATTTCACATGGATAGCCCAAAGCAATGAAAAATGTCTCACCAGAAATGCACACGTACTCCCCAATACGAGATGACTTAGCCGTGGATGACTGTTATGAAATGTGGGGGACACGCCTCATTGCTCCAGTTGCTCTGTGTTCCCACTGATTCAGCGCATGATGGGCACCAAGGAACTGTGCGCACTAAGCATCGCTTACGGGAACTGTATTGTTAGCCGAGGTTAGAGGGCGAGGTCCAGTCTGTTATTTCATCCTGTGTCACTTGCCAGATGAGCGATGAAATGGCGAAAACACATCCCGCCCTGTTACAGCCTGTCAAGCTTCCAGAAGGTCCGTTTCAGAAAGTGGCCATTGACATCATGGATCTGTTCGACCAGGGACCTCACAACTGCCGATACACAGTCACCCTGGTCGACTACTTTAGCAAGTGACCAGAGGTGACCTTTGCCCCAAAGGTCACCACAGATACGGTGATGTCATTCCTAGTAATGGTGTTTGCTCGGGAAAGGAATCCTTTGGAAGAGAGAGAGAGATAGAGCACATACATTCAAGCATATATTACCCGCAAGCGAACGGAGCTGTCGAGCGTTTTAACCGGATATTAAAAGAGTGCATATGGAATTCAGAAAGACATCAGGTGCCCTGGAAGAGAGAAGTGACAGCCTCTCTAAACAATTATCGGGCAGCACGGCACACAACAACAAATATCTCTCCATTCCAGCTTCTCCCAGGGGGCTCTCCACCAAATTGAATGTGTTACCGGTGAGTAACGAATCAACATTGTCCAAGCTCGTTCGAGACATGGTCACCATACAACGGGAGATAAGCAAACAATAGATCAGGAGAAATCAGAATTATGGATCAGAGGGCCAAAGCTGCCTAGATTCAAGAGTTAAGATCGGATGCAAGTGCGTAAGCCAATGCACGACCAAAAAGCAGACAAAGAATTCACAGATCCCTCATCAGCGGAACAGAAAACTGGGCCGAGTACCCACATCTTGAATGACGGAAAGAAGTGGGATGCTGTGCACCTGTCGCTGTTTCCCAAGAGTGAGACCGGGCAAACAGAGCCACAGGAGGAACAAGTTAGCGTGCCACCAGCAGCACGAAGGAGCAAGCAAGGAAGAAATCCACCTCTGTGGACAAAAGATTATATTGTTTATTCTTAATAGGAACGTTAGACTATGAAGAACTGTCTGCACCCTGGCGTTATCACCTAGCTAATTGTTATAAAATCCAGTGTGATTATAGCTCATGGTTAAATTACCGTGTTTAAATGTCTAGTAAGGACAGTAGTGGAATAGCCTAGTAGTTAAGCTACTAGGCTATTCCACCTGAAATGTTTAAGTTTCTGTCAAACATTCTCAGTTACTATGCAGGAGTACATACTTGATTTATATTACAGTGTTTTGGTTATTATGGCCATACAGATGTTAGTCACTTAGACGAAAATTCCTTTTGAGTAAAAGGGGATGCTGTGTTCAGTTGTACTGTACGCTGCCCATTACTTTGTTATCAATAATGAGCGCTACTTAAGCAGTTGATTTGCGTCCAAAAACAGAAGTGAAAAAGGCAGTGTACAAAAATGGTGTCCAAGCAAACATTCCCCCTGAAACTGTTTGTCCGACTTATTTATTTTGATTTGCAAAAGTACTACACCATGTCACCCCCAGGATACCATAAACGGTACTTCACAGTAGTTCTTACACTAAAATGGAGGGCTGAATTAGCTTTAACTGGCATGAAAGGAAAGGGCTGGGACTGAAGCAGAAGATAACAGATTAATCCACACATCGGGTGGAAAACCAAAGATTTTTCACACAATAACCCAGAAATGTTTTTACTGGCATATCAGAATTCCAGGGGCATATCACATTCGTCCACACAAAAGCAATCATTCTGGAATTCAACTATGACATCTCAGAAGGTCCAAACTTAACCTGCATGCAAGCCATGCAAGCTGAATGCAGGAATATAATCCACACAGCACATAGATCAAGTAGTCATGGTGAGTAAACGAAATAAATCGAAATTGGCAAATATTTTTTACAGTCCAAAAGTTAGATTCACAAATCATCATTACCTCTGGCTTCATCTTTGTGTTTAATTGTGTATGGCATGACTTACTGACCACACAACAGTGCTATGCACTATCCCATGTTTAGAAATAAATATTTTGCAAGTGCTTTGGAAAGTGCAGTCCAGCTGCCTCACTGACATTAAAGAAATAAAGAAGGAAGAATAGTATCCCCAAAGGAAAAACTGTGCCCTCATGGATAGCATTTCTGAACATCTGATCAGAGTTCAGCTACATGCACACTGACAGTGGCCACAGGGAAACTGTTTTCTCAGGAGAAGTGTGGCATTTGCAGACAGACTGCACGCCACCATTGACCTATAACACTTCATTTAGTGGGCGTTTGCCAAGTTTTATAGACTGAATTGATAGCTGCATACGTTATAATGGCACGGCACACACTATATAGTACTTCAGAGAAATTACAATTCCGCCTTACAATCTGTACAATACTGACTCAAGACCCGACCCTGACACAATCCTCAGAATGTGAACTGAATGGGCAAAACAGTTTTCCCCACTATGCACATGCATAACTTGGAACCTTCTGAGCCAGAAACCTCTCACCCTATGCCCCTTCAATTTGCATTATTCAGGCAAGGTTGTGAGCAGTATAAGCCTCTCCTCAATTCTGAAAACACTGAATATTTCTGGAAGCAGACATCAGCCTGGGTTGTGATGTGAAACAGATATCAGATAAATGTGAGAAGAGAGTAGGAAAAGACCCCTTCACCCACTGACCTCCTTTTACTGACAAAAACCCATGCAGAAGGGCTAGATCCATGAGTGCATTTATTCTGCTCCCATGTTAACAGTGTTCTTGAAGCAAGAAGAGCTACAGGTCACAAATATTTCCAACATATATCAGTTTAAAAAGTGATAGAAATAAAAACACATGGAAGCAGGGCAAGTTTCTTTCTGTACTCCTGCATTGTTAAACAGAAAATGCACACAGTGACTGTAATGTAATATAGGTTGAATAACAGGCTGTGGTAGGCCTTGAAGAAGAAGGTAAGGACTTACAGTATATAACAACCTAATATTTTATTCAGTAAGCATTTAAAATTTTTCAAAACATAAATATGAAAAACAGTCTGTGACGTATATAACCAGCTGCATTAAAACCAATTTCAAACTTTCTGAATAAATAACATGATAGTTATGTTACTGATGGACCAACTCATAAGGAAGATTTCTCCCCAGAACTAGAAACAGCAGTCCAACAGAACCCAGTGACAATAAATATGGGAATACCTATCCTCATAAGGTACAGGCTCTAAAGATTTAGAAGACAGTCTGCACCTCCTCAGGAGTGATGAGGTCAACAGCCATGTTCACTATCACTGGTGTAGAAGGTAGAAATGGGTAGTCCTCTGTCTTCTGAACTTACTGTAGCCCTGTTCCTCCCCTGCCCATGCCTTGATCCAGCCTGGAGCTCCAGATGTATCACCTGGCTCTAAACTGCACTATACAATTTGGACTTTACTATTAAAGTTTACTCTACCACCCTTTCCCCTTCTGCGAATATTTTCTGGATGAATAAATGCTAATGTAAGAAATCTCTGGGAAAAATTGGGGCATTAACGGGTTGACACTGGACCTTTTACTGTGCATCTTCACAAAAAAAAGGTACAGTACTTTGACAGCACTCACACTTCCTTTCAGCAGGGCCTTGTTCATTTTTGCCAACAGGGGGAAAAAATCTAGTTCAGAAATACAGAATGAATTTGGGCATGTCAGCCAATATACTGCATTTTTGTCAATAATGAACAGAACCATCATGGCCATTTGCAATGCCATTAAAATATTGCACAAGGCTGACTCCAAGTTCTATGAATTGCCCTGTGTACACCGCAAGGCTAGGCCAGAAAATAAATTTCAAGTGACAAGCTGGCTGTTGTAATTTAAAGGTCCCCTATTATACTATTTTCCAGCAATTTCTTATTATTCAACAACGGCTACCAAACGTGCTGATAATAAGGGAAATAAGAGAATTAAATATAAAACATGGGAAAAAAATATTGCAATATATATATCCAATGAGTTTTGGGTGGGTGTGGCATGTTTTCTCACATGTTCTGTGTTGATTGGATACCTGCCCAGGAATGAAACTGCAGGGTGGTTTAGAGAAGTGTACCCCTTACCGTACCCCCAAAGGACAACAGACTGTATTTATGGTGCTGACAGGGAGTCAGTAAGGTTTCATAAAGAAACAGTGCTATTGCCAAAATACCACTGTTGCAATCATTCTGCTGGCTCTGCGGAATGCTCTCACAACTTGAAATAGCATTATATAACCCTTAGGTTTTCCATATACAGAGTAATCATGTTTGGTGTTGTTGAAAAGCCAATGACATGGGGTACAAGGTGCTGTCTTTGATGGTGTAGTACAGTGAACGCTGGATAAAGATCTTGGAACACCATTCAAAAGTGAACAGCAGGTAATGCAAGTTACCTATGGGACATGTTCCTTCATCAATCAGATACTTCCACTGTTTAGTGTGTCTGATGGGATTCTTACAACACAAGCACACGTCCCCTCTCCTGCCCACATACTCACTTCAGAAAAGCAAACATGGTGTCCGTAAATCAACTGATCCTCCAACTGAGCGCAGGCCGCACCTATGTTAATAAATATAGATTTTTGTTTGTCAATGAAAAAGATTCCAAGGCACTTGTCTATATTAAATTGCCATTATGAAAACTGAATGTTTCTGTGTTTTTATGTTACAATACACCAAGGTAGTTGTCATAAAGTAATGTTGGTTTATGAATCTTTAATAGGAGTGTAATTCCATCATTTCTGTTAACCTGCTGGTATTGGACTTTAAGAAAATCTGTGTTAATCTGTCGTCCTATAATAAACTCCTGGGTGTACCTGCATATGAATCATTTTAGCATATTTGTGATTCAATTTTTTCCTTTGTCACCAATATCTTCCATAAAGAAAGTCACTGTCCATCCACTGCAAAAACTCACAAGCGAAAGCTTGAAGCGTTTGGGGAATGGTTTAGGCTTTTGTTTAATCTTCACATCCTTGTTCTGCATCTTTCCCGTTGTGGGTGTGAGCCAGATTTTACCAATGGTGTGACCTTAGCATGTGACCAGGATGTGACCAAGGACACGACTGTACATGTGAGATGTGCGAAAGTTAAAACTTCCTGGATCTGAAATGCTCCCATATAGTTGTCTCCATATAATAAATACTCTCAGGCCTGCGCAAGGACTGGTTAATGCAAATTCTATAGTTAACTGGGCAGTTCACCCAAAAATAAAATAAAGCTATATTTCTACTTACTCAGAGTGCTATCTATCCATTCATAGTTTCACTGAGATTTGTAGATATCTGCTGCAACTCACCCTGATACAACGGACCTCAACGGGACCAATTTTTGTTGTGCTCAAAGCACCAAGAATTTACCTTAAAAAAAACAACAGCAGTGTCTCTTTCCCTAACGTGGTTTTTCACGAACATCCACAGACCAAGTTGTGCACGGTTTCATCAAAAACTTTATACTGAAGCGCCAACTGCGTATATACGTCTCAACCAAACCAGTATTCTGGGGCGCAGTGTCAACATTGTTTTGATCAAACAATGCTCACGAATCAGGTGCACACAATCTGCTAGCTCAAGCTGCACATGAAGTGTCTTCCTCAGACACATATCTGTGCAAGCTCAACTGGTGATGTTATAAGAGAACAAGCAACTTGACTTCACATGTTTTGGAGGAGAGCATGAGATTGTCTTGAATTGACAGTGGAGCTTGAAGTAAAAAGCATAGCTGTGAGCATTGGGGATTCCAGATTTGAAAAATGTTAAATTAATGTTAATTAAAGACATAAAAATAAAAAAAGTCAAGCTGAGCTTTGTAAGGAGTCCCACACATCTTATTTGCATGGAAGCATCAGCAGGAATAAACAAATATGTATTCATGCACCTTATGATTCAGGATTAAAGACAATGGCGCATGTGACGAGTATTTAGAAAAAAGCATATTTTTAATTAAAAGAAAAATGAAGCCCTTGTTTTTGGAGCAGAAGAATGCTCAACAATATGTCTCCTCACTTGACCTTTACAAGAAAAAATAATTCTCCTCAATGACTCTTGATTTGCATAGGATAATTGCTCATTAAATATGCCCCAGTGATTTTGACTACCTGCACTCTATTGTCCATGCAAGAAATTATTATGTCTATAAATGAACAAATAAAAATGACACGGTAACTACTATTTTATATCTTATTTTAATGATGGGTATTTTGATTATATTTAATGTAGGCCAAATGTATATATGATGCATTTTGGATCTACTGAATCCAATTAAATTAAAATCTTTAAAAAAAACTCCTACATTGCAAAGTCCTCAAAACAAAATTGTGCTCATTGACCATATCTGCAGCAAATGACAGCCTGTGAATGAAGGCTGCTTATAAATGTTCCACTCCTTGGCTGCAATAGCTCAGATTTCTAACAAAGGGCAATACAAAATTATCATTTTTTATGCCAAGGCCATTTGAATTTTATTTCCAGTCTTTCATCTACAGAAAATATGCTTTTAGAGATTTTATGTATTGTTGGGTCATGGAATGACCAATATGTTACTGCAGCAATGCCAGCCCTGTGATAAACCACAATGTGATACTATGTGTTATGATTTATACTGTTTCTAAGCTTCAATTTCCACCCAACTACTGTACTTTTCCATCGGTGGCTATTTTTAAATTGCTCACTGAAGAAAACATTTGAAGATTTATGGTGTTGAAAAATCAACCCATCTAGGAATCTGTGCCTGGACAGCCATCTAGGATTCAGTACTTACACTGTAAGAGTAACACAGTTGTTAGATTTGCCGTTTGATTCCTAAAATAAATTATGTGTTCCAAGAACAGGATTCAGAATTAAGGTCTGTGCCAACTGCCAAAACTGCACAGCTGCTACCTTACAAATAATGAATGTTGATAAATATTACAAAACAATGCATTTTCAATGAACATGCCTTTCACTTGCTGAAGACAAGACTGAAGGAAATGCACCCCAGAAAGATACAGACAGAACTGAAGATGGCTGCAGTCAGGCCAGGTGGAGCATCAGCAGGAAGGACAGCCAGCATCTGGTGATGTCTACAGGTTTTCAGAAAATCATTGAAGGAAAAAGATTTGCAGCCAAGTATTACTGTAAATATGATAACTATTTTAGCATATGTTAATTTGTCCCATCACTTTAGCTCCCCTAAAATGGGGAAAATGTATAAGATGGGCTGCAATTCCTACATGGATAACACCAAATGGATCTAAATACCCTCGAATTAAAGCTGAGCCAAAACAACAAAAACTGTCACAGTCCCAAAAACGTTTGCATTTAACTGTACATATGAGAGAAATGGCCACAGGGGAAATGTATACATTATCCTCACAGATATATTAGCCACTGCTTATCATTACCAATAATCTAAATTTGAGTGTTCCATTAGCTTAGCAACAATATCTCCTGTTCCCAGAAATTAGTTTAGTGATGCAGTATGTGTGAAGTTGTAGCTGGTATATCATTTATCAATACAGAATAAAACCTGCCAACTGAAGTTCTGTTACATTATTACTGTAGCTAGATGACAGTTGCTGCCTCCTTAGGTTAAATGCTGTAAGCTATATAGCCGCATGGCACTTGAACATTGTCAAAAACGAATTTACTTTCACCTGCAAGCTTTAATGTCATTACCAACCTCAACTTCTGGACAGAAATCAGTAAAAAAAAAAAAAAAAAGCTTTCAAAAGGACCAAAATACTAACAATACAATGAAATACAAGATTAATCACAAAACACACATTACACAACACAAGATGCACCAAATGGGACTCACAGACTCTGACATATGTACACACTGCACACACCGCTGATGGCTACTTATACGCCATCTGGCTCTGTCCAGCAGTTCATCAATTTTGGAAAGAAATCACCACCAAAATACCAGTATTCTTGGGAGGCAGTATCCCACTTCTGTGTCCACAGTAATTGACACGTCACACAAAAACACAATCCCTTTGCTTGTCGCTCTAGCTATTGTCAAGAAATAGTTGGAAAAATATACACCTTATTTCCAAGTCACACTGGCTAATCTTCTTACAGAACATATTTCAAAAGAAGAAAATTCAGCTTCACTCAAAAACCAAATCGAAAAATTCTATAAAATCTTCTTATCACTCGACAGATCTCTAAAGTTGCAGGTGAATTAGTGCCCCCCCCCCCCCACACACACACACACACACACACACGCGCGCACACACACATCCTCTCACTGTAATTCAAAACACAGCCCCACATGCACATAATACACTACCAAACACATTCTACACAGACAAATAACTATTCTAATTTTATTTTTTAAATATATTTAGGTGTTTAATTGATTATTGTTGAATAATTGATTATTAATTGATGATAAAGCTGCCTTCCTATTGTTTATCAATGATAGAAATCACATCAGAAATGAACATATCTTTCCATAACCTAACTACTCCATTTGTTTGCTTCCCAATAACTTCGCCTAATTACCCATTTCACTTAAGTTATTTATATCCATTTATTTATATCTGTTTATTACTTCCTTTTCTCTCTATGTATATCAGTCAGCACATCTGAATGTCCATGAAACCTATACCTGTCTACGTGTGTCCATCTGCCTGTTTGTCTATTCTTCTTCAGTCTATCGGTGTTCACCTGTCTGTCAAACTGTCTGTTCTCAGTATGTCTGTCTGCATCTATTTGTCTATCCATCAGTCAACAATGTCTGTGAAAAAGGAAATCCACTTTTTCATTGTTTTTTTCCCGCATTTGTGTGTTTACTAGTTTCATTTCTGTGTGTGTCAAATGTGCCAGTGATGCATTTCACATGTGAAGTCAAATATCTGTTTATTGTGATTTTTGTTGCTGTTTTGTTGTTGGTTTGGAAAAAAGTTACACATAAGACCTGTAAGCCAGTGAGTCCAGAAACTGCCAAATTAAGCAGGCATTCAATCAATCTGTTATAATGCATATCATGTCTCCTTACATTATATGCTCTAGAATTTCTTTCCAGATAGCATCATCCAAAATGATTTACACAGGGACATAATCATATGTACTATAGGCCATTTATAAAGCTGTATAATTAATAAACCACATCACATTAAACCTTGCTGAAGGGCATAAGAGAAAAGCACACCCAGGATTTGAACATAAAATATACTGGTTGCATGCATGCATCAATAATTCTTTATACCTCAGTATACCATTTTCCTCAAATGTAATATCTTAGTATGCTAAAGACAGAGTTTCTGTCATTTTAAGCAAAGAATATGCTGTATTTCCTTCTTAAGATGTTCACTGCTCTGGCCTCTGCCCATTAATATAAGCCAGGATAGTTCACGCATACTGCACAGGTTACTGCAGTAGTACACCAGGGACAGTGTCTAAATTTGGGGCAATTCACAACATTTGATAAAACTGCATTCCTTCTGTGCTGAAATTCTGAAATGGTTATATGGACAAATGGCAGAGCAGTCGTGTTCCCCATGTGTGGAGTTGCTATAACCGGGTTTAGCCCTAAGTACTGGGTAGCAGAATGACGAAAGCAATTTCCATTTGCTAAAATTCATGCCTTAATAGCACCCACCCCCCAACTCACCTCTCTCTCACACACACACACACACACACACACACTGTATTGTCACCCTTTATTTGACAATAACAAGTCCTGCTTTTCTCCTCTAAGTTTTACACAAATATTTAAGATTAATTTATTATGTTTTCACCGCCAACCTCACACTGCATATTCTTACTCACATTCGCAACAAAAATGATGTGCAGCGCACCACAACACAAGTAAATTGCTCGCGTCTTACCTGAGTAGCAGAGACTCTCCTTGTCTGACGGTAATATTCTCCATCACTTTGTTATCGGATTGGGAATCCCCTTGGCTGCGGACTGGCAATCCTGCAGGTACAAGAAACAGGAGTCTGAGCGACAAAACTACAAGGCACTTCCAAGACACGACAAAGTATCCACAAACACCCATCTTCGGTCAAAAAATCCTTTCGGTAGCAATGTTTCACCGCAATTCCTTTATTTTTACTGAGGTATGTTCAACAACCTCAAAGGACAGCACGTAGCCTAGTTAATACAGTACATCTATTAATCCAGATCTTCACTCCAGGTAATGAAGCATCTGCATAAAAAAATGCGCAACGGAAATGTTTCGTAATTGCGTAGACAGTAATCAGTGGGTCACTGCATATACACGAAGAAATCTGTCATTCGAGAACCGATGTGGCGACAGAGGAATGTCTCCGCAATTATACAATTTGCTCTCGGAAATAAACTTGAAGAAAGAGCCGCGTGCAGCTTGTAGCGAATCAACTGCAGCATGAAGTCATTCAGACAGAAGCATGAAAACTTCAACCGCAAAAGTAGAGCGGGCGAGAATAAGGGGGAAAAGAAGTGCGCCAAAAGCCAGATTATCTCAAAATAGAGCACTTTTCCAGGGATTAATTTTCTCGGTTAAATGAGTAAATCAATAAAATAAAGCTATCCCCTGAAAGCTAGGCTCCTCCCGCGGGACTGCACATTACGCAAACAGTGCAATCTTTGCTTCCTAACAGTGGCTACAATTTCCAGGGTTAGAACTCGAACAACAGTAGTCTAGCCTTTTCCTCTTCTTGTCCAAGTCTATAAAATGTGCGCTCTGAATCCGAATACAGCATCTCCTCTTTCCAGCACTGATGTAACAGATTTTTTTTATGTTGTCATGGCAGCAGGAACACTGCTGAGTAGTGGTATAGATTCCGCCACTAAAGGACATTACACCCACCACATCTGTTTACAAGCACCGTAAATAGGATTTAATCACCACTAGTGACAAGAGCCATTGTCAAGAAAACTCTTTACTGTAGTCTACCCTTCAATGGGATAACCTGGTTAAACAAATGAGAATGACAGCAATTTTAAATCTTCACGAATAAAGATATTGCTTGAATATTGTTGAACTAAATTAAATTTCAGCTGCATTCAACACCCCTGTCAGTTTTTCGGCCACTTTTTAAGGAAAGAAAACATTTTTGATTTGATGTGCATGAAGTGCAAAAATGCTAGTGTTCCAAGTGAAACACCCTAGTTTTTTTGTTGGTGTACTGTATATCAAGGTCTAGAAATATCAGCGAACTGTCATTACTGCAGAAGTGATTGTCACAGCTGTTGCCACAGTTTTATTTTCATTGTTAAATTACACACAGGCCCCATCTCCAGCACTCAGACTTACAATTAAATAATTGCTTATTGGCCTTTCATAGTTACAGCTGCCAGCAATGCTTCTCATTTTAGCACTGTTGAATCATTTAAACTACGAACATCCCAGCTGTCTCAGCCATGTCCTCATAGCTAAAAGACACTGACAATAGTGATGGACACAGGTGCGCAGGCCAACACAAGCTGCATTGTTTGCATTGGCGTAAGCACAGGCATTTGGCATAATAGAAGCTACATTTGGGGGCATGACTTCCTATTTTTAATTACTTTGACAGAATTGATCAACCAATTTAGGTCTCAAGGGCCATATTTACTAAGCATGCCGCAAATTACCGCCAATGGCGCAGAATTCTGCGTCCCTACATGTTCTGGTATTTAAGATGTGTCTTGCGCATGGCAGGAAAGCAGCATTGTTGTACTGCTCCATCTCTGGTGAAGTTGGATTTTGGACAAGTGTCAGGATCCATGGATGCAAATGATAGCCACGGTCACCTCTAAAGGTTAGCATATTTCATTATTAAATAAATAAGTAAATAAATAAACAAAAATTTCAGAACAGTTTTAATGTTTCAGGTCATTTCATTCCAAACCCAATGGCCAACCATCTCCAGAGTTGTCGTCTCCCAACTTCTCTAACAGGCAACTGTTCCTAAAGTGTAAAAATGCTGTCAATTTGCAAATGTAGGGTAGAGTCGCCATAAATGTAATGTGGCTACCATAGCCATTTCAGGTTTGTACAAGTGCAATTCTGTCTTTTACCACCTCCCAAAGGAATGGAGCAATGTAATAGCATTTTCGGGAAGTATTTTTGGGCATGACACTTTCTTTTTATTTGCAATAAACCAAATCATACATCATTTTAAAAAAGTTATCTGTCCATGAAAAGTTAGTATTGTTTTCTAGCAGGAATTGGATGCTAGGTGACCAAAAAAATGTGAATGTCCCTGTCAGTATAAATCTAACAGGTACAGTTATGGTGCCTCTGAGTTGTAATAACTAACAGCCTGCTTTTTTGCTGTTACAGTATGTGTTTACAGAATGCCATCTAAAGAGAAAACAAGAGGGTTGGCACCCAGGGAGGTCATGGAGAGGGCTTCAGATTTGGAGATTAGGGACACTTGATGGTGTTGAAAGCCATCTACCTTAGGCATGTTAAATGGTGTTTAATATTTATTAAAGAAATGATTTTTACTCAACATATTTTACTTTTTGGGCTATATTTTCCAGAATCAATGTTGCATGGGCACAGTCAATTGAGCGGTGTGTGGCGCACTGGGCGTGGCTTGTGATTGTTGGTGTTTTTGGGACCACAGATGAGCAGCGCACAGCGTGAAGCATGTGGCGCACCTGCCAACAGGGCAGGGTTATACGGAATATACCATCAGTGGGTGCCGTGCAGCTGCATCTGTTAATAGCCAATCAAATGACCACTTTTCATTCCCTTTAAGAGCCGAGCACACTGCCGCAGGGCATGTTGCCAATTTCCGTAG